>NC_134585.1:8616136-8920681 GCF_037038515.1 Microtus pennsylvanicus | reverse complement strand
AGATTCACCCCGAGAGAGAGATTTCTGGATGTCTTCAGGGAAGTCTTTTCTCATTTGCGAGGCTGGGATGAGAGAGAGGTATTGAAATGCATCTGAAAGAGGAAGGTCAGGCTGTAGTTCTGAGAGGAACACCCACCTCTTTCCTCTGTGGTCTTCATCTATTTCCCCCTGTCGGGCTGGATGTCTCTCCACGCTTCCAGAGTTCTAGTGCTTTGGGCAGTCTACAAACACATATGCAGCTGAGGGCCCTCCGAGCCCAATCCTAAGGGCTGCAATCTCAAGTGTCTCCATACCTCCGCCATTCACCAGCTCCCTGAACGAGCGCCCAGACCAGCAAAGGAAGACAACTTCCTGTGGCCACCACACGCCCTGGTGTGTGCCCTGTGGTTCTTCATCTCGTGATTACAGAGCTCAGTTGGCTTCTTTCATTTTCCAAAAGGAAAACAAAAGCCTTTGCTGCCCACAAAGTAGGTTTTGGGAAGTCCATACTGCTACATCCTGAGAAGTCAGCTGTTAACGACAGCCAGCCTGTGGATGCAAACCCTTACTCCCTGGCTCTGCTTGGCTGAGGCTGCAAAAAAGCTGCCAGTTTTTCTCAGGGAGATCCGTGGTGGTGCACACCTTTAATCCCAGCACTTGGGAGGCAGAGGCAGGCCAGTCTCTGAGTTCAAGGCCAGCCTGGTCTGTAAATCTAGTTCCAGGACAGCCAGGACTACACAGAGAAACCCTATCTCAAAAGAAAAAAAAAAGGTATTTAGTCTTGTGTGCTTCCTGAGATGTATCCCCTAATGTCCTGTGATGATAATCACCCCACATTCCACTGCTCCAGCTGGCATAAAAGAAGGGTTGCCAAGGGGCAAAAAGCAACCCCACACTTCAGCCTCTCCCTGCACTGAACATCTCTTCTCCAACACCAGGTCCCCAAGCTGTTTCTCTGCCCACTTGCTGGTCAGCACTTCTTCCTCGGGGTTTTTAGTCTGAACTGTGGCTACAGTTGCTGGCTTCAGGCAGATGCTCTGGCCCCTTGATCTGCCATCCCCTCCACACCCCACTGCATTTTGTCACTAGTAGAGTCAGAAAAGGCTCAAAAGTGTGGGAGGGGGCAGTGGCACACCCTCCCCTACAGCCCCACAGCAATTGAGTACAGCTCCTGCTGAGATAACCCTCATTAGGAATGGATGTGTAGCCAAACGCAATCGGACTCTGTGAACATCTTCCAAACTGGCATTTGAGCTCAGGACCTCTGGACCCACGATGTTTCTGGGCACCCCACCTACCCCAGGCCACAGATGCATCAGAAAACAAAAGAGACTTTATTGCATGGGGCGGGGAGGAACTTGTGAGCCCTGGCTGATGACTGGGACATATGACACCTTCCCTACCTTGCTCAGTGTAAACGTTATGGCATTCAGGCTTCCCGCTAGTTCTCTGCTCGCTTCCCAGGCATCCTAGGGCATCCTCGGGCATACTAACCTGAAAACACAGGAAAGGGCACAGGAGCTAATCTCCAGTCCCCTGTGAGGGTTCAGAGCATGAGCCGAGAGCTATACCGTGGTGTGGGCACAGATCACACCAGCTGACATTGAGCCTGCATGGTGTACTAGCTTCAGAGCCCGTACAAACCCTGCAGCCCCTCAACACCGCAACCCCTATCCCAGGGCACAACCTTCCCCCACCCAAGCCGAAATTTCTGCATCAGAGAGCTGACCGCACTCCAGTCTATGCCTGCACCAAGGTCCAAGATTCAATCTTAACACTTTCTTCAGCCACACTCAAAGCAACCCGCACCCCCGCACCTCACACTCCCATACTCCCTCCCGGTGCCGAGTAGCACCTCCCTGCCTTCCGCCTGACCCCCTGCAACCAGCACTCCCTTCCCCCGACTAAACCCGCATTTCCTTTCCAGATGCCGGGTCAGCGCCCCTTCACCAGCGCCGGGTACCTGCTCAGAGGCCGCGCACCCCAGCGTCACTCTGCGCAACTGCGCAGGACAGCAGCCCTGCCCCACATCTCAGGGCTAGGCGCAGCCTGGGTGGCCCGCCCCGCACTCTGCGTCACTCAACCTGATTGCATGGCAGCTGCAACTAAGAACGTGAAACCAAGCATGTACTCGGCCCCCTGAGATGCTCCACGTGCGGGTCAGCCAGCCTCCTTAGGACACCTAGTGACAAATGCTCAGAATAATGGCATTTGCGGTCTGAAGGTAGGATCGCCCACAAAGCATAAGGCCTTGTCTCCAAACCCTAAACCACAAAGGCAGCCTGAGAAAGAGAGTCAGGTGACCCCTGTTAGACCTGAGTCCAGTTAAGTACCCAGCATACACCTGTCTCAGAACCCTCCTGCTAAAAGTCCCTTACTGCTACCCTCACATTTGCAGCACCTGAAGCCAACAAATAGATAGATAGATAGATAGATAGATAGATAGATAGATAGATAGATAGATAGATAGATAGATAGATAGATAGATAGATAGAATTAAATTGGACCTAAGGGCAACATCAGTTTCAAGACCCCCAAATGTGTCACACAACAGAGGAGACAGGAAGAACCCAAACCCAAGGGATCAATCCCAAATTGAGCCTGCAACCAAGGAGGTTCTAGGACCCAAAGATGTCCACCCCACAGTGGGCATGTGTCGTGCCTGGTTCTTGAGAGTGACAAGGACCACACTGGCTTCTAAGATGCCAACTGTGACTTCCTCAACCACTCTTTCATCCCTAAATCACGCTCCTGTGTTCTCCATTCCCAACACCAGAAGGCAATGCCTGGCAGAACTCCCAAGCCGTTGGCCTCAGTGCCAGGAAAGTGAAGAGGATTGACCTATAATGGGGGATCTGCCCAAGGAAGTCATGTCTGGCCAGCAGCTTCCTCTCTCATCTCCTCCCCAGGGTACGAGTCCCCCATCCAGATCCTGACTCAAGCATATACTATTGAAGGTCCCTCCACAGCTGGCCTGTGGCTTCGCCACTCCAGGTGAGCCAACCTGTAGAGGGCAAAGAGCCTTGTGCACAGGTGAAGCTAGGAAAGTTTGACATACAGCTTCTTGCCTCTTCAATGGAATGAGGTGAGTAGCTGCTCTTCCTGAACCGCTAGGAATGATGCCCTTTATGCAACCTGGTGATCCTTTGCTGTCGGGGGAGACAGGCTCTGCCTTGTCTCACAGAATTTATGGTTTTACTTATCAAGACTTTCTTCCCTCAGTCTTGAGCATTGCTTTTAGACCATAAAACCCAATCTCATGATTGAGCATTACAACAGCCTAAGTGACTTCTGCATTATCTTAGGGCCAGGCCAATCCAGATACCCACCGGCACTATGTTTACCTCAGTGAAACTTCCTAGACCCTAAACCTTGGGCACTATCTCTGAGTCAACAGTGCCCATTTTTAAGAAGCCAGATGGACTTTGGAAGGAATCTCAAAGCAAACATGTCATAAATTGTTGCGTACTTGGGACTGAGTTAATTGTTGTCTAAATACTTTCTTCAAACAGTGTGGTGTGCTTGAAGTAAGCCATGGTGTGCATGGCTAAGGTAAAATGATCTGGGCCAGACCCTAGAAGTCTTGGTCCAATACCAGTTACAATAAAATAGGGCTGAGCCGAGTCTCAGTCTTGTCTCTTCGTGGGTCGTTCTTTCCCTGCCTGATGTAAAGCCTGCAGGGGAATCACTGCACCAAACAGCTTGCTGATGCTCAGCACTGAGGTTGCCCACCATCTCCCCCTCTGCAGAGCCACCCCAGTCTCCATGGAGTCATGGTAAAGATGCACTATTTGCAAGGACAACACTTGATAGCTTCTTTACGACATGTTATTAGAAATAATTGCACTGGGAGGAGCTGGTCGCTCCTATTGGCTGGGTCTCCCATCTGGCTGGTTCACAGACCAGGCGAATGTACACATGGTTATCAGGGCTGTGACTGCTAGGCTGCCTGCTGTGCAGGTAACCCAGATCTCTTCTCTGTCCATTACCATGTTCCTAGAGCCTGGCAACCTGGCTCAGTGAGTGGTAGGTTATAGGACTGGCTGCCACTCCTAGGAGACATGCCCAGACCTAGGGTAACAGGTAAGGAAGGCAGTGGCTACCCTCCTCCCCATGCCGGCAGCACACAGACCCAGGCTCCTTGCCTAAGACATCTCATTAACTGAAGTAACTATGTGCAGTTAATATTTCATAAGACAGTAATTGCAGCATGGCCAGCTGACAAACAGACTGGCCTCTGGTTCCAAGTAGCCCAGGGCCGCTGTGGGAACATCATCTAAGGTGAAATGGCCAGTGAGCCTCACATCGCCCATGAAGTGTCCGTGCTGTGTGGCCCCGAGTGGTTCTTTCTCTTTTAGAGAAGAACCACAGGTTACAGGAAGGCCATATCACAGCTTACAAGATGCCATCACAATGGCATCCATAAAAACAGTGAGCACCATCCATAAAACTCGGATGTGGCACATGCTGATCTCGCCAGAGAGTCGCCTCCACTCTGACAAAAGAAATTTTCAGCACAAGAAGGTTTTTTTTGTGAGGGAGGGGTTGTTTTTTAAGGTATGGGCATTATGCCCAAGACAAAAAGCCCCTGCTTGGACAGCAAAAAGCAAACCACAGAAATGTGATCTGATGGCTCCCTGCATTGTCACGAGTGAGAAGCAGGACCGAGGAAGGAGGCTGTGGAAGAAGAGGTCTGAGCCCAGAGTCCTACACTTCCTCTCTAGAGTACGGTAGCTGCTCTGGCCCAGTGTTTTTGTGGTTGTGTTAGGAAACACAGCCATAGGGGATGTGTTAGTGAATGAGCATGGCTATCTGCCAATAAAACTTTATATTAAAAAAAAAAAACAGGGAAGAGTGCTGCCAGATTTGGAGGTGAGAATCGGGCTTGAGAGTGGGGAACATCCTCACTTTCCTTCATCGAGGGAGTCTACAGGTTCTTGGCATTCCAGAAACATCTCAGGCCGGGCGGTGGTGGCGCACGCCTTTAATCCCAGCACTTGGGAGGCAGAGGCAGGCGGATCTCTGTGAGTTCGAGGCCAGCCTGGTCTACAAGAGCTAATTCCAGGACAGGCACCAAAGCTACAGAGAAACCCTGTCTCAAAAAACCAAAAAAAAAAAAAAAGTATTAAAAAAAAAAAGAAACATCTCAGCAAAAGGGCTGCTTGTGAAACTCAGCAGTGAGAAGGCATTGCAGGGAGCTGTGAGCCAAGCAGTTGGTGCCACCTGGGAACTCCCAACTCACTGCAGGCTGCTGACTGCTAACACAAGCACAATGCCATCCTGAGAGCTGGATAGACCCCAGGGCCCAAAAGGTCACAGGACATTTTCAGTAAAAGTCAACAGCACATACCGTACATAGGCACATACACGTAGTTAAAAACAGAGTCCAATGAAACAGTCTTTTAACAAAAATCTTAAAAACAAAAAAAAACTTTAAAAAGCATATGGATACAAGACACGAATACACACCTGTGTGTGATGAGGTTATCCCTGCTGTATGTGGGACTCACAACTGCACACACGGAGCCCTGCATGGTGTGCAGAGGACAATGTGCATCATCCACTGTACCTGCCTCCCTCTGAGACGGATGCCTCACACTAGGGTTGGGAGAGGCCAGGAAGGTCAAGCTCCACAGCGAGTTCTGAACCCGTCCTGGGAGGAGAGAAGAACAGTTGGGGCAGCTGGGTGCTGCTAGACATCCCCTGTGGGGGCCTGTCCTGTGGAGCTCCAGCCTAGGCTCTAGTGCAGGAGCCAGCACAGGTAATTGAGGTCCCCGGCACTCTGGCTATCGGTGCCGAAAAGACCTCCAGTGTGTACCTCTTATGAGAGGTACCTGGCAGGTGTAACCACTGAGAACGGAGATGGCCTCTGATTCAGAAAAGAGCTGCTGTGTGGGGCTGGAGAGCTGGCTCAGACAGCGAGAGCATTTGCTGCTCTTTCAGAAGACACCAGTTCAGTTCCCAGGACCCACTTGGCTGCTCACAAGCACATGTAATTCCAGTTCCAGGAGATCGGATGCCCTCTGCTGGCCTCTGTTGGTAACTTCCCAGGACTAGGCTCTGAGTTCCATCTTTTGGTGGATATTAAGACAGAGGAGGAAGGAGCAGGGCTAGACAGGAGGGGCACTATGTGGAGAATTCCTTCCCTGTGGAGATGTAAACAATGTTACTGCACACATACACACACACACACCGCAATATGGTCCTAGCCTCAAGCCAAAGTGCAATTCCACCAAAGTTCACCTGGGGCAATCAGTGACACTGCTGGGATTACTTACAGAGAGGTAAGAGCTTAGTGGTGGGAGCATGGGTGGTGGGGACCCGGAGGGGAGCAGCAAAGAAGCCACCCTGCAACACTGTAACCTCTTCACTCAGCATGGACTGATAGCTTCTCCAGCAGCGGCCCATCAATACATCCCCTCCCACCCTAAGACCACAAGGCCTCCTGTAACTAGAGAAATATAGGATACAAATGACTGGGAGGAGGAGGGGCTAGACTCTCAGGTGAGGGTCCAGTGGCCCTCCCCCCCCCTTTCTAGAGAGAACTTCAGTGGTCAGCGACACTACTCCTGATGGCCTCTTACAAACAGGCACAGCTGATCTCATGAGGATGGTGTTTTACAACAGCCACAATCCTCTTCTTGGGAAGCAGAAGAGAGGTGGCCCCCAGGTGTTGTGCAGTTGTTTCCTCTGAACTGAAATGTTTGCTCACTAAGGGAGAAGGGAGGTTCCTGAGATTGGAAAAGCGAAGGGAACCCACAAGGCTCAGGAAACTCAGAAAGTTACAAGACCGGCAAGGCCCCTCCCCAAGATCAGATAGCAGCTAAATTGCCGAGGAGACTCTCTGAAACTTGTTCATCCTCTGCCTGAAACTTGTTCAGGAAGTTTGATGGGCACAGCTTTCGTGAATGGCCACCCACGCCCCTGTAATGAACCCCAACAATCTCACTGGTTCATCAGACTGAACTGAGAATTGTCTATTGTCATTGCCCTATAGATGCTTGTCTGTGTCTCCGTAGGAAAAGCCACACGACACTAGAAGATGAGCCTTGGCTCCACAGAGAGGGGCATCAGCAGCAAGAAGTGCCAGTGCTGGGCTGGAGAGATGGCTCAGAGGTTAAGAGCATTGCCTGCTCTTCCAAAGGTCCTGAGTTCAATTCCCAGTAACCACATGGTGGCTCACAACCATCTGTAATGAGATCTGGTGCCCTCTTCTGGCCTGCAGACATACACAAAGACAGAATATTGTATACATAATAAATATTTATAAAAAAAAAAAGAAGTTTTAGTGCTGAGGAAACCAAGCAGGAGCCCAGCAATGCCAGGTTGGCAGCAGCCTGGTCCCCTGGCAGCCAGGACACCAACAGTGCAGTCCCCAGGAAGGAGTACCGACTACAGATGGGGTATTGCACAGCCAACTCAGGGACAGGACAGGACCCAGACAGGGCCGGCCCCAAATGTGAACTTGAAGAACTTGGCCAAGCACTCTTCCTGCCAGATGTGAAACTGCCAACTCCAGCGGCCTTAGGCCAGTAGCACACAGGATGAGGCCATGACCTGAGAGCTGTGGTTGACCAGAGGTAAGAAGCCACTACTCAAGCTTCTCGGGCCAGGGAGGCAGTGTGTCACTTTCAGACTAAGTGGGTTGGGATTACTTTCCTGTCGGCGCCAGGTTCTTTGCAGGAAAACACGCTCCTCGGCATTCGAAATGAGACTTTTGTTAGAGGTGCCAAACTTTACGCAATTGTTCCAGCATAGGGAAGTGGAAGTCTGAGACGAGAAATTGCAGGGTTCAGGGAAGCCCCTTAGCAGCCCTCCTGAAGTGGGGCACGGGTGCTTTCAGAATCTGGGAGCCAAGTGTGCCCCCCCAACAGTAGATGCAGGGTCAGACAGACAGGGAGGACAGAAGGGTTCTGTTCTGAGTCTGCACCAAGTGATGCCAGGGTGATTTGGGTGTGCATGCAAGATGGCCGTGGGAACAGACTGTTGGCTGCAGGGTAAGAAGGACCACCATTATATTCTGCCCGTCACCACAGTGACCTTCCTGTTGCAAGGAGCCGCTATTCATTAACCAATAAAAGCAACACATAGACAGAAGAACCTCCCACACCATTTCATGTAGCCATTGATGCTGTTCCTCCATCTTCCAGATCATACACATTTGCTGTTTGCTTCTCTTTGGGTTAAACCTAGCCTAGAGTTGTTGGGGGAAAGGAAGTTCTGGGAATGTAACCGAGCCCTAGCAGGGCACCCCAGAACCATGTGCTTAGGAGTCTTTCATTACAGACCTCAGTTGAAGCCATCAGGACCTTCCACTAATCTGCAGGTCCTTCAGCAGCCACCAGATATGACACGGTCCACAGAAGTCCTAGGGGCTGCATGACAAACCTCCCCCTCCTCCTGTCTTCCCAAACCAGAGACGCCAGAGAACCCCCCCCCAAGAGAAGCAGGAGCTTCCAGGGAGACAGTGCTGTGCTTTGGGAACTCAAGGGGGCACGGGTCTAGGTCAGTTGCCCATGACTCCTCAATGAGTAAAAAAAAAGAAAGAAATTAAAAAAACAAAGGACACGACTGCTCCTGGGTATGGTGGAGGAGAAAGTTTATTATAGAGAAAAGGGAGAGCATAAACAGAGGCAGGGACACCTGGGAGAGTCAGAGAGGAAGCCGATAACTAAGATGGGTGGCTTGGGCCAAGAGACTGACCAGGAGAGGAGATGAAAGAGGCCAGGTAACCAAAATGGCTGGACTATATAAAGAAGAGAAGTTGGGGGAAGAGAAGCCCAGCCTCTGGGCTGGAAGAGATTAGGATAGGGGGCAGGGTATGCCAGCCATACACTGTAACAGGTAGGGACCGAGGGATGCTGGGAGAACCTGGTGACCAGATCAGCTTTGCTATGTCAAGTAGGCACCTGTCAGTCCTGGCTTTGAGACTTAACACTCAGGGCAGGAAAAGCCACAGCCCCGAAAGCCAAGGCCCTCCACTGCTTCAGTCAGACTTTGTGATGCCAGAACTCTGCAGCAGGGCCCCTTTCCTCGGGCCCTTCCCCTACCAAGAGTCTCCAGGAATAGCCTTTTTGCAGGGAAGTCCCAGTGGGGATATCAACAGGCAAGGGTCAGATACCAGGACTGGAAAAGCTGCAGAACCAGGGTCCACCACAGCCTGACCCATTCTCTGCCTGTACCACCCCTGCACCTTACCACTTCTGTCTAGGTAAAGGAGGCAAGAACTAGGGTAGTCAAATCCAAGCTGACCAGGGTAGCAACTCCACACTTTCCCATCAGCCTCACCGGCATTTGGTACAATGTGATACAACTCCTCCCTAGGCCTAGGTCTCTCCCAGGACAGAAAGGGGAGTAGGAGATACCCAGCTCCTCCTGTCAGACACCCCTCCAACTCTTGACCCCAAATATCAGCTGCCCTCTCCAGCCACTTTCTATCACCTGTGTCTTTCTTGCACAGCCTCCTTTGGTATGGCCACAGGACCTAAGCTAAACTGAGCCTATAAACACCTTCCCACCATACTGGCTAGACTGAGTTGCTCTCTGTATCTTTCAGCTCAGGCCTCACTGTTAGAGTGGTTAATGACACACACGTGCAGATCAGAAGCTAAATCAACCTTGGGAGTCTGCTCTCTCTTTCCACTGTGGGTTCCAGCCAGCGTCTTCACCATTTTACTAGCCCCTGAAACCAGTTTTTGGTAAAAGTAGGCCAGGGTGGTCAGATGGGAAAAGAGTTCATAGGGAAGCCCTAAAAAACGCTCATTGAGTACAGCTTGTCACCTCTGAAGGGCCCGAGGTCCCCAATGCCTGTCCTGGTGTAATCTGTAGGCCAGGAGATGGTATAGAAGTTTTCGACCTAAAAATAAAGTCAGCGCCAGCTTCACAAAACATAACATTCATTTGGGATCACCTGAGATGCACTCTGAAAGATCACAGGCATAGGGTGAGGAGACTTTCAACAACATAAAGTCTATTTTCTGTTTGGGTTTTGTTTTTAAAGATTTTTTTTTTCCTGCATGTGTGTGTTGTGCTTGCAAGCGAGATGTCTGGTGCACGCGGAGGCCAGAAGAGGGCGTCAGATCTCCCGGAACTAGAGTTACAGAAGGTTGTGAGACGCCAGGCAGGTGATGGGAATAAACCCGAGTTCCCCGAAAAAGCAATGTTCTGAAAGATTCCTCCAGCCCCATCTCCGCCCCCTGACCTTTTGGGGGCGAGGTGGACGGGGTAGGGGTTCCAGACAGGGTTTCTCTGGCTGTCCTGGAACTCACACTTGTAGACCAGGCTAGCCTCAAGCTCTTAAATCCTCCTGCCTCTGCCGGGCTTTAGTTTTTTTTTGTTTTTGTTTTTTTTGGTTTTTTCGAGACAAGGTTTCACTGTGGTTTTGGAGCCTGTCCTGGAACTAGCTCTTGTAGACCAGGCTGGTCTCGAACTCACAGAGATCCGCCTGCCTCTGCCTCCCCAGTGCTGGGATTACAGGCGTGCGCCACCACCGCCCGGCCCCGGGCTTTAGTTTTTTTTAAGACAAGGTCTCACTCTGTAACTCACCAGGAACTGTTTGGCTCAGGCAAATCCTCCTGCCTCGGACTCAGACTGAAGCAACTACAAGTATGAGCCAACGCCTGGCGGTGGGTTAGCTGTTTTGTAATTCAAATCCTTGGTTTGGGCTCGCGCAGGTGTAGGCAAGGGCGCAAGGGTGACCTCCATCCCTGGGAGGGATGAGGATCCGAAGCAAGCGGCCCTGGAGGGGTTTAGCGGGAATATTCCACGAGGACTCCGTCATCCTTCCCAACTCGGCCAGGCTTGCACTGCCGCAGCTACATCCTTCCCGATATCCCCGGGGCCGACCTGGCGTCCCGAGTCTCGCACACCCGCGCCTTCTCAGCAACCCCAGCCTGGAGCTGTAGCAGAGGGCCAACCTCCTTGCGACAGGAGGTCCAAAACGCAGTACAGCGGGGAGCCTCACGCATGCGCAGGATCGCAGGCTCGGAGTGCCGCCAAAGGCTCGGGGCGGAGCCTCCTGCCCCGGAAGTCTGCCCGTCCCGTTTCTCCCGTGCAGTTCCACCCTCTCTTCTAGCGACCAATGGGACCTCAGGCCCCGCCCCTGGAGACTCGGGCCCCGCCCCTGGAAACGCGCCGCGCCGAAGGCCTCTCCCGCTAGCTGAGTGTACAACAAGGGGGCGGCCGGGTCCGCGGCCCTGCGGCCACTATGAAGCTAACGCGAAAAATGGTCCTGTCCCGAACCAAAGCTTCGGAGCTGCACAGCGTGCGGAAGCTCAACTGCTGGTGAGGCCGGCCAGCCGCGGGAGGGAGCAGAGCCCCTTTCCTCCCCAGTCCCCTCCGCGGCGCCTGCTGCCCCAAGCTAGCCAGGTTGCAGGCCCACCTCGGGGGCCATTGCCTCGGAGGAGTTGTGGCTCTCGCCTGATAGCTAGAATTTCCTTCTAGTCTCGCCGAGGGGCTTTCACTAACCCTCTGTGAGTGCGGCTGCTATCTGAAAACGAAGGTGCATAGTGGTGTGTCTACCGGAAGAGAGAATTGAAGTTGTAAAGTCATGATTCCGTGGTCACTTGATGCTGGAGAGGGTGACCAGATCTGAGAGACAGCCTGGAACTTAGATGTTTTAGGAAGGATGTGCTCACAGATGCATGGTTGGGTCACGCTGAGACTGAGAGACCAGAGGAGGAGTTTGTGTTCGTGGGGTGTGAAAGAGCTACAGGTTTCTCTGGGGACTCAGGTGGGGACACTGTGGCCAAAGCATCTAGAAGAGACACAACAAATCAGCCCCTTGCTCCTTGCGGGGTCAGCACGCTATTGGAAAGACTGGACTTGGTTAATTAAAAGCCTTTCTCTGCCCTGGCACAGCTGGTGTTGAACCACAGTCACTTTTGTTTTCTGAGTTTTCAATAATGCCTTTCTTTATTGAGCCAACATGGCAGGGCTCCCTCTGTGCGGGCAGAAACAACAGCTTCATTGCAGGCCTGTGAAGCTTGCTTCATAAGCTGCATGCTCAGCCTTTGAACATGTCTGTGAGAGGAAACAGTTTTCTGCTGTGGGCATCTGTGAGGAGTAAATCGTGTGTCCTGCACACAGAGAACCCCCATATACCAAGCATGTAGTAGTGTCAGAAATCAACCTAATCATTTGTGATATCTCTCCTGTTATCTGGGTACCCAGCATTCCTTACCGTGCCATTCAGATCATAAAATCTTTAGAGGTATAGACAATTGTCATTTCCATTCAACAAGATTAAAGTATGTCCGTCTTTTCTTCCCCAGGGGCAGCCAGCTCACAGATGTAAGTTCTGCCTTGACTCCGTCATCTCCCAGATGCCTCTTCCTCAGAAGAATAGATAAGTCACAGATCTGTGGTCATCAGTTCAGGGCCCTGTTGCTTGCTGGACCCACACAGAAGAGGGCCAAGTCAAAGCTCCGCTCTTGGAGGAGTCCTGGGTGGTGCTTTTCCCTCACAGACATCCTCAGAGGCTCTCTGCATGGCCTCCTGTCAGATGGCCCAGTTTCAGGATGCGCCCCCCCCCCCCCACCGTGGCAGGCAGAGACTAGACAGTGTACCAAGCTGGGACTGTGGAGCCCACGACCCAGGTCTGATCTGCAGATCCGACAATGACTTGTAGCCAAAACCTCCTTGCTGTTGTGTCTGACTTGGGCCCAGATCCACTGGCAGGAAGGGTGTCTGTCCTTTCCTTGTGCCTCAGCAGCAGCAAGAGAAAAAGTTTTCTGTATTGCGGCATAGGAAACCAAGCTCCCCAGCCAGATGTCCTTTGAGGGCATTGAATATAATGATGTTCTGTCTCTAGAACTGTCTTAGACGGTCACGTGGAAACACCCACCCCAGGGAAGAGCACTGTGAGGGCAGTCTGGGCCGCAGAGACCGGCAGGCGCTGATTCTTCTGAGCGCCCTGCTTGTGCAAGGCTACGCTCCTTGGCCCCACTAGTGCAGGTGCTAGGACCCAGGACAGATGTCCTCCCTGACCTGAGAAGTGCCAGCGGGACACGGTTGCCAGCTCACCGCCCCACTCTTCCCTCCTTAGATTTCCATATGCCGCGAGATGCCCAGCCTGGAAGTGATCACACTCAGGTACTTGAACCTGTGTCATCGTAGTCCCGGGGTATGGAAGCTGTGGGGAGCTGCATGCCCCTCCTGTGGGACCCAGGGGAGATAGGAAAGCTGGAGACTCCCAGCACAGTCTAGGATAGCAGCTTCTGGGTTGGGGAATGGACCTACAAGAGCCTGGCCCTCCTACAAATCATACCTGCTTTCTCTTGCCCTCTCACCTCCGCTTGCCCTCTCACCTCCACCCCAGGAAGTTATCTGTGCGCTTGTAGCCATGGGTAGACAAGCCTGCTGATAATGCACAGTAGTCCACCCAGGCCAGTCCTCCCTGTGGCCGCATCTGTCCCCAAGAACCTTCCAGTGCCCTCTCTCCTCTGCCTTCCTGATTCTATCTCTTCTAGGAGTTCCTCCATCCCTAGGTTCCCCCCCTGAGCATTCTGGGACCTAAGATAGGACTGATACTTACGGCCCCTACTGCCTGCCAGTGTTCTTTCCTAGAGCATGTTAACATGCCAGAGCAGCCTTGCAGGAGGGAGCATGGGTGGGGTTAGCGCAGCAGGCCAGGCCCTAGCGCTGGGAGGTAGAACGTTTGTAAAGATCTGGTGTGTGGGTAAGGACTTTGGGGGTTCTGAATGTTCTGTTTTTCCCTTCCTGCATTGTATTCCCTTTCCTACAGGATGGAAATCACCCTAAAATCCTGTTTGTCTTTAGCCTGGATTCTAGAAGCCAGAACTGCTTTGCATGTGATGTAGGGCTTGTGGGCATTGTTGCCGAGTTTTAGCTGTGCCTGCTGAGGGTTAAGTCTGTCTCTTGGGGACTCAGTGTCACCTACAAAGGAGGGTGAAGCACCCCGTCTGCCACAGTGATTCCATGAGAATGCAGACCTTTAGGCCAAGGAGCTGCCCACATGGTGCCTCAAGTTCAGGGACCCCTCCTAAGGGTGCCTCTTCCCCAGCCATGACTTACTTGGTTTTGACCCATTTCTAAGGCCAAAACCTTTCGCTGGTACTCATGACAGGCAGACCCACACAGGCGGAGGGTCCTGGCCCATGGCGATCCAGATTGTTTGGGTCCCTAACAGTGTGCTGGTCCCACAGCGTCAACAGTGTCTCCACCCTGGAACCTGTACGTGGCTGCCGACGCCTGAGTGAGCTGTACCTGAGGAGGAACCGTATCCCCAGTCTGGATGAGCTGTTCTACCTGAAGGATCTACCACACCTCAGGGTGCTGTGGCTGGCTGAGAACCCGTGCTGCGGCACCAGCCCGCACCTTTACCGCATGACTGTGCTGCGCAACCTGCCCCACCTGCAGAAGCTAGACAACCAAGGTAGGGTCTGGCGTGTCCACCCACTGGCGAATGAGATGGTCCCCATTCTGGGGCTTCCCAGGCACCTTGCCTCCCTGTCTTCTGCAACTCCCAGCTTGCGGAAATGGGCTTATACCCGCCACATAGTGTCATAAGAAGCAGCCCGTGTGTGAGTGTCCCCTTTCCGATATATCATTGCAGCATTTAGCATAGGCTACTGTCTGTTAAGACCACTTGGACTTGGGTGCCTTAACAGTCTCTCCTCCTTTTGCCTCACTCTGTGAGGAGAATCTGTGTGCCATGGGGAGGGTTTGCAGTGGCGTGACTGGGCAGCATGGTGTGGGCTCAGCTGCACTGGCAGCCAGGCCTCTGGAGCCAGGTGGAGGAGACTTCCACTTCCCCCACACCATGCCCACCTATGCTGTGCCTGCATGCCCCTTCTATCATGGTGGGGAGCCCTGCTTGGGCTCTTGGCAGGGTCCAGCTTGCTGACACCAGGGCTTTATGCTCTTAGCAGCAGTTTCTGATGCTCACATGTAATTGCTTTCTCCCAGACACTTAATGAGCAAGAGTGATGAAGTCAATATGGAAAGCCCATTCTTTTTCAGATTTGTTTTAGGGACTGGAAATGTAGTCATTCATTTCCAGAGAAATGGCAGAGAGCCTGTTAGCATGTGCAAGGCCTGGACCCAACCCTAGCACCATGCAGATTTATCTGGACTTGGGGTTTGCTCTTAGAAGATGCTAGACCTGAGGTTCACAAGCACCCCCTGCCCTTCTGCCAAGTGTCATACACGTTCTGGGATTGGGGAGCAGAAGGAGCAGAGGTGACTCTCCACAGGGACAGCCCCACACACACACACAGCAGCAGGCGTGCTGAAACCCCGAGGAGGCCGGAGCTGCGTGGAGCTGTGCAGCACAAGCCTGTGATGCTGACACCCTTACCTTTCTGTCCTTCTCCCCAAGCGGTGACCGAGGAAGAGCTGACTCGCGCACTGATGGAGGGAGATGAGATCACTGCTGCCCCAGACAGAGAGGGTGCAGGCAATGGCTGCCCCAAGCCCTCCTACACCCTCAGCTCTGTCAGCTCGACAACTGAGACCAGCCCCGGCATGCTGAGCTACACAGAGGAAACAGAGTGAGAGAGCCTGCCAGGGATCAAGACCTTTACTTCCAGGGGTATCCTCAGGCCATGAGGAAGCTTCCTGTCTCCTGGGGAGGGAAGTGAGCTCAACACAGTGCCGGTGGCCCCGGGGAGGAAGGGTAACGCAGAGCCAGAATGGCCTTCAATGTGGGCATTCTGCTGCTTGTTGTGACTAGGCTTGGTCAGAATGTCACAGGAGGAAGGCTGTGAGTTGTTTAGAGGAACCACAGCTGAGTTCCACATGGCAGATGCAGCCTGCTGTTTCCCATCTGTGGACAGACCTGGAGATGAACTCTGGGAGTGACCACAGGCCATTCTTCTGCTCTGACTCCTGCCAGGGTCATTTCCGTGGCAATGCCTTCCCTGAAGCCCTGGGTGGAAAGCATTGCAGGCAGGGAGCCCTGGGCACAAAGCAGCCGCTCCCTGTAGCTCTGGGCCCCTGTTCTGTACACTGGGCTCCTGTACCACTATACAATGCCTAGACTGAGGGTGCCTGCCCCCTGTCTGCTGCTCTGGACTGGGACCACTCGCCAGTGCAACGTGGCGTCTTCATAGTGGGGTTTGGCTGCAGGTGTTGCCTGCAGCCCTCTGACCGCCACACTCTGTCTCCCTCTCACCAGCAGAGCCCCGGGCCAGACTGCTGGAGACCATCCTCCTTCCTTCTCACAGAGGGATGCCTTGAGGAGTCACAAGAGTAGGGTGAGTGACCACCGCCCCCTTTCTCCAGACAGCAGAACATGGGGCCAGATGTAGGCTCATAGGGAGGAAGTGGGGGGCGAGTACGAGGCTCAGTTCTGCTTCCCACTCCAGCATGCTGGAGCCCCCACCTCTCGAGGTCACTGTCCCTCAGCATTCCTCCCTCTCCACTGCTGCCCCCATGTCAAACTCAACTCCTAGAGCAGGCCTGTGCCCAGTCTCCCTTTCCTTCCCAAGTCCTCAAGGGCTCCATGGAGAATTGCCAAAGGCATTTGTCTACTGGTACCCCCCAGGTATCCTCTGGCCCACAGCTAGAATGGGCACACCCACCCCAAAGAAAGGCCCGCCTTCCGGCTGCTCACCCTGGGGCCAGCATCTGTAGAGCAAGGACACAAATAGGGGTCTGCAGAGAGCTTAGTGTGCTGTAGAGGTCAGGGGTCAAGCCTCACTTCTGGCTCGCTCCCCCCAGTGAGCCACTGGTACTGCCCCTCAGCCGTCCTCTTGTCTGTGGTTGGAAACGTTCTTTCTCACCACTTTGTATGAGAGAATGCCACACTGAGCTGACCTGGGCCCCCAGCCTCTATGCTCAGTTTCTCCATCTGAAGCTAGGGCACAGACCTAAGACTGGCAGGAACTGGACAGGGAGGCTTGTTGTTGCTTGGAAGGCCTGCCCCCTCGTCCCGAGACTGTCACCCTATAAAGGATGCCACCAGGCAGTCTCTAGGTCACCCTCTCTGTCCCCAGAACATCCTGACTGCCATCTTGCTGCTGCTGCGGGAACTGGACATGGAGGGGCTAGAGGCCGTCCAGCAGACTGTGGGCAGCCGGCTACAGGCGTTGCACAGGCTGGAGCCCCAGGAGGACATGGAGTGACTGCATATGCCCCAGTACCTGGACCCCGTATCCTGTGGAAACACAGCTCAACCTGAAAAGCCTCCCTCTGGGCTCCCAACACCAGACCCAGGGAGGAGCAGGGACTGGCAGCTGAGCAGACCCCTCTCCTGTGCCTAGGGCTGGCAGAGGTGCTGCCCATCAGCATGGTCCCATACAGCTGAGACCTTGAGGATCTGGGCACTGCCTGACCCTTCCTCAAGGGGGACTGTACGAGCCATACCCTCCAATAAAGCACTTTGTTTGGGCTGGAAGCCAGCATCTCAGTGACAGGCAGGGCCTTGACCTCAAGGTCCATGCTGTTTCTCAGCAGCTATGGGGGAGCCCTGGTGTCCCCGTCTCAAGCCTGTCCTCAGGGAGGTGGTCTGAAATGGTCTTACAAGACACCGTGTCCCAGATGTCCTTAGATACCGTAGCCTAGGAAAAGGATTCCTCTCAGGACAAGGATGGGCAGACACTGTCCATTTTATTTCTTCTTCAGGAGAGGGATGTCATCCAGGTAGAGTAACTGTTGGGGACATCCAGAGGTGCTCAGCATTCTGAGGTGTCGGATGCCATCAATAAAGCTGTCTTTGTTAGAACAGCTGGGGTAGGGCCTGTAACTTACCCACCAGGCAGGAGGGCCTTGGGGTGAGCTTATACCTGCCACAAAGAACAGAACCAAGAAAGACATCAAGATTAGTATATATATATATATATATATATATATATATATATATATATATATATATATATTAGCGTATATAGAACAATGAGCAAAAAGTCTGGAACCACGACCACCACCATGGTACAGGTAGACATGGCCCAAGAAGCCTGCTGTATACAATAGCTGACCTTATAGGGTCTTAATGCTGAAAATTCAGGACCACTGGCCACTAGACCTTGTTCCTCCTCTGGTCCACCTCCAATCTTGGGAGTACTTTCTCTCTTAATAAACTTGTTTCTATCAGCATCTGTGTCCCTGGTCCAATTCCATGTTCCAGGACATAAAAATCTGGAAATGCTAGCAGCTGCTCCCTGAACCACACCATGCGCCTCGAATACCCTGGCTTTCCTTCCTCCTGTGGCACACTCATGCATACCTCAGGGATGGGCAAACTGTACCAGTTGTGATAAGACCCCAATCCCTGATGCCCACTCCAGCTTTCTCTGCCCAGACTGGGGAAAAGCTACAGCACAGCATGGGGCCCTACTCGGAGTTGAGCAAACGGACCTCCAGCCCCTACTCTGAATGTTCCAGGTGTAGCCCCTTGAGCAAAACAGGAATTGGCATCAGAGGGGCGGGACACCTCCTGTCCAACTCAGCAGGGAAAACTGAGGCTGGAGGTGTCACCCCTAAAAGAGTAGAGCTCAGGAAAGAGGTAGCTGCTCTGTATCCTGTGTCTCCTAAAGCCATTGCCATCACCAGGACCCAAAGCTGCCATGCAGCTGAACAGATAAACATTGAACCTGGCAGGAGTTCCATACCGAGAGCTGAGTCCCATGCTGAAGGAGCCAGGCATGGGACGATGACCTGACCCTACCTGGCAGTGGCCAGAGTGAAACAAGTCCTGTCTGCTTCTCCAGCCCGTGATGCCATGTTGTAGACCCCCACTGTGTGGCAGATGCCCGGACTGAGCAAGTGTCCAACCACAGCCTGCTGTTGTCCCCAGACCCTGAGTTGCCCTCAATGGAGGGATAACACGGTAAACAGTTAATGGATATTCACGGTGACTCTGGGACAAGCACATGTGTCCCCAGCAGGGACTCCTGAACCGGTCAGCTGGGGAGCAGGAGAACCTTATGATGGTCGAGAGGCCATTTCCAGAGTGGCAGCACCCCCTAGCAGGCAGCCCAGATATAAAGTGGTCCAAGTGAAAAGGCAATGCTGCCTGCCAGCACGAAGGGCTGTCACCCTCTAGTGACAGCAGAATCTCTTGAGTTTCCAGTGTGAACTGAAGACCAGAGACTTTCCAGGAAACTTCCTGGCACTCGGCAACAGCTTGGGGCTGCTGAGACATGCAGGCATGAATTTAACAGCTACCAGATTCTCAACCTCTCCCACATGCAGATGGCTATTACTGGGCCACCCAGCCCACTTGTGTAAACCAGCCTGGCGAACCCACTTTTACAGTATATATACATCCCATTGATTCTGTTCCTCAAGAGCCATAATACAGACCTTGTTGCCATGTGCTCAAGACAAATCCTCCAGGGTCCTGGACCCCACTCCCAGCAGCCTTGAGGACACTGACTTCTTGGGGGGCAGCTGGCATGTTGCCTGGGAAAAAGACCCACAGCAGCTTTGCAGTGTTCTATGGGGCCAACCATTGGCATCTCAGCTGCGTGCTTGCCCGGCAGCACCCGCATCCATGCAGCACTCTGAGCAGAGCATCATGACATCAGAGACATGCTGCAGTTTTTCCTGTCTGTTGAAGAGTCTGTGACCAGCACCCGAGTTCCATGACCAGGCCTGGTCTCAGACCTTCCCTGGAAGGTCCGCTCTTACTCTGTACTTGGGTCATCCCATACAACCGCTGCAAAATGAGAACACCCATTAGCAAGAGAGGTCGGTCCTTTACTGTGCAATGCTGCATACAGCAGCAGCTATGTAAAGTGGGCAGCCACTGAGCATAGCCTTAGGGAATGACGCCCTTACAGATGCTGCCCCTTCTTGGGCTGGGCAAGCTGGCAGGGTTGGAAAGAACCTGCCTATCTCAGCCAAGTCATTGATGTAGTATGCTCCATTGACCCCGACCCTGTTCAGTCTTCACAAGGATCAGACATCCAATAGGCGGGATCACCCAGTTCATGTCATCAGACTAGACGACATCAGGATGCGAGGCCGCAGGATGGTGGGGACTCCTGATGGCTGCTGAGGCAAGGGCTTAGATATTATTATGCTACTGGAAGAATTGCAAGGTGCTTTCCTATTGCTCCTCATGTTGGGTTGAGTCCACATATGTGAACCAGTGTGACATGGTGACTCGGGAACACTGTGGCCTGCCACCAAGCAGGGCTGCAGGGGGCTAGTGCAATGGGTAAGCCTGTCAGCTGTCATGCTTTGGGGAATGCTTCCTAAGGTTCCCTGATCACCCTAAGATTTATTCAGGGGTTTCAAGACCCAGAAATCACTCAACAGTGACAAAGGCCCAGCCAGCTCTGGGCATCAAGTCACTGTTGCCATCCCCAGTACCCTGGGCACCAGAGGGAGGCCCTGGCTCCATTGTGGTCTGTCCTCTGGGGGCCAATGTAGGGAAAGAGCAGCATGGGAACCAGAGGCTGTGAAGTAGCAGCCATTTATGTGAGTGTAATCCTTGTCTTGGCCTCACTAGTCCAGCCAGACCTACTGCCCTTTAAGTTGGGACTAAGGAGGCCAAGAGGGAAGCCCTGGCAATTCATCTGGTTCCTAAAACTGCCTAAAACGTCCAGGCCCATAGGGAGACCCTTACCCAGGGCAACCTCCATACCAATGTGGCCAACAGGCCCACAAAGCCAAAACCACAACCCTTGACCTCCATATCCTCAGGCAGGAGAACAGCCTCCATCTACTATAAACATCCAGCCGTTCCAGGGAATGAATGAACCTAGCAGTGGCTCACACAGAAACCCTGGCCAATGGACTGGAGCAGGACCTGCAGTGGGGAGTAGCCAGGGCTCTGACCTTCACAGGCTTCTCCAAGGAGCCAGCCTGTAGGCCCCAAGAACCGCCTGGAGGTCAGCAGCCAGCCAGGAACACTATACTGAGAGTGACAGTCTCCCCTCCAGACCCAGGGTCCACTGTCCACAGCCTGAGACCCCAGCTATTCGGGGAGCAGGTGTGGGGCCCACACCAGGCTCTGTAACTCTTCTTGCCCCTTTTTAGTGCCCCACCTGGGGGGGGGGTCCCCCTACCATCTGATCTTGCATAATAGCACATGGGTCCTGACAACCCTCTCCCTGGACTCCTCAGGTCATGCTGCCCAGGTAAGCAGGCTCTAGTCAGGTGACTTTATTTCTAAAATAAAAAAGTACGTGAGAGGCAGCCAGCTGACCAGTGAGGAAGAGGCAATGTGGGTCTGCCCAGCCGGAGCTGGAAGGTGAGGGCTCCTGGGTACTCTGTCCTGGAGGCGGCTAGGGGAGCGAAGGTCCAGGGGGCAGCACTCTAGACCCCCATCCTCCAGCCGTCGGCTTTGAGTTCCTTGTGAGCTCCCCTCAGTGCCGCGATCCGTGGCTGGCACTGGAAGGGAGAGAGTCCGGGAAAGCAGGAAGGGTGGTGACGGTGGCCTCAGAAACCTTTGTCTATGCTCAAGGTGCGGCGTGTGACGTGCTCCAGCTCCCCAGACACGTAGTCCGCCATGCTGATGCGGTAGTGTGCCAGCATCTTCAGCATCAGCCGCAGATTCAGCCACCACTGCTCCCGTGGCATGCGGTGCCTGGGTAGACAGATGAGAAGCTGAACCCCGCAGTCCCATAATCCCGGTGTTATTGTGACCAGGGCGGTATATGGGACACATCTGGGCACCCCATTCCTCTGGCCGGGGATGGGGGGAATGCTGCTGAGGTGGAGCCAGGTACAAGAGCCACAGGCTAATCAGCCTGCTCATCACAGACCCTCCCAGGCGGCCCCGCTTTGGTCTTAGAACACCCTGACAAGACTCCTGCCCTTTAAAGTCTGACAAGGTTCCTGTCTAGGGACGTTCTGGGCCTCCTGGGATCCTCCCTTCCCAATGCAGCTCCAAAAGGACTTACTCAAAATCAGTGTCTTTCTTGAGCTCTGTGACCGGACTGAAGGCCACCACCTTCTTCCGCAGGCCGATCACACAGGCCGAGTCCGGAGCATTGGCGAACACCCGTCCTATGGAGACAGACATGCGGTGGGCAAGGCCATGCCCCCAGAGACCCTCACAGAGCCATGTCGGGCCAGCTCACCCCACCTACCTTTACGGTAGACATCCCGCAGTTTTTCCGACATCCACAGCATGGCCTTCACCCCCAGTTTGGTCCCGTAGTTCCGGTCAAAGGGGGTTGGAGCACCACCCTAGAAACACAGGCAAAACTTTATCCCTGGAGCTAGCCAAGCCCCAAAGGAGACTGGACACAAAGGGGGCCCTAAGCCAGCACATGAGCCGTGACTGTCTCCTTGTGTTCTTGCAGTGAGCATGACCACTTCTGACCTCTTGCCATCAGGCCTCTTCCTATAACCTGGAGGGTCTTGGGTCTTAAAGTACAGCCTAGAAGCCATTCCATTCCAGAGACCAGAAATGACCCCTGGGATTCAGGATCCATAGGCAAAAGGCCCCACCCCAGGCCTCCTGAAAGCCAGCACAAGCCAATAGGGTTTATTTATTAGTAGGTGAGGGATTAGGCCAGGAGGACATAACGGGATGACAGAAGCTTGGGCCACCTCCCAGAAGATGAGGGCTCAGCCCAAGTGCCAGGCTTGGGTCTCGGTCCCACAGTCTTCTCTCCGTGAAGGCTCTCTCGGCTCTCTCTCTCTCTCTCTCTCTCTCTCTCTCTCTCTCTCTCTCTCTCTCTCTCTCTCTCCTGGGTCCTCCCAGGACCCCCAGAGAAGAACACGGGGATGGAGATGGGAATCCAGCAGGTAAGTACTCCCAGGGCCGGGGAACCACCCTCCGAGTTGGTTGTACCTGCTGCAGGTGGCCCAGCACGTTAGTCCTGCAGTCAAACACACCCCTGCCTTCCGAGGAATACAGGTTGTACAGGAACTCTGTGGTGTAGTGTTCGTGGCATTTCTCGTTCCTATGGAGGCACACAAGGCGGTCGAGGCTGCCCCAAGTCCGGGTTCCCCAGGCCAGGCACAAGTGGAGTGGGATAGGTGAGGAGGGTGGCAACTCCCAGGCTCTGTGCCCTGCCTGCCCAGCACCCGCAGCAGCCTCACCGGAGCACCAGGCCCCTCTGGATGTCTGTCTTCATCTTCTCTGTCATATGCTCCACGTTGGCCTGGGAAGGAGAGGAGGTGAGTGACGAGGTGGGAAGAAAAGCTGGGTACGTGGGACCCAGACGCCTCAGTGGGAGGATGAGGCAAGGAGGCTGAGACACCACACGACTCCCAAAAGGTGAATGCTGTCGCTCATGCAGTGACTCCCATCCTGAGCCATCTGCTTCTGTCTCAGGAGGGGCCTGGCCAAATTCACCGGCAGCTGCAGAACACAAGAGCGGGACCAGGCTCACCTTTAAGTCATGAATGTTGAAAGGGTCCTCAAAGACGTAGGCAGCATCAGCACCCACGGCAATGCCTGTCACCGTGGCTAGGTACCCGCAGTAGCCCCCCATGGTCTCCACGATGAACACACGACGCTTTGTCCCCGAGGCTGACTGCTTGATGCGGTCACAACTCTGGAGGGATCAAGGGACTGGTCAGAGCCCAGCATGGCAGCTAACTACTATAATCCCAGTAGTTGGGAGGTTTAGCTAGAACTAGTGAGTTCTAATCCAGCCTAGACTATAGAATGAGACCTTTACTCAAAAGCAAAAGGGCAGGGAGGACAGATAAAATCCTCTATGACCATCCTCCTCCCTTCTATGAACCATAGGACACTGTTATACAGGACCCATGACAGGGTCACAAGGCGGCAAAAATTGTACCCAGTACCAACGGCTCCCACAATACCCATGACAGCTGGATAGGACAGGGCCTGGGCCACCTCCACTGGGTGTGCACAGATTCAGGGGCTCACAGTTGGGGTGCCTGCCCCCTGGGGGTGCAGACAGCAGTGAAGAACCACTTTTGGTTATCACTGTCATCCCATGGGCAGGGCCTAGGGGAGCCACGAAGCCACCCACCCATGGCCTGACTGGACTCTCCAGGACACCTCACCTCCATGGCAGCGTTGACGGCTGTGTCTGAACCCAGGCTGAAGTCAGTGCCGGGCACATTGTTGCTGATGGTGGCCGGAATGACACACATGACGATGCAGAGCTCCTCATAGCGCCCCCGTGCCTCCACCAGCTGCAGCACACCCTCGTAGGCCTGCGGGGCAGAAAGGGAAGGGAGGCAGGGGGCGGGGCCGGGTGAGGCAGGGTTCCCCCAGGGCTAGGGAGCCATCTTGCCCTGCTCCCATTGATGGCTATATCTGATCCTAGGTTGGCACGGTCTACTCCCACCTGAGAGCTGGATGGAGGCCTGAAGCTGTCTAGAGACACTAGTACTACTAGAAAATCAGGATCCTACCCAGCGTTCATGTTTATCATTTGGCAAGGACTCACCAAGCACCAGGGCACGGCATCAATGCACCTCCCCCCAGGCCTCGTTCCTCCTCCTCTCCTCTCTACCTCCTTTTCTAGGCCTTCTATTCCCCGTCTCCCTCGTGATTTCCTAGCACTAGGCTAACTGTACTTCAGAAGGTAAAAACTCCAGCCCCAACCCTACACACGACAGCTTTGACCCTTTGGCTGCCCCAACCCAAGGCCCGTGTTGAAGGTCGCACTTCCAGCCCTAGGGTACAGCAGCAGCCACAGCGACCCAAGATGAGAAAAGAAGCCTCACCTCAAAGCCACCAATAACCAGCAGGGCGTGAATGTTGTAGGCGCGGAGGTTCTCCACAATGGCTTCCAGGTGGAGCTTGGGTAGCGTCCTGTGGTTGGAGATACATCAGCCTGGAGAGAGGCATGCAGCTCACCAAAACAAGAGTGGGTTCACCTCAGAAAATACGCGGCTTGGCCTTTCCCAGAGTCGGAGATCAGTCACCAAAGGGCCCCTCAGTGAGGCTCAATGTGGGATAGAGATTTGGGGGCCAGCATGAGAGACCTGGGTGCTCACTCAACAACCTCACTGGGCACTGGCTAGCCATAGCCAACCCTCTGCCTGGCAGCCTACTCTGGGTGTCCCTTCTGGCTGAGGTTGGTAACAGGAAGGGACGCTTTCTCCAGCCTTTGTAGCTCCACAGACTTGGACTGGACAACTTTCCACCACCACACAAAGTGACCACACCACCCCATCCTAAGACCACCAGACCTTGAGATAAAAACCACAGCCACAGCCAGAAGGAACAACCCATCTCTCATAAGGGACACATACGCTCCAGCTGCCTTCCTACCGGGTCCCCACACTGCAGGGCAGGCATGAGAAACTGGGCAGCACCCTCTGCCTGGCTCACCTAGGGCTATAGCCCCAAGGGGCCAACTCCCAACTTCAGGACCAGTCTCTACCTGCCCCATCAGCAAGGCTGCACACCATCCAGGAAGCAGCTACTCACCTCTTGGTCCCCAGCACTGAGCCACCGCGCCCCAGCCAGCCTGCCACATCGTGCCAGCTCACTTCTTCCACCTGCCAGGAAAAACATGGCTTCAGGAAGGTGGCCCAGTGTGACCCCTCAGGTAGGGGACACACTCTGTCAGTGCTGGCATCTCTCAAAGCAGGGGTCTGGGTCTCAGGGCTGACTAAGAGGACAGAGTGCCATAGTTCCCACTCCGGGGGCAGCCAGCCCCTCTCCAGGGACTATCAGCTTTCTTCACGTCCCTGAACAGGAAGGACTGTTGTACTTACACATCCAACAACACCCTTCAGATCTCTGAATGTGAGTGGCTGAGTCCAGGGCCCCAGCCATCACCTGCATCACCAGGACACCTACCTGACCCTTGGCCAGGCCTTCGAAACCATCATGCACGACATACACCGTGTGTCCCTCGGAGATGCCGGTGCGCACAGCTGAACGCACAGCTGCATTCATGCCAGCAGCGGGCGCTCCCACGTTCAGGATGGCCAGGGAGAAATTGGACTTGAGGGAAAAACAGAAACGACAGATGGAACCCTAGCCAGCCACACCCCAGCCCCAGACTCGGAACTCGACTCCCCATGAGGCAGGGTAGCAGTGGGGCAGGAGGAAGCGGAAGATGGGCTCCACCCTCTTCCTTACCTTCTCCTTAGAGATCTTCTGGTGAGCAAGGAGCTTGTAAATTTTCCAGTTGTTCTCGAAGCTCCTAGAAAGGAAGGAGACGATGAAGCCCACAGCCCCACATCATCCCTGCAGCCGCACACAGCCATGAACTCAGGGAGGCATGGGACCAACAGCTCAACAGTCAGAGCAGGGCACGGGCACTCATGTGCGTCTGACAAAGGCCCTGGCCTGGGCATTCGGCCAGAATATATTAGTCGGGCCTGTGGGGCCAGGTGCCTGTAGGAGGTGGCACCCCATGCCACCAAGAACTAGAGTCTGCATACCTGCTGGCCCTCCCTGTCCTCCAGTAGAGCACATCCAAAGCTGTCTGTGACCTCTGTCTATCCTGCAGTACTACCCCCCCCAACACCTACACCCTGGCACAGCAGCCCCACACTACAGTTGGCACCGCCATCACAGGCACTACCCTCTCCTAAGCTCCTCCAACAGTGGGTACTAGTGCAGAGTCCCGAGGGGAGCAGGACCCAGTGCGTGCAACGCACTGTCAGCAAATGCAGGTCCAGGCTCACCCCCACCTCCCCACTGCCCTAAAGGCTAGCTACCCTTACCTGCCACGGAGCTGGATGGCCTCGTCGAACCTCTTCTCATCCATGGCCTTTTGCACTTCCTTTGTCTTAAAGAGAAAAGGGAGCTGGGTGGTCACGGAGGCCAGACCGCACACACACACACACACCCAGACTGCCAGGCTCGAGAAGGGACTCTTAGCCAAAACCTTCATGTCCTAAGCCCAGTTTTCAGGAAGCCCAAGAGGCCCACCTGGCCCCAGACATGAGTCCTCCTCTACTAGGGACAAACCAGTCACGTGCTTCACTGTGCCTCAAACCCCTCAGAGCCTGGAGAGCCCTAGGAATGGGAGGATTCCCCACCCCCCAAGACATATAACCAGTACCTAGCATGGCCTAAAGCAGGGCCAGGCATGGTAGATTTCCTAAGAGGATCAGGACCAAGCCTCCCCGCTGCCTCCAGCATTCCTAGTGTACCCTGTCTACCTGCCCCCAACCACAGAGCCCAAGTCAGCATCTCCCAGCTTGGCCTCACAGTCCCTCTGCTTTTATGTGTGCTCTACCCTAGGGTCCCTGCTCTGGCTACCCTAATGACCACCCCCCAACCTGCCAGAGCTGTACCCAGTATTCCATCCTTCTCCTTTCCACCATAATCCCAAATACCTAATTACTTACCCAATGCCACCGCCCAAGAAGCTGAGGTCTCGCTGTCCCTGCTCCCTGCGTACACTTGTCCACTTCCAGACTTCCCTCTGACCAGCTTCTCCTCGCTTTCTGAAGTCCAGAAACCCCTTCCTCCCCCACTGCGACCCCTGTGTCCCACCCTCTAATATACACAGAAGCAGAGGACTCGGACGGAGGCCCTGAAGGGACGGCAGCACTCACCACTTGCACACACTCCATGAGAGGTAGCCGCACCGACTGGTTCCCGGAGAGGCTGACCACACAGGCTGGTGTGTCGGGTGTGGCCTCCAGCAGGGCCATCACAGCCTCCATGCCCATCTTGCTGCTCTGCACACGAGAGGGGACAGCATGGTTCAGGCTAGCTACAGCTCACCCCACACACGCAAGTGCACCCAGTCGTCCATCCGCTCTGCAAACCGGCACAGCCCTCTGTGGATGCTCACACCCCAGCTTTCTCAGCCTCCACCACGCTGGTCCAGGCTCTCACATGAGGGTGCCTTGGCATGAGCTACAGTCACAATGGCCAGTCAGGCCCCATCAGAGTCCCCACAGCCTGGCTCGTGGGCCCGGTAGGAGGGCTTGCTCAAGGGCACTTGGGCTGAAAGTGGCAGGGAAGGACAGCCAGGGCTCCAGGACTCCTCCACAATGTTCTTCACTTGGAGCCTCACGTCACACTCTCCTGATATATAGCGGTGATTAACGCGGGCTGATAGGCCGAGACACCCAAAATGCCAAAGAACTGCGCTACAGGGGGACAGCTTCAGGTTCTGGTACAGCACAGAGAACAGTCAGACAGACAGACAGACAGGAATGAAGGACTCATGAAAGATCTGCTCCTTGAGCAGGTGTCCCCTGGCATTATCCAGTAGACATTTGGACTCAGAACTGGCATAAGAATGCTAGCACTCTGGGGGCTGGAGAGATGGCTCAGTGGTTAAGAGCTCTGCCTGCTCTTCCAAAGTCCTGAGTTCAATTCCCAGCAATCACATGGTGGCTCACAACCATCTGTAATGAGATTTGGTGCCCTCTCCTGGCCTGCAGGGATACATGCAGGCAGAGTACTGTATACATAATAAATAAATGTTCCTTTGGCCTTTGCCTCTGCCTAGGCACCTCGCACTCTCACCAGCATTTTAGATCTTGGTGGGGTGGTATTGGCCTTGTGCCCAGGTCTTGGACTCCCCTGGCCTCTTTAGAGACTCAAGTTTCATGTAGGGTGCAGGAGAGGCCCCTTTCCATGGGTCACTGTCCAGTTCTTCCATACAGCCAAGGGAGATGGCATACTGGGGTTCTTGGCTCAGCAAACTGGATGTGGTGTACACAGGGGTCAAGCCAGCACCAGCTGGCCTCACATCTACACAGTCCTGTCTGGCACCACTCTTCATAGACTACTAGCCCTCACATGCACAGTCTTGGACATGCATCGGCCTTCATGGCCAAGAACCTGTTTCCTTTTGGCTCTGATATGATGTTCATTCAGCAGCAGTCTCAGAAGGAATCTGGAGCAGCCAAGAGACAGCCAGCTCAGTCCATGAGCGCGCGCACACACACACATACAAATATCGCCCTGCACAAGCTCGTAAACATACCAGAACTCTGTCAAAGGCTGAGGGTGTCCCTCCTCGCTGCACGTGGCCCAGCACGGTCACTCGGGTGTCAAAGCCCAGCCTCTGAACCACCAGCTATGTGTCAAAAGAGCAGAAGATCAGTCGGGCAGTGATGGCACACACCTTTAATCCCAGGACTCAGGAGACAGAGGCAGGTGGATCTCTGAGTTCAAGGCCAGTCTGATCTACTTAGTGAGCTCCAGGACAGCCAGGGCTACACAGAGAAACCCTGTCTCAAAAAAAAACAAAAAAGAGCAGAGGGTCTGCAGGCTTCTACAGCAGTTGCTGCCCAGCTTTGTCCATGGGCCCAGTCTCCATGGTCCACTCGTGTAGCCTTAGGTTTACAAACAGTCCTGAGGGTCCCTAGAACCAGTCTAAGAAAGATGCTACAGCATCCAAGCCTGGAGCTCATGTGAGTGCAAACGTGTATGTGAAGACCACGTAACCATGTGTGTGTGCATGGAGGGTCCATGTGTGCAACATACGGAGGAACATCTGTGCATCCAGGACTGGTTATGTTTCATGGCCTACGGCCCTGGCTATTCAACACTGAACGTACTCTCTGGCCTCTCTACTCAGCATCCACTGAACCCCTGTGGTTCAGGGGGCCTGGGTACAGACAGAATAGCAAATAGGTTAGTCCTGACACAGAATCAGAACATATGGGGACACAATCACTGGCAGAGTGGGCGGGGGCAAAGGTAGGAACACCAAGGCGGGGGGGGGGGCTGTGTTTTGGCGAGGGGTGCCCACCACCACCAGAGGCTAGAGGCAGGCTCTTCAGTCCCAGGTGTTAGTTCTGTTTAGTTTTGCTTAGCTTTGTTTTGAGATAAAAGTTCATTACAAAGCCAGGGCTAGCCTAGAATTTGTATGAATGCCAGGCTGGCACAGAACTCACATTCCTTCTGCCTCATGGGATTACAGGTGTGCAACACATCGGGCAAATCCACACTGTTGAGTGCTGAGTCTGGAGTGGAGGGTGGGGACCCATCACTTGGAGAGCTCACAGAACTAAGACCCAATACTGGGGTATTGAGGGGCCCAGCCAGAGACAGACTGAATGCAGTCAGGACCCAAAGGGTTGGGGCTCACAGTACAGAGGGACCATGACTTGCACCAGACCTGAGTCCTCAGCTTCCCTGGAGACCCCAGCCAGCCACCCTACAACTGACAATGTCAAGAGGAGGAAGCAGCTCCCAGTGTCAGTTTCAGCCCAGGGAGGGGCCAACCCAGGACCAGCAGGGCCTCTGCAGGAGACACAGCTGGAGCCAGGGGACTGGAGAGGACATGTCGTGCTCCGGGAGGCTGCTGTACTCACATCCTTCACGTAGCTGGATGTGATGGGTTTTCCGTGCCGGTCGATGGCTCCCTCTGCGATGATAATGATGTTTAGTCGCGATCCGCGGCTCCGCGTCTATCAGAGACACTGGGCTCACTCTCCAGCCATGGACCACTCACAGCATGTGGCCATGGGGACAGCAAGCCTCACTGGGGTCTAGGACACTATCTGCAACCCACTTGAGCAAGGACAAGAAAGAGGGAAAGAGATCTGGAGTGCATGGCAGAGCCGAGGCCAGCCAACGAGGACCACACGGTCCTCGTTGGAAGGCAGCAAGCAATAGGCTAGGTAGTGGGGACAGGGGATAAGCAGGTACTGGCTAGGGTGTCTGCAGGGGGCAGACCAGAAATAACCGTTCCTGCAGGTAGCTAATTAGAGACCCTCAGGTCCCTTCTCAGGCTGTTTCTGCATTCTTCAATGGGGAAACCTTCCAATGCCAATCAAAAGTTTTGATCCACTCTCTACACCGGAACTAATGGGAGGGCTACACTTAGCACAGGGGACCCAGGAGGCCCAACAAGAGCCTAGGTGAGTCAGTGTCACAAGCTAATCTAACCATAACAGAGCACGCTTGCTCCTCTGCTTCTCCCTTCAGTGATCCGACAGACGAACCTTCATGATGCACCAGCCTGCAGGCTGCACTGACACCCAGAGCCTCAGTAAGGGCAGAGTGGAAGCAGCTCATGAGACAGTCTCATGGCACAGCCGAGGCTGACCTAGAATTGGTATGGTACAGGCTGGCAGAGAACGCATGTTGCTCCTGCGTCAGGAAGCTAGAAGCAGCTTGTGAGAGACCCGGTTATAATAGAGGGCATTAGAGAGCTATAGGGAGGAGGAGGTGACACTGGCATGGAGCCTGACCTCCAGGCCAAGGCTGCAGGCAGAGTCTAATAGCCAGGCTCCTCCCCTCCCTTCAGCGTGAGCAATGGACAAGGCAGGAAACGCCTACATCTTCAGGGGAAAAGATCCAAAAACCTGAGGCTCAAGTCCATCACCTGATCCAGGCAGGTGAGGGCCAGGTACGCAGACCCCAGGTGCTCAGGCCCTGCCTGGCACTGCTGCCTTTATCTAGGCCTTGCCCACTTTGTTCCACCTCCATCCTACCAGTAGCTTCTCTTGGGAAGGTTCTAGAAACAGGTCATGACCCCCCCAGGAAGCTCTACTGTCTGGATAGGATGCATAGCCACAGGGAGGAAGTACTGGCTCTGTCCTGGTGGTCTGCCTCTCCAAAACAGGCATGTGTACACACACACACACACAGTCACTGGGCAGACAGATAAGTGGGCCCCACCCTGTCTGTGTGGATCCTCTGCAGAACAGAGTATATACCTGCTTATGCCAGAGTCACCTCAGCTTCATCTCAAGAGCCATGTACCAGACTGCCTTTGCCTGCTCCAGACCAAGGGACCAGCCAACTTCCCCAGCTCTCTGGGACCTCTCCTACCAGGCACCCCATTTCTCTTGCTTCTAGGGTCCCCAAGTTAGGACCCAGCAGACACCACCCACCGACACTTCTAGACACTTACTTCCTGAATCAGAACTTACCACCCTCAGGGGAGCACAGACCTGGTAGAAAAGCCCCCAGGCCCCTCACCTACCCTTTGGGCCTTTACAGGGTTACATTTCTTACAGAGTCATTGCTGAGGCCTGATTTATGAGGCCACCTCTCAGAGGCTGAGATCTATTGCCAGCACTCCAAGAAACAAATCTGCCATGCTCCCTGCACTGGCCACAGAGATGCCCAGACAGTGGTCTGAACATCTCTGCCCACTGGCTCTGCCCACAATGGGTAGGACCGCTGGTGTGTCCAGCAGTCAGCACTGTGAACCTCACATCACACATGCAGAAGTCAGCAGTGTGGCCCTTCCCCAGGCCCATCCAGCCATCAGTGCTATGACCTTCCCACAAGCACATCCAGAGGTCAGTGCCACGACCCTCCCAGATCCCCCAAAGGGTGCTGGCAGGTGCTGCTAAACCAGCGATCGAATGAACGGGGTCCCAGGGACACCTGCCTCTTAGACTCTCAAGTGGCTGAAGTAGAAATCCCTGTTGGCCACTCACCTCGCCCAGCCTCTCACACATGAAGTTCTCCCAGCCATCCTCAGGAGGTGCTTCAGGGATGAACAGCCAATCAGCCCCTGAGGCCAGGGCAGACACCAGTGCCAGGTATCTGGAGGAGCAGAGGGACCAAGCCTGCTCAGGGCCCCCTCCCTGTCTCTATCCTCCCTGGTGCCCACCAGGGTTCCCTCATACTCTTAACACTAAGTGACCAACTGGTGCATTCCAGACACTATGTGTCCGCACCCCACTGTCCTCAGCAGCCCCCAGGTGCCCCAGCACTCCCCGCCGACTAAAGCCAGTCTCCTTACCCGCAGTGACGCCCCATCACCTCCAACACAAAGGTCCTCTGGTGGCTGCGGAGACAAAATGAGTGTGGATAACAGTGCCAGGTCTCGTAGGCCACACATCTTAATCCACCAGACTATACCAAGAGGACGGAGTTCTGACTGAGGACCGTGCCCACCTCCTCATGCCCAGGGCTACCTGCTCCCTGGGCTAGAAAACACCCATCAATATTCAAGACAGTTCTCAACCATCCTGAGAGCCTGGTCCTGATCCAAACCTGGTGACCCCTGGTTTGAGCCCAAGCATCCCCTTCAGGGGCACCACCACCCTGGAGTACAGTAGCCTCTGACAAGTAGGGTGCACTGCCAATGTCGCACTGACACCTAGAAGGGTGGGGGCTCACCCCAGCATCTCCTTCAGCAGAAGACACCGGCCTAAAAGCCAAGAGTTAAAGATACCACTATGGAGCCCATTGGCTACCGGCTCCACTGCCCCTACTATGGCAGCCCCCATGAGGCCAACTTCACTACCACGATGGGACAGAGCCCCCGCCCCAGCGAGCCTTGTTAGCATGGATCCCCACTTACCTCTGGGCAGTGGTGGTGATGGCGTCAATGACCTCCATAATGCGGTGTAGGGCTGAGTCCGTGCCGATGGTCATGTCGGTCCCGCAGAAGTCATTATCGATGGAGCCCACCAGCCCGGCGATGCTCAAGTGTGCATACTTCTGAGCCGTGGACTCTGAGATCTTACCTGCGCCAGAGAACCACAGGCTTGGTGAGGGCTGCGACCTGACCAGCTGCTTCAGCCACCACACCTTTTCCTCCCTCATCCACCATCTATAAGAAGGGGTATAGCCCAGCAGGGCCCCAAATGCCTCATCACCCAGTAGGAAGCCTCCGGGGAACCACGGGGGACCCCTGTGTTCCAGGAGACACAGAATGGCTGAGATGTCACCTTCCAAGCGGCAACCTTGGGCCTTGAGCCAAACGTCACCCGAGCTAAAGCTACACCTCTCTGTCCCACACCAGACTCTCTTAGAAATCAGTTACGAGCACGGCCGTCACATGACCAGGAACATGCTATACTAGAACACGGGACACCACCTGTGATCTCGAGGGTTCTTTGAGGCCAGGAGCGGTGGGTTCATGCTGACCTGGCCACCAGGGTGACCACCCCACATCAGAAGCTGTCCTGGAAGAGATGACCTCCAGCTACCTCCAGAGCCAGGTAAGAGCCAGCTGTACACGACCTACCTTCCTTCACCAGCTCCTCCAGGAGGCTGCCCCACTCGTTGCGGAAGATGTTGGCACCCGTGAGGCTGCCGTCCCCACCAATGACACACAGATTGGTGATGCCATGTTGGAGTAGATTGTAGGCTGCTGCCAGGCGTCCTTCCCTCGTGGTGAAGGCCTTGCAACGGGCACTGCCAATAATGGTGCCACCCTGCATGGAAGCGGAAGGGGCCTTTAGGTGGGGTGGCAGAAGGTCTCAGGAGGCATCAGAGAGATGCCACTGCTGGACAAGGTGGACCCCACAGAATTAGAGTGAAAAGTCTCTAGAACCTTGTGTGGTTCCCCCTCCTCTCTGGCCTTTCTCCCTAGGTCCAAAAATTTGGGTCTGGGGAATATCCACAAGTCTTAGAACTAGAAAGAACACACATCACATGACACACACCACACACCAGTACAGAACCATCCCTGTCTCCACCCACAGCCTCCCTGGTCTGGACTACTGCCTCTTGTGTGTGTGTGTGTGTGTGTGTGTGTGTGTGTCTGTCTGTCTGTCTGTCTGTCTGTCTGTCATTTGACATGTCTATGTGTCTGTGCACCCATGAGATCTCTGTATCTGAGTGTCTCTATGCGTGTGCACACCCACACACGCTCACACACTGCCGGGGTGGGAAGGAGCCATCTGACTTCAAGCCTCACCAGCTGGATGATGTTGGAAACACTGAGCCAGTTGGCTGGCTTGATGTTCTCACCTCCTTCCACAAGGCCCTCGTAGCCCTGAAAGCAAAGACGGACGGATGAGATTACAGCCCCACTGTAGCCAGCAGCACTGTGCTGACCGCAGTGAGCTGGCTCTGGAGCCCAGCCACAAACCCTGCTGCTCACAGGCCCAGCAGCCGATGCCAGACTCCAGGCATGCTCGACATGCCCAGGAATCCATTACTACAGAGGAAAACACTCAGTGCATGCTCATGGTACAAGCAGACACCTGAGGACTGCCCCCAAGCAAAGCTCATATCATTGCATCCAAATAGGAGAGACAAGGCCAGGACACAGAAGCCCCTAGGGAAGCCCGACGTCCTTCAGAAGAGATCTGTCCAGTGTGAGTGGTGAAAATGACCCGGCTGTGGTCTGAGGGGACTATGAGAGCTTCCTGCTACGCGACAACATAGTGTGACGCCCTCCCCTACCCATGGACATACATAACACCTAACTTCTAAGGCCAAAATCAGGCTGCCAGGGACATACACACACACTACTCCCCAGGGGGACATGCATTTTTGGTGGAAAGGCCCATACCCAAGGGAGAATTCACAAGTCCCACGGATGTGGGGGCAGCCACAGAAGACAGTGAGTGTCCTATGTGTCCCCAGGTACTTGTGGCCAATCTTCACCCCAGAGCATAGCAGCGCAGGGCAGCACACCCCACAGTTCTAGACTGCACTTATTTTTCATGCTGGAGGTTATGAACCGGACCCTCGTGGGAATTCCACTTGGCTTCTTTACTGACCTCCGCTGCTGTTCATCAGACAGCAAGGTGCCGAGTGCCTCTACCACAAATGCTGTCTGTGGGTTTTATACATGATGGACATGGGTAAGTTTGAAAGAAAATGGCCTCCAAAGGGAGAGGCACTATTAGGAGGCATGGCTTTGTTGGAAGAAGTGTGTCACTGTGGGGGCTGGCTTTGAGGTCTTTTGTTCCTGTCAGTCAGCTTCCTGTTTCTTACAAGATGAAGGATTCTCAGATACTCCTCCAGCACCATGTCTGCCTACACGCCACCATGATTCCCCAGCACAATGATAATGGACTGAACCTCTGAAACTGTAAGTTGCCACCCCAATTAAATACTTTCTTTTATAAGAGTTGCCGTGCTTGGGCTGGAGAGATGGCTCAGCGGTTAAGAACACTGACTATTCTTCCAGAGGTCCTGAGTTCAATTCCCAGCAACCACATGGTGGCTCACAACCATCTACAATGAGATCTGGTGCCCTCTTCTGGGGTGCAGGTATGCACACAGGCAGAACACTGTATACATAATTAATAAATAAATCTTTAAAAAAAAAAAGAGTTGCTGTGCTTATGGTGTCTCGTCGCAGCAAGACAGTAAGACAAGACGGACGGCCTCTACCATGTAGTTCAAACTCCTCAGGGGACACTCCTGGCCTTCCAGCACCAGGGAGAAGTGGGCATGCCATGCTTGGCCTGGACCGTCCAGCTCAGCTCTGGCCTGTGCTCCTCCCTAGCTAAGTGGTAAGGCCCCAGAGGGTGCATAGGAAACATCACAGTGAAGGGTCAGCTCAGGCCCCAGAAGCCACAAAAGCAGCTCTGCCTCCACCCCTGGAATCCAACCAGGAGCCACAGGAGGACAAGGCACCCCAGCCTGAGGAGTAAGTAGCTTTTCCTAGCTCAAGCCAGGCCAACTGCACCTCCTTTGGGCCCCTAAGACCTCCAGCCGTGAAAGGAAAAAAGTGGGACCATTAATTAATGTGCAAGCCCCAAGACATCAGACACCACTGGTAAAACAAAACACCTGCTAAGTGTCAACAAGAATTCCCGAAAAGAAGCTGTATGTGTGGGAGGCCGATTGGTTAGAGCAGCAGGGACGTGGGGACGGTGGACTGTTGCCGGCCCAGAGGCCCATCACGGCCTTGCCCATCCCAGTATCAGAACTAACATCCTGCGTCTAACAGATAACAACCTCTGGGAATCCATTAGCTCAGCAGACCACCAGCTTCCACTGGCCCATCAGACAGCACCTGAGCCCTATAGAAAAGCTCCCCCATATCCTGTTACCGCCTCTCTGACACCCCCCACCACCACCACCAATGTATTTTAAACTGGCCTTGATTTATGCCTTTCTTTGTTCTGTAAAACTGTGACACTTCATGAAACCACTCCCGTATCGCAACATGGAATTTGGGGGAACTTAAATCTATGTTTCTGGTGAGCGGTGGTGGCACATGCCTTTTAACTCCAGCACTTGGGAGGCAGAGGTAAACAGGTATCTGTGAGTTCAAGGCTAGCCTGGTCTACAGAGTGAGTTCCAGGGCAGGCTCCAAAGCTACAGAGAAACCCTGTCCCTGCCTCAAAAATAAATAAATAAATAAATAGATCCCTTGAGGATCCCTCACGGATACTCCCCCACACTCTTAGGGGTTCTTGGTTCTGTTTAAAATGTCTCTTTTTAACCCCATCGGCTTCACACTGGCTCTCTCTGAAATCCCTCTCTACTTGGAAGTAGGGATTCTTGGTGCAGTCTGTGTAGAGGTCTCTGAAGAGGAAGGGCACTGCAGGGCCCTGCAGTGATGGAGAGGGGGAGCATCTCTGTCCTTCCCTCTCTGCTGCTGCTGACCACCGTAAAGTCCAGACCCCTCTCGGGGACCCCAAGCCGAAAGGTCCAAGAGAACAAAGCAGCCCCCACTTACTTACACAGTCATTAGAAGACCTCCACCCATAAGGACACGAGAGAGAACTCATATTTATGTATTTATTTGGCTACATATATCAGGCTAATCCCTTAACTCACAGAGATCCTCCTGCTCTGCAGCTCGAGCGCTGGGATTAAAGGCACATACCACACACACCTGGCCTTCTGTATTCCCACTTCACTGAAGAGGCCAGGATCCTGAGAAAAGGGACTTCACATATGGCTTGGACCCAGTTCTCCCCATTGGGTGCCCCTGTATCCTCAGGTCACCAGCCACAGCTGCCAGGCTCCGGTGCCTCAGATCTCTGAGATTCCACCGCAGTATTTGCAGGGTGCCCCCCCCACCCATCCAAGCCTGAAGCCTGCACTCAGAGAGGGAGCAGTATCTTCTGTACTAGGGGGAGCCCCCACTATCTCTCCCTCCCCCACATCTGTAGAGCAGAAGACTAGGTATGGCCCTGCCATAACTTGGGGCCAGGGCAAAGGCACAAGGACACACCCAGAAGCCAGAGGGAGAGGGAGAGGCAGAGGCCCTATGAAGGGGCAGAGCAACAGCAAGGGTTGGATACATTGTATATAAAAAGAAAAACAATGTAACCCACAAGATAATAAAGGGGATTCCGGAGGCTGAGGGAGGGAGAAGGAAGACAAGACACTCAGGGAGAGGGTGGGAAGAGGAAAAGAGAAAATGGCTCACAGACTGCAGTGTCCACCGGAAGCAACGTCAGGGAGCCCCTCACCCTGACCTTGCCTTCTATAGGCGACAATGAAAGAACGGACCAGGATAGACAGTGTAGCCCAGGGAAGGGACGGGGTTCTGCCCCTAAGGCTCTATGCTGAAAAAACCTGGGGAGATGGATTGTGCTACTGCACAGCATAGGTAGGGCCTGGACCCTCCCGCATTGATCTTGTTGTCCTGGCTGGTCTCCTGGCGACCTTCCTTCCATAACCGAGGCCTCCATCATTGAACAATGCCCAGCAGTGGCTATGGGACAAGTATCGGTGGGCACCAACCCTGTAATATGTCTCATTCTGCAGATGCCTTGGCTCAACTCCCTTCCCCCAGACAACACACATCCCATTAGTCCAGGTCCAGACATCTGAAAGCTTCCAAGGTGACCAGAACAGAACACACTGTCCGGTACCACAGAAAAATGTGTTTCATGTAGGTGCACACAGGTTACCTCAGCATAGGCTCCTCCCACCTCACCCCCCACCACACCCCCACCACACACGGCCTTACCTCGTAGATGAGGAAGACTTTGGCCCCCACATATATGCCCATGCGAGTCACAGCCCTGACAGCAGCATTCATACCTGTAAGGGAATTGGAACACGTCATCAGTCCAGGTAGAGAGAACTGAACACTCCCAGGGCACCCCCATCCCAGTGGGCTCGGAGCCAGGAAATTAGAGTCTGGCATTCAACTACTCCCCGGAACACTTAGAAAGCTGTGGAGGAGAATGGCAGCCGCCCTTGGGTGGGCCTGGCTTCCTTTTACTCCTAGTCTACGGCTTCTGCTGCTCTCTCTATCCATGGCAACAGGAAGCCCTGGACTCAGCCAGCAGAGCCCCCATTCTTGCAGGCCCACAGAATTGGTGCTAACCATGGGGCCTAGGAACCATGAGAACAGCGGAACACAGAGAACGGCTCCAGACCTCTGCCATAGACTAGTGTAGTCTATGGGAGGGAAGGTGACATGGGCACCCAAGGCCACGCTGCCCGCTCTGGCCATACCCTGCCCTTTGGGTCTCAGCGCCGAGCACAAAGGGTGGCTGGATGTCCCAGGCTGAGAGGTTGCCTCCCCTGTCCTCCAACCTCAGACTGGAAATGCTGGTTCTGCTCTGCTTCACACTTGCCCAGGACCCACAGCAGGAAAGGGCATTGGTCCAGAAGTAGCAAATGCCTCTCCTCCCATAGCAGATGGAAGTATTATTGCTGAGGCTGAAGTCGGAGGGAGCCGGGAACATTCCACGCACCCGGAGAGCTGAGCACCAAGGCCTAGAAAGTCAGAGGTGCCCAAAGCAGAGGCTGGGCATGGGCTGCTGGCTCCCCCTGCTCTCACCTGAGTGGGAGCAGCAAGGGAGATCGAGTTAGTAAGTCTGCAGCAGCCACCACTGTAGCCGGACCCTTACCAGTAAACCACAGCCTTGTGCCGATACACAGATTAATAGAAATGGGTTAATCTAAATGTAAGAGTTAGTTAATAAGAAGCCTGAGCTAATAGACTGAACAGTGTTGTAATTAATACAGTTTTTGTGTGATTATTCGGGTCAGAGTGGCTGGGAAACAAACAAGCAGTCTCTGCGTACACACCTCCACGCCTCCTCCCTCCCCTTAGTCCAGGCCAGCAGGCCCAGTGGGTTGGGATAGAGTTTGGAGATGTCAGAGGAAAGGGACCCAGAGTCCAACCCCTAGTCACCTCTGGCTCCTGCAAAGGCCAGTGTCAGCTGACAAGGCCATCTCATCAGGCAGCTGGGTAGGGGGACAGCACAGGGCTATGTTACCATATCAGGTGCAGTGTACCCCTTCCTTGTAAATGACTTCAAAACACTAAAATAAAACCTACATTGAGTCCTAGAAACAATACAGGTGCCAAACCAAGCACTGCCCTTCTTGTTGAAACAGGACCCTTGCAATGGGACCTGGGAGAGTAGATGTTCCTGAGAACCCATAAGGAAGTTGCTTTGGCAAAGGGTTCCTGTTACTAATTCCTTTCTTCTTTCTTTCTTTCCTTTTATTGGAGACAGCGTTTCTCTGTATAGCCCTGGCTGTCTTGGAACTCAGAGCGCTCCTTCCTCTTGCCTCTGCCTCCCAAGTGCTGGCATTAAAGGCGTGTCCCACCACCCACTACAGACCAGACAGCTCCTGTTACTATTGAACCACTCTGTAGTGTGCCAATAACTATGCTGACAGCCTAGAAGTCTGGGGTTGGAGGACAGGAAGACCCCTAAGCTTGGTGCATCCTTTGTGCTATGAACTGAGGCCCAGGTGGCAGGGTATGGCCAGAGGTGGCATCTTGGGTGCCCATACCACTGCTCTATATGCTAGACTGTGCAGAGGTCTGAGCCCCACCCTCTGTGTTCCACTGTCCCCACAATTCATTTTATAGGTAGTCTAGAACTCATAGCAATCCTCCTGCCACAGTCTCCCAATTACTGCAATTATGGGCTTAAGGTACCACACCCAGCTAAAAGGTCTTTTTAGCTGCCTTTTAATTTGCCTTTTCCTTCTCAAAATAAACTGGGCAAAGACCAGACCCAATCAAAGGGCCATCAGCAGAGGGAGGCAATTGTCTATCAGCTGGCACTCAGAGTGCCCTGTGCAGAGCCAAAGCCTGGTTCTACATTTGCTACGAAAATGAACCTCAGAGACGTAACCTCTGGCAAAGCAAGGTATTTTACAGGCACCAAGAGATGATCTTGGGCCTACCAGGGTGTTCTTCATCAGCTAACAGGCCTGCTTCCGATCCCAGACCCAGCAATGCAGGCGGCTTGCAGCACAAACAGGAAATCAGAGCCTACGCTGACCACAGTCCAAGTTGTTCAGGTCCAAGAAAGGAGCTGGAAGAGATGGCCAGAGAACTGAAGTGCCTACGCTGGGATGTGACTGAGGTCAGCCAGGCTGGTTTGTTGGTGCTGTCTTTTGGTTGATAGATTTTGTTTTGTTCTTCTACCTGTCGTTACATTTAAACAAATTACTCTGTTCAAATAGACATTGATGGACAAAACAGCCTTCCTCAGCTCCCTAGCACGACTCTAGGCCAACAGGAAGAGAAAGACTGGGGCCTGAAAACCATAGGTCTTCCTACCTGGCTGGGAGGAAAAGAGAAAACTTTTCATAGGCCAGCGGCATTGCCTGGGTCAGGCCAAAGGAGCTGATTGTCTCTGGCCAGGCCAGGACTCCGGGTCTGGGCCCAGGTTGCCTCCACCAGTGAGGAGAACCAGTGTTCACATGTTCAGTGCATGCAGATGGGGCTCTGTGAGAGCATCTGGGTGTCCATTCTCCAGCTCTCATCAGTCAATGCCACTGAGGGCACACAGAAGGCAAGAGGAGCCCAGCAGCTGACTAGCCTGGGGAACACACTCACAGGCAGCTTCCAGCATTTAGGCAACAGACGGTGCCACTCTGCCATGACACCAGCTGCTGCTCCTTGCCCACTGATTCTGGCCCTACTCAGAGAGGATTCTGGGAAAGCCTGTGAGGAACTTGCCCTGGAGCCCGAGGGAAAATGTCAACAGGTTCTGCCTACCCTCACCTGACCAGGGACTCCTGAGTCTAGCCCCTCCACCAGTCTCCAAAACAAACGGCATGTCTGTCACCCTGGTGGCCATGGCCTGGCAGCTTCCTCAGAAGGAAGGCAGCAGGAACTCCACACCCACAGAGACCATGCAATATCACCATCTCTCAGACACTGAGAACTCCCTTGCTCAGACAGGCGCCTAAGGTGGACAGCCTATGCCTGCCAGAGCCAGGAGCCCTGCAAATGGGATTCAGGTTCTCCTGGCCTCGCTGAAGCGCCTGTCTAACGGGTGACGGGCCCAGTCAGGACCTCTCTTGGAGTCCCTACCATGAATGATTCTTCCTCAGGTCCCCAGCCCACTCTCAGTGCCAGCACTGAGCTATTATACTCTACTGCCACAGAAGGAGGGTATGCTGGCGGCCTGGCAACCTCCGGCAGGCCCAGGGACTCCACAGGAATCTGAGATTTCCAACAGGCTGAGAGTCCGCACTACCTTTTCTGCCTTCCTGGGCTTGCAACCACGCTTTTAATAGGTGTTCCAGCTGCCGGCATCAGGGAAGCTAAGCCCCTCAAAACCCACGTGTCTTCCTCAGTCTCTCTCCCGTCTCTCCCCTCCCCGCCCCTCCCGTCAACTGAATGGCATTGCTCTACAGCTGTGCCCAACTGGAATCAGAGACTTCAGCAATCAGCACGGAATCAGGCCACCAAAAGAGGGCCTGAGAGGAAGCCGTTCCTCCCAAGTCAGGCAGAGGCTGTGTGGACCCTGAGCAAATAACAATGGGGCGCTTGCCCTGTTACAGGAGTGAGAACAGATCTTCGCTAAGAAATACTCTGAACGTCCCCCCACCCCCAACTCCCGCTTGATGTACTACTATGTTCTCCACCTAGGCCTCCAGCCAAGGGACAGGAAACAGCCCAGGCGAAGGCACGTGGGCAAGCCTGCCCTACCCTCACCCCATCCCAGTGCAGACAGAGTGGGAATCAGAGGCTGCGCGGAGAAGGGTATAGGGTCCCTGGTCCTTTCAAACTTCTGAGCTGTGGGATTCGGCCAGAAACACCTCGGTGAGGTCCTGACTCGTGTGGCCCAGAAAGGAGCAGCAGGGTGCCTTAGGACTGCGTGCTGCGCAGACACACCCCCAAGCCGGGCGGACTTAGCGCGAGGGCGGGGCATGCCAGGGCCCGTGGCCTGCCGCACGTACGCTAGCGACTTGGGGGTGGAGTCTGGGGACCCGGACCTGGAGCTGCGGTGCCCCCGAGGGAGGATGGCTGGCCTCGTATCTCCAGGTCCCAGGGCGAGGGACGGCGGACGAGCTGGAGGGGCCCGAGGACAGGCAGAAACCCCGGATCCACCCATAAACATGCCTTCGCGCCCCATCACCTTGCGCATCGCCACCACTGGTCAGCACTCCGATGGCCTTGCCAGCCCCCGACATCCGCAACTTCTCCAGGTCCACGGTGGCCATGGTGGCAGAGGAGACCGGGAGCCCGAGCTCCTCTCCCGCCGTTCTACGTTTCTAGCCGCTGTCGCCTGTCCCCGCCCAGTGCCGCCGCCAGTGCGCCCAGTTCGTCCTGTCCCGCCCCGCCCCGGCTCCGCCCCCAGTGCAACGTTCGACTGACAGGCTCGGGTACCTGGTCGCCCCTCTGGTTGGCTGCCGGAGAGAGTGAAGCGCCACAGCACTTAGAAGGGCGTAGCGCACTCCAGTTCACAAATGCCTGCCTGCGTAGCAGCAGTTCAGGAACCAGGGGTTCCCAGGCACGCAGTCAGACTCCCCAGCCACCCAGCAGCTACGACCAACGTCCCCACCCAGGGAATCCGCCACCCGTGCCTGACTGAAGTTTCTGAGCACGTGGAGTTCATAGTACGAGAAGCTGGTTTTACAGCTGTTCAAGGTGCAGTTAAAGGAAACCTGTAGCCAAGTCTCACGGGCATTTTAAATCCCACTTGGCCGGGATCCTGGGCATGCCCGGAGGTGCGGGTGTGGCTCAGGCGAACATTCCTCAGCAGCTCTTTGACTCCGAGTAAGGCTAGCCACAGCCTCCTTCGAGCTGGAAAAAAAAAAAGCTTGGAGTCACCCTCCGTTCCGTTCCACCACAACTGCTGGATGTAACTGCGGGATTTAGGGGGAACCACGCGATATCGGCTCATCATTACTTCAGCGGGATTTGCTAACTCGTCCACCACCCCAATCCTTACAGCCCGTAGAGAGCTTCTGGTTTGGGGGAGTGGCCTATGCGTGGGACAGAGAGTAGGGAACCAGTCCCCCCAAAATGGTTAGAGGGATTCAAAGCTGGTGGGAAACTGGCCTGATCCGGGACTCTAAGGAAAGGTACCCACAGTCCGGAGCCCTGTATCTGCGGTGCCATGGATAGGGGTGACCTGTGGGGATGAGGGCACCCGGGTGTGTGAGGTATTTATGAAAGAGCTACCATCTGATACTGATGGTTTATGCTTTTTGCCTGCTTTTGTTATGTTTTTGTTGTTGTTGTTATTTTAAGATTTATTTTTGTAGCAGAGCTGTGGTGGCCCATGCCTTTAATCCCAGCAGCACTGGAGAGGCAGAAGCAGACAACATAGCAGGGTCTCTGGAGGGGAAAATGTTTTACTGGGGTGAAGGAATTAAAACTTTCGAGTAGCCGGGCGGTGGTGGCGCACGCCTTTAATCCCAGCACTTGGGAGGCAGAGGCAGGCGGATCTCTGTGAGTTCGAGACCAGCCTGGTCTACAAGAGCTAGTTCCAGGACAGGCTCCAAAACCACAGAGAAACCCTGTCTCGAAAAATCAAAAAAAAAAAAAAAAAAACAAAAAAAAACAAAAAAAAAAAAAAAAAATACAAGTAAAACTTTCGAGTAATAGTCATGTTGTAATCCTGAGTTTTACAGTATTTGGTAGAAAATACTAATATTTAATGTTTCTTACAATGGACTAGAAACTGGAAATGGAGCATAAAAGATATATAAATTAAGTTTCAAACCCCGGACAAAAGGCTGAGGTGCCTGTTTTACATATCAAAACCGGCCTGGTCACCAGGTTCTCCCAGCATCCCTTGGTCCCCACTCTCCAGCCAAGGGTCTTGGCTGCCCTTCCCCCAAAGGCTCTTCCCTATATAAACCAGTCATTTTGGCTACCTGCCCCTTCCTGGAACTTTGACCTCTGGGCTTCTGCTCCTGGTTCCCCTTTCTACCCCCCCTTGCTCCTCCCCCTCTCCTCACATGGCCCAGCTCCATCTGGTCATGTTATGTCCACTCTGGACTCTCCCTGTGCCTGCTTCTACTTACCCACATATGGATAATAAACTTTCTACACCACCATACCTAGGAGTAGTAGTGATATATATATATATACACACATATACATATGTATGTATTCAATATGCAGGTTAAAGAGTACTCACAAGTAGCCCCTAGACCAACATTTTTGGGCATTACTTTCTTGTAATCTTAGCACCTATGTGTATATTCATGTGTGCCCTCCTGGGTTTTTGGTTTGTTTGTCTTTGAGACAGGGTCTCTCTATGTAGCCTTGAGATCCACCTGCCTCTGCAAAGTCGTGGATCTCCTGGCTCCCACTTGTATTCTTAAAAACACAGTGAGATTCCTCTTCACACTCATTAGGACAGTCACTGGAGGTTCTTATCACTCTGTAAATGACAAGGGCTGGCTGGGGATGGTGTAATTGGAGCCCTTAGGCATTGATGACAGAAAGTGAATGGCCGGATGGGGCCTCAAAACTTAAACTTAGACTTGCCATCTGGTGTAGGCCTGAGCTGCAGGACTTGCCCCCTTCTCCATGCTGGGTGGGGGGGGGGGGGCTGCTGTCAGGTTCCGCCTTGTGAAGCAAGTCAGAGGAGCCCCAGCTACCCACATGACGGCCGGAATCTGCGGGTTTTATTTATGGCATGTTGTGTTCCATTTCATGGACTTGGGAATCAGTAAAACCTGCAGCCCAAAGTTCAGGGGACTAGAGAGATTACGTCACCTCTGCTCTCCAGAAGGCGGTGGGCGGCCTCCTGGGAATTAGCAATCAGCCAACTTTCCAACCGTTAGGAGCTAGTTACTAAACTCACAAGAGAAAAGGGATAAACCCCGCCTCTGGGAGAGCCCAGAGTGTGTGGCCCAGTTTCAAAACCACCAGCTGACCCTTCTTGGGCAGGCGCGTGCCAGGGCTGCTTGGATCCTAGGACACAGGCCAAGGTCAAAGGACTAAAAGCAGGCTGCGTGGAGGGAGGGGCCAGGGGTGAAGGTAGGGCGTGGTCACGATGAGGGCGGGGCTGAAGTGGCCCAGGCTTCTGGTTGGTGTTTGGAAACCCTAGAGTTGAGTGGGCTTGTAGTCAGGGAATGAATGAGTTCCCTTCTCACACTGGAAGGACCATCCAACTGTCAGACATCAAAGCCTTGCTCTGAATAACATCCCTGTCCTCACTTCTCGGCAGAACAAGGGCCAAGGAAGAGGAATTTCCTCAGACAGTTCTACTCAGGGCAAGTCAGGGACAGATTATTTTCTCAAGTTGACCTGGTCTCGAGTCAGACAGGTTGATGCAGATTGCAGGGTTCAGGCTGGGTTGGTGCTTACCTTTCTCCTCGAGTAGCGTGCAGAGTGCCTTCCAGTACCATGAATGCTCGGCAGTAAGGGCGAAACTTCTAGTTAGACTTGGTCAGAAGCTTATCCATTTTTTCTATTGACCCCTCTCTCCTTCCTGCCCTAATTTGGAGTTTGGTGCACCCTCAGCAGTGTTCTGAGGTAAGGCGTTCTCCTGAGACCCTAAACTGTCTACCTGGATGCTTCATAGAAACATCCCATGCAGACTTGAGGGCTAACGGCATTTGCCCACAAGGTTGGGATGGCTTATTCAAAAACATCTTGCTCTCAGCCTTGCTGGAAAGGAATCAAGCAGTCATTCTAACTCTGTACCGCTGGCAAATGACACAAAAGTTTCTTTCTAAAAGCTGTAGAATATCTTCCCCCAGATGTTGTAAGTCACACTGGAAGCAGCTGACAGAGTGGATCTGCTTCCTGTACTTTCACTGAGTATACAGGCCTTCCAGGTTCCTTGACTTCTTGACTGTAGATTGTAGGTGGAAGTTTCTGTCCCGCCAGCAACTCCCAAATAAAGATGCTGAGACTTAATATTATTTATAAATGTGGCCAGGCAGTGGGGGTGCATGCCTTTAATCCCAGCACTTGGGAGGCAGAGGCAGGTGGATCTCTGTGAGTTCAAGGCCAGTCTGGTGTACAAGAACTAGTTCCAGTACAGGCTCCAAAGCTACAGAGAAACCCTGTTTTGAAAAAACAAAAAAATGAAACAAAATAATAAATAAATAAATAAATAAATAAATAAATAAATGTTCGGTCGACTGCTCAGGCTTATTACTAACTAGCTCTTACATTCTTTTTTTAAAATATTTATTTATTATGTATACAATGTTCTGCCTGCATGTGTCCCTGCAGGCCAGAAGTTGGCACCAGATCTTATTACAGGTGGTTGTGAGCCACCATGTGGTTGCTGGGAACTGAACTCAGGACCTTTGGAAGAACAATCAGTGCTCTTAACCGCTGAGCCATCTCTCCAGCCCCGCTCTTACATTCTTTACAATAGTTTTTGTTTGTATTTTATGCACATTAGTATTCTGCCACATTGAAGTATGTCTGTGTGAGGGTGTCAGATCCCCTGGAACAGGAATTATAGACAGTTATGAGCTGCCATGTGGGTGCTGGGACTTGAACCTGGATCCTCTCGAAGAGCAGCCAGCACTTCCAACCACTGAACCATCTCTTCAGCCCCTAGCTCTTACATTTTAAGTGAACCCATATTATTTATTTACACTCTGTCTTGTGTTGGTACCGTTATCAACATGGCATGTTGATCTCCTGCTCCCTCTGTGTCTGGCAGGCATCTCCTCTGACTCCACCCTTCCTCATCTCAGTCTGACTTTCCTGCCTAACTGTATCCTGTTCATCTATTGGCCAGTCACAGCGGAATATATTCACACAGTGTAAAGGAATAGTCCACAGCACTTGACTGGTAACTGCTCATTTCTGCACCTTTCTGGATGCCTAGTATTTCTGCCTTGGATTTCCTTGGTTGAGGTTGGACATTTCCATTCTCTCCTATTTCCTAACTCCCCATTGCTCTACTTCCAGAGAATGTTTCTCACAAGATGTTCTAACCTTGCATAATGGTCTCCCTGTCGGCCATCATGGCTTTGCTGACTGGAGAACTCTGTTACTCTATGAATGATCTTCTTATTTGAGGAGGAGGAGCTAGATAGCCCAGGCTATCCTTGAACTCCAAGATGGTCTTTATTTGTACCCTCCTGCCTCAGTTTCTCAGGGCTAGGATTAGGCCTTGGACAGCACCTGATCTGGTTCCCTAGAGACTGGCTGGATCAGGGAGGACCAGGCCCATTCACAGGGGACTCAGGGACTACACCACGCTCCGTGGGAGTCTGGATAGGGCAGGCTAGCTTGTGAACGTGTGGAGAGACCTTCTGATCTGCTCTTGCCCATTTTGGCCATCTGCTTGACTGCAGGAACATTCCAGATCCCCATCTATCACCACACATTGTCCACAGTGACCCTGACCTGCATTCCCACCTGAACCTGTCTCCACACTTCTGGCTCAAGATATGGTTAAGAGTCACCTGAAACCCGGGCTCTGCAATATCAGTGCAGAGCCTAGTGGGCTCCAGGCTCTGTTCAGAGGCAGGCAGGCATGGGGACTGAGGAAGGCTCTGTCTGCACATGACAGAAGCTGTGCCTGCCACCAGCGACATCAGGGAGACTTTGACCTTGTCCTGCATTGTGGGCAACCTTTGAGACTGGCTAAGTTTGGTTTGGTTCTCACCTGGTCTTCCATTTTGCCCTCGGAAATTCCAAGCATGGTTATCAGAACCAGTGGTAAAGATGACTTGTGCCCTTGGAGAAGCATCTCTGGGGGCAAGGAGAAGAGGAGGGGTGGGTGGGGGCTAAGCAGAGGAGCTAGGGGCAGAAGTGGGCTGGAGGCTGAGAGGTGGCACATGAGCAGAGATGGTTGTTCCAGGGAAGTGGCAGTAGGGATAAAGAGAAGCTAACTAATATGTAAGACATGTAGGAGGATTCTCCAGGGGTCAGGGATGCATAAGGACCCCACAAGGGACAGCAGGGCCCTGGAGGCCTGTCACTCAAATAGGGCTGCTCTCTCCACTGCCTTCCAGGCACCATCTCCAGCCCCTCTGGAGAAGAATGAGTCTCTAGGTAGTGATGAGAACAGGAGAGTGAGGACTGACTGCCACCTCCTCACAGAGGGGATGCTCAGGGCATTCACCGAGCAGAGATGTGTTGAGGATGTCCAGCACACATGGGGTTCCAGGCTCAGGCTCAGGCTGGTAGGCACTGGCTGGCCCAGATGCATCTAAGAAAACACTGGCCACAGGCCTGTTAGTCTTTCTTTAAAATTGTGGTTTTAACTGGGTAGTGGTGGCTCACACCTTTAATCCCAGCACTAGGGAGGCAGAGGCAGGCAAATCTCTGTGAGTTCAGCTTGGACTGGCTTCATAGCTACCAGGAAACTCTCAAAAAACCAAAATAATAATAATAATGATGATGTTGATAATCATAATCATGATTTTAGAGTTGGAACATGGTTCTGCAGTTAAGAGCACTGCAGTTAAGAGAACTCGGGGTCAGTTCCCAGCACCCACATGGTGGCTCCCAACCACCTGGAACTCCAGTTCCAGGGGATTAGACACTTCTGAATTCCAAGAGCACCAGGCATGAATGCAGTCCACAGAGAGACAGACATGCAGGCAAAACACTCATGCACATAAAATAGTAATTTTTTTATTTTAAAACCATTTTTTGTTTGTTTGTTTGAAGTCACGGTTTCTCTGGATATCCCTACTTATCTTGGAACTTGCTTTGGCTTTGGAGACCAGGTTGGCCTCAAATTCAGAAATCACCCTACCTCTGCCTCCTGAGTGCTGGATTAAGGGCGTGGCATATGCCACCACCTCCCAGTTTACACATACATTTTTATGAGTTTAGTTTTTCATGCCTTAGTTAGGGTTTCTATGCCTATGATAAAACACCATGACTAAAAGCCAACTGGGAAGAAAAGGGTTTGTTTCATCTTGCAGGCTCATTGAAAAAGCCAGGGCAGGAACTCAAGCAGAAACCTGGAGGCAGAGGCCATGAGGAGTGCTGCTTACCAGCTTGCTACAACCTGGGACCACCTGCCCAGGGGTGACACCACCCGCAGTGTGCTGGGCCCTTCTACAGCAATCATTAGTCAAGAAAATGCCCCCCCCTCCCCGCAGACTTGTCCACAGGTAGATCTGGCAGGAGCATTTTCTCAAGTGAGGTTCCCACTTCCTCAAATGACTCTAGCTTATGGCAAGTTAACAAAAAAAACCATCCAGAACACAGGGGAAATACATAACATATCAATAAATAAAATACTAAAAATCACCAACGTATTTCAGTTCCTGTCTATTTTCCCTACCAACTCATGCTTCTTTTGTTTTTAGTATCTGGATAATGCTGCAACCTGCGCCCCCTGGTGGTGCTGTGCCCTCACTGCTAGTGCTGCAGCCCCGCAGAGTGAGTCGACCTTGAACGCTGTCCTTTCCCCACCCTACCCCACCCCCACCCCAGGCAAAGATAAGGCGCTTAGTTCCTGACTTTGCCCTACAGTTGCTTCTTTGGTAGTGAGGTCAAGGGTGGCTCTCAGCTGGGCTGAATTACCCACACTCGGGGAAGCGGCAACTCTGCCACCCTGGGCTCAGAGCTTGGGAAACTTGGACATGTGTAGGAAAGCAACAGGTGGGAATCAGGTGTCTGAGTACAGGAGTCCTGGACCCAGCTCTCCCTAAAGTGCCCATTATTTTAGGGGTCCTCACATCGCTGACAATTCACAGAAGCTGAGACTCCTTCCAAACAGCCTAAGACAGGATCTGAGCACCGCGGTCACAAGGGAGAGGCGCTGGCCCGCAGCGCTTTTCACCCAGAGACAATTCTGTGCCAGGCCCAAGCCCCACGGTGCAGCCTGTGAGGTCATGACTTCCAGAAGCGCTAGCTTCACCAAGGCCAGGTTGGCTCAACATCCTCTAGATTTCTTTCATCTGTTTCCCCGTGACCCTCATCAGTACTTGGGGTCCCGGAACCTCAGGGGGGACAAGAATTGCTCAGAGCTTTTACTTCCCAGTTCTGGAGAGGCTAACACTGGGCCAGCTTAGCGTAGGGCTTGGTGCCCCATCACACACACACACACGCTCAGAGAAAGAGACAAAGACAGAGACACAGAGAGAGATTATCAGACTCCAGGATGAGGACCCTTCAAACTGATTCTTGCTAAAGCAGGATTCTTGCTAAAAACTAGTTGGGCAGTGATGGTATATGCCTTTAGTCCTAGCACTTGGGAGGCTGAGGCAGGTGAATCTACTTGAGTTTGAGGCCAGCCTGGTCTACAAAGCAAGTTCCAGGACACCCAGGGCTACACAGGGAAACCTTCTCTCTAAAAAATAAACTAGACTTAGTGGAAGAGGGACAGAAGCCAGGGTTGAGGCAAAAATCCAGAACCAGAGCCTGACTGGCTTTTGGGAAAATCTGTGCCCTAAAGGAATGTGTGAAAGTCCTAATCTCGACATTGTTACATACAGAGGCAAAAGAAAACCAAGTCTTTGTTATTTTGTTGCTTATTTCTGATACACTGTCTCCAGTAGCCAAAACTGACCACGGATCCTTCTGCTTCTACCTCCCAAGTGTTAAATTATAGGCCTACATCTTTACCCAATTTAGAGATGAAAGCTTTTTTTAAAAAAAAATTATTTTCAGGACTGGAGAGATGGCTCAGAGGTTAAGAGCATTGCCTGCTCTTCCAAAGGTCCTGAGTTCAATTCCCAGCAACCACATGGTGGCTCACAACCATCTGTAATGGGGTCTGGTGCCCTCTTCTGGCCTACAGGCATTCACACAGAATATTGCATACATAACAAATAAATATTTTTAAAAAGAGGCAATCTAAAACTTTAATTTTTTTTCTGTGCATTGGTATTTTGCCTGCATGTATGTCTGAGTGAGGGTCTTGGATGTTGGGGTTACAGACAGTTGCGAGCTCCTGTGTGGGTGCTGGGAATTGAACCTGAGTCCTCTGGAAGAGCACCCAGTTTTCTCAACTGCTAAGCCATCTCTCCAGCCCCATAGACGAAAGCCTGTTAAACGCTTTACAGCTTAACATATAAACAAAAAATCTGCACACATTGTCATTAACAGCAATCTTACACGATACATTAACTAGTTGTTTTTTAATGTCTTAAGTCCCTCTGCCACCTCAGCTCTCAGAACATGACAGGCTACCCTACTTTACACTGACTGTACAAAGCACATTGACTTAACAGCTCAGTTAACTCCTAGTCCAGAGCTTTGCATGAGGAAAAAAAAAATCCTACCCTGACGTACTGACAAAAGGACAGAAAGTGAGTCTATAGACAGCAGGAGCTATGTGACTAAGAACACTTTGTCAGCCACCAGTGAAGAAATGGAGCGGGCTCAGTAGTTACGAGCACCTGCTGCTCTGGCACAGGACTCAGGCTATGTCCCCAGCACCCACATCTGTGCTCCCAACCATCTGTAACTTCAGTTCTGTGGATCTGATGCCCTCTTCTGACCTCTGTGGGTACCAAACGTGCATGTGCTATGCAGACACATATACACACACGCAGGCAAAACACTCCTACACATAAAATAAAATCAATGCATCTAAAAACATTTTAAAAAGAAATCTGACTCAGGCTGGCAGTGGTGCTGCATGCCTTTAATCCCAGCACTCGGGAGCCAGAGGCAGGTGGATCTCTGAGTTCGAGGCCAGTCTGATTTACAGAGCGAGTTCTAGGACAAGCTCCAAAGTTACACAATAAACCCTGTCCCAAAAAACCAAAAAGAAAAAAAAATCTGATTCAGGCTAGAGAGATAGCTCAGTGGTTGGGTTGTTCAATTCTCTGCACCCACATGACAGCTCACAACTGTCTGTAACTCCAGTTCCAAGATATCTAACATCTTTATACCAATGCACATAAAATAAAGTCAAATAAATTATTTTTTAAAAAGAAATATGACTCTAGATTGGTCCCATGAGCACACGGTTGAACCCATGTCAGTCCAGCTAACAAGTGGCCGCTGGAAGCCTCAGATTCTTGTGGAAGTCTGGCTACACCTGCAGCCTGTCTCGGAGGGCAGTAAGAGATTAAGCAGTGAAGGCTAACAGATGACGAAGTTCAGTCTCTCCTGGGCTGAGCTCCATTTATGACCCAACCCATGCAAAACACAGTATGTATAAAATGAAGGCACAGATAGTAAGAGCAAGACTCAGGACTCCCAGGCTAGCGTCCCTAGCCCAGCAGAGGTAGCTGTTTCTCTGGGTGGCCACCAGGTGGCATCGAGGTCATGGACAAGAAGGCTCTCAATGGTTCCAGTCTATCGCCCTTCACTTGACAGTCTGTGTGTGACTGGCATGTGGCAGCAGGCCAGCATTCCCATCAGGCTCAACCTAGGAGCTAGCCTGGGGCTCAGGGCTGCTTTCTGTAAATTCTGTCTGTCTGTCTGTCTGAAGTCTGCCAACTGTTCTTCTTAAAGATGGCCTCCTTCTGAAACTGGAGGGTCCCAGGGATGTAGAACTTGATTTGCTGCTCCCAAGACCAGCGGGCTGCACTACTTCAGTCTGTTGGGAGTCTTGGAATGGCAGCCTGGTGCCCTCGGAGATAGAGCTCCTCCCATCTAATTGGCTCCGCCCCCCATTAGAACATTTGCCTGTCCCTACAGCAACTGCACTAAGGACATTCGTGAATCAGAACATGGCCATATTATTGCTTTAGTTTTCCTCTATATCTAGCAATCTTTGTGTTAACTTTGGCCCTCATTTTATCTTCTTCACCCATGCTTGTCTGGGCTGAACATCTAGAATGGACTTTGCGTGTCCAGGAACGATAAAAAACTCTTAGGTTTGAGGTCAGTGGCTAAGTACTCATTCACTCGCCTATGTCCTCAGGCCTCCTTCTGTCGGCTCTGTGTGTCTGTCTAAGAATCCATCTTGAAGGGGTTGGCGGCAGGCCATCGTGGTGAAAGCCATGGCAATGATAACGGGGGCTCAGTCTTTAGTAAAATAGGAGACTAGGCCCCATGGCGCTGCCGGTAATCTCAGCATTTCTGAGGCCAAGGCAAGAGAATGGAGAGCTACCTGCTAATCTGGGCTACATAGTAAGACCCTATCTCCAGCAATATCGACAACAAACGGAGATCCAGATACACACACACACACACACAGGAGAGCAGGAAGGAGATATCACTAAGCCATGGGGAGTAGCCATCTGCCTATACCTAGGTCTCCTTCCAGCCACCCCAGGGGCAGCAGAGCGCACGTGTGTCATGTAAGCCCTGATCAGCTTGCTCATCAGTCCCATTACCCTCAGGGGAAAGAAGACTTAACTGCTCTACATCTTGGAGCAGCTCTCAGCACCAGCTGCTTCTCTCACAAACCCGTCTGCTGCTCTCTCAGTTAAGTTTGGGACAATCCTGGGCAGTCCTCCTTTGGGTTCAGGATGAATGAGACAAAACACCCACAGACAGACAAGAACAAGAGATGCCTCGACAAACCCACGGGCTGCCCATGAGATGAGCCAAAGAACGTGGGGTGAAGGCTCCAGGGACTGGAATCTGCCCCACCTAAAGGCAGAAAGACATGCTTCATTACTTTTGAAATAGCCGCTAAAAGCCAGGCATGGTGGTACACACCTTTAATCCCAGCACTCAGGAGGCAGAGACAAGTGGATCTCTGTGAGTTTGAAGCCAGCCTGGTCTTCAGAGTGAGTACCAGGACAGCCAGGGCAACACGGAGAAACACTGTCTCTAAACAACACACCAAAAAGTCAGACTCAGTGACAAAGTGGAGCAGGCATAGCGTGGGTATTGGAGGGCTGGTGACATGCAGGAAGTCCAAGAGGACAGAGGGGGTGGCCGGAGACTGTCCTGCTGCACTTCCCTCCTCACATAAGTCAAAACAGAAGCATTTGTTTCCTCAAAGAGCCTGTCTATGGGTGACTCATGGGGTCAGGACCCGAGCTCAGGTCCCAGGTAGGAGCGAGCTAAAGAAAACGGGAAAGGTCTCGATCTCATGGAGGTCCACCATCTCTGTAAAAGCGGGTGGACCTGTCCAGAGAGGCATTCTGGTGATGCTGGGCTCTTGATGGTCCTCCAGGGTTCCCAAGCTGAGACACAGAGTACCAGTGCTGCCCTATGAGGAGAGCCAGTTCACGGCTGGGAAGGGCTGGAGTTGGTCCCTCCCTCTACTTTTGGGAGGGGGTCATCCAAAGAGAACTCTATGGAACCATGTCATGATCACGGTGGTATCTGGGATTCCCTGGGCAGCTTCTTGGCAAATCCCGGCCCCTACCCCCACCCCCCACTCTAGGGCTTTAGCTCTACATTTTGTCTGTGACCTCCCCCACCGGAACATCTTACAAGGACAGCAGCTGTGTGCTGCCTTACCACCTTCTGGGGGACCCCCTCCCCCGCCATGGTAAACAGGGACAAGTGTTCACATACAAGCACACAGGCACACACATACACACATACATACATACACATACACATACACACACACACACACATACACACACACACACACACACACCCTCAGGCAGAGCCCTGCTCCATGTGTGCAAGTTTTCCAATATGTAGCTCTGAACTAACATGTCTCAACCCTTCCTTACGACACTCACCTTCCACACGGAGAAGTCAAGACACTCAGTGGCCACACTGAGTTCAAGTGCAGCCCGGATGTGGTGACACACACTTTTAAACCCAGCACTTGGGAGGCAAAGGCAGGCGGGTCTCTGTGGGTTTGAGGACAGCCTGGTCTACAGAGTGAGAAGTTCAAGTGCATCCATGGAACTGAGACCCCGTACGCCCCGTGCTATTCCTTGCCTCTGACCCTATATGGTACAGACAGCTGCTCGGTAACAATGGTGTGGACAACGGTCAGATGCTGGCTGTCCTAGGGGTTCCTTCATGCTCACCTGTAGCCTTCAGGAATGCTGAGCTACACTCACCACAGTGCCCAGGGCTAAGCGTCTTGGTCATCCCCTCTAGCTATTGTTCCCTAGGGACTATTTCAGGACACACATAGGAACACACGGCCGTGGGTCTTAGCTTAAGGACACCGGCCTAGGTCTGAATTCCATGCCTGATGAGGTCTGCAGCCACCATCTGTCATTCAGGACATTTCAGTATGCCATAGTGTTCCCATGGGGGCATCTGAGGGCTCTGTCTGGAGATGAGGGCAGGAGAAGCTGAAGACTGGGCTTAGTCGCACACTTGGTAAGGGGCTGACAATCTAGACTGTCAACTCCTTCCACCCTGGCATGGTGCCAAACCCCAGGAGTATGGATACCCCAAAACAAACACCCAACACAGAGCACCTCAAAGCCCATAGAAGTGACTTTAATTTCAGGACAGGGCAGTCTTGTCTCCCCACAAGGACCAGGACCATCTGCAAGCTGAGTAGTGACAGCTGGAACCCGCCAGCCCTTGGTCCTAACCAATCCTGCCACGGGGCTGACGGAGCATGTCCTCTCAGAACAGAGTGGCTGCAGGCGTAAGGCCACTCTGCCTCATCTGGTGATGTGGGATGGGGGCCGGTACTATGCTGTCCATCCTCCCGGGCCACCTGAGGTCAGGAGGAGAAGGGCGGTGTCTCGGCCAGCGGGCGAGACATGCTTTGGATGGCCCACTGCAGGATGCCGTCGAAGGAGTGCTGGAAGAGAGTGGCATAGAAGTCCAGACGGCTGGACCTCCTCGGAGCTGGTGCCCACTCTGCCACACCAATGGAATTGTGACCATCCTGACATGAGGGTGTCACCCACTCTGACCCTCTAATTCAAGGTGGGGGACTGAGACCGCAGGTCCCACAGGACATGCCAGTAAAGGGAGGTCTTCATCTAGTGCTTTCTAGAGCAAGATGTAATCCCTGGGCTTGGCCATCCGGCTGTCCCTTGTGGCTTTCTTTGCTAGGTCCTTCCTCTCTGCTCAGGAGTCGGGCATCCTATCAGGACTAGGAAGTCATGGCTGGGAGGTCCTCATTTTTTCAAATGCCAACCATGCCGGGTCACCCATCTCTCTCTTGCGCTTCCACGGATCTGCCTATGCACGGCCCACTGCATAGGACATACCCCAGCCTCATGGCCAGTTGAGCCTCCCAAAGTGCCAGTGGACACTGAGGAGGGCAAGTGGATGCCCCTGGGATGTGGGAATGACAAGGGAGCTTGTGCCCTTACAGTAGAGGAAGTCCTGAAAAGTTCTGGCTTCTCAGTTATCCGAGTAACTTCACCCTCTCCTTTCAGTTTTTTAGAAGAAATTAATTCCTTCTGTTTCTAAATGTGTGCATGTGTGCATGCACAGGTGCCTAAGGAGGCCAGAGGCATCAGATCCCCTGGATTATAAACAGCTATGAGCCGTCTGACATGGCTGCTGGGAACCAGACTTGGTCCTCTGCAGGATTAACACACACTCTCAACCAAGGAGCCATTTCTCCAGCCCCTCAGGTCTTTGAGACAGGATTTCATCATGTAGCCCAGATAAGCATCTGCCTCACAATCTTCCCACGTCTGCCTCCCAAGAGCTGGGAATCAAAGACCTGGGCCACCACACCTGGCCTGACCTGTCCATCTTATGGTGCAAAAACCCGAGTTGGGAGAGGTCCCTGAAAGATCACAGCTGCTCTCCCTCAGGAGTCAAGGGCTTAGGCCCTCCTGATTCTGAGGGCCTGCGGACAATAGGAGGACTCTCAGGTGCAGGGCTCTTGAAGGAGGAGGGAGGCTACAGGTAGGAGGAAGACAGCTTATCTCCCACAGGGCTCTGCACCCTGGGGCTCCTGCACGGAAGTAGTGAAGTGCTGTTCTGGGAAGAGCAGCTGTGGGGTGGGGCTCAGCCCAGGCCAGGTGACACATTACCTCATTCAGGAGGGACTCCAGATCGTCCCTTTGCAGAACAGGCTCATGACCAGCAGAGTCGTCTCCCGCCTAGAACCAAAGAGTTAACAGTCAGCTCAACCTAGCAGCAGCTGGAGGTCTGGAAACAGGACTCCAGCTTGCAGAAGCAGCATCCTGTACCCCACCACAGAACAAAGTGACCCTGAGATCCTTAGGCTGGAGGTGCAGACAGGGTGGGGGCAATCGACCTGTCCTATATACTGCCTGTGGCCTTCAGGGAAAAAGAGGGGGACTGTTTCTTTTCAGCCAAGGTCCCCCAAGAGAGACTCAGTGACCAAGACCCAGCCAGTGTCTCCCTTTGCCTGTGCCCAATTCTCACAGGTCACATGAGCTGTACTTAGACCTGTGCCCCTGGCCTTGGTGACACAGCTCCTATCAGGCCCTCACAGTGAAGCCAGTGGAATGGCCCAACTGCCCAATCCTCTTCCTGGTTCTGGAAGTGACCTTCACTCGTCCATCTTCTCTGCTCGTGTCTAGACTCTAGAGCAGTGGTTCTCGACCTTCCTAATGCTGCGACCGTTTAACACAGTTCCTCATTTGTGGTGACCCCAACCATAAAATTACTTTCCTCGCTACTTCATAACTGTAACTTTGCTACTGTTATGAATCATAAGAGTTTGGTATCATAAGAGCCAATGCTCTTGGACCTCCACTTGCTTGTTTTTTTTATTTACTTAGCTTTGTTGAGTTTTGTTTAGAAAGGGTTTCACAGCTGGGTGGTGGTAACACATGCATTTAATACCAGCACTGGATTAAATTAAAAAACTCTGGAGGCAGAGGCAGGCGGACCTCGTCAGTTCAAGGCCAGCCTGGTTTACAAGAGCTAGTTAGTTCCAGGACAAGCACCAAGCTTCACAGAGAAACTCTGTCTTGAACAAACCAAAAAAAAAAAAAAAAAAAAAAAAAAAAAAAAAGGTTTCACTGTGAAGTCCTGGCTGACCTGGAACTCACTATGTATGCCAGGGGCTGGACTCGAACTTACTCCTGGGTGCTTGGGGTTAAAGTTCTGTCCCACCACACCCAGTCTTTCCCTTTTAAATAGATTCAACTTATCAAAATATTGTCCGGAGAAACACGTTTTATAAAAGTAATGGGGTTTGGCAGGATGACGGTGGTGCATGCCTTTAATTCCAGCACTCGGGAGGCAGAGACAGGTGGATCTCTGTAAATTCACAATCAACCTGGGCTAGAGTGAGTTCTAGGACAGTCAGAGCTGCTACACAGAGAAACCCTGTCTGAAAGTAATGGAGAGCTGGGTGTGGTGATGCACACCTTTGATTGATCCCAGCACTAGTCTGAGAGAGAGAGAGAGAGACAGAGAGAGAGAGAGACAGAGAGAGAGACAGAGAGAGAGACAGAGAGAGAGACAGAGAGAGACAGAGAGGCCAGCCTGGTCTGTATAGTGAGTTCCAAGACAGCCAGAGATCTGTAGTGATACCCTGCTTCAAAAAGATAAAAACAAAACAAATAACAAAAAAGCAATGGGACACAAGGTTAGTGGGTTTGGCTTTGAATTCTCCCCCACGCCATAGGATCCCACCGCAACTGGCCACACACTGACCTTGGCAAGTCCAGGGGCTGGGCGTGCAGAAGTGGGCGCTGCCTCTCCTTGCGTGGGAGTCATTGAGTCTGAAGAGCAGGATTTGCAGCGAGGGTTCGTCCTAGAGGAGTGGGGAAAGTTTGTTTGGGCCCGAGAATCTTTGGGGTGAGTGGGATGTTGGCTACTCTCCCGCCCACGCCACCTCACTCACCCTGGTCGGGCTGCAGCCATCGGGAAGTGGCAGCGCCAGTGGAAGGCGGCTGCACAGTGCGCGCACCGCAGCGTGTCTGCACCGTCCCCGCACACACCGCACCGTGCACCTGGTGCAGGACCCTGCCGAGAGTGTGGTAGAGCAACGTGGACCACAACTCAAGGTCTATGTCATGCTCATCAAATGCCCCACCAACCTGGGTCAACCCGGAAACCTCGTGTGAGCTGGACTGTAAGTTCTTATGCCTTGGCGTTCTGAGAAGGCAGAGGTGACCCTAGCAGAAAGCGACATCCACGCCAGGGTCATCCATCCAGCCCTGCTCCCACCAGCTGTCCATCCAACTCCAGAGGAGCTTGTTGTAGGGAATGTGACTGCTGGAAGTAGGCAGGGCTTTGGGGATTCTGGGACTGACAAGGGGGGGGTCAGCCTTTGACATCCTGCCTCACCAAGTGTATCCGAGACTGCGGACCACCAGACCCTGCATTTCCTGTAAACAACTTGTTTTCCTCTGCTCTGAGCACGAGACCCTGATGGCAGGGGAGTGGTTTCCGGTGGCTTGCAGCAGAAAGATCCCGAGAGCTGGGGCGTGGCCAGAGCTGCCCCTGAACACAATAAAGGGGGCATCCTTGTTTCAAGGATGACCCATGTTTCTGTCTGTCTCTGTGTGTTTGTGTGTGTAAATCTCCAGGCCCTTGCCAGAGACTCACAAACTGTCTCGTAGTACAGGCGCCATACTACAGGCATAGTACTGTAGTACACGCAGTAGGAAGGACACTACACAAGTGTATTTGTTGGGGTGGGGGTGCGGGTGGAGATGTATTGTCCAGATAACCAAGCTAGGCATTTCCTTCCTTCCTTCCTTCCTTCCTTCCTTCCTTCCTTCCTTCCTTCCTTCCTTCCTTCCTCCCTCCCTCCCTCCCTCCCTCCCTCCCTCCCTCTCTCCTTCCCTCCCTGCCTCCCTCCCTCCCTTCCTTCTCTACTAGTTAATTCACTATTTGTGGGTGTGCACGTGGAGATCAGAGCGTGTCTCTCCTTCCACCATGTGTGTCCTGGGGTTCCAACTCAGATCCTCAGGCTTGGCAGCAAGCCATTTAACCTGCTGCGCCATCTAGAAGACCCAGCTGGATTTCTGGAACATCAGAGTTGAGTGGCAAGGCTGAGAGCTATGCAGGAGTCCCTCTAGGAGATCTCCTCACAGCCCCTGTGGCTCCTGGTATTGCCCCCTTCCCTTTGTCAAACACATTTCTTCTGGCAGAGTCCTCCCCTGACCCCTGGAATGCCTTCTAATTCCTAACCCCTAGGGATCCGCCAGCCCTGTGGTTCCAGAGCTCCCAGAAGACGGCACCCAAGCCCCAGAGCTCCCCTCATTCACCTGTTGCCCCTCAGTCCCAGCACTCAGCAGAGGGCGTAGTGTTGAAGGCTCCAGCAGAGGCAGGGGGGCTGCAGAAGGTGGGGCCAGCAGGTTCACGTATGTGATGGCAGCATCTGAGCTGGCCGGGTGCTCCCTGGACAGGCCCCTGGTCCCCTCTGAAGCTGGCCTCAGTCCCAGGAGGATCTGGAATTCAAGGGTCAGCACTCAGGGGCCACAGGACACCACTCAGCACCACCTGGGAGTCAGGACTGGGCTGTTGTGGTGGGTTTGAGGTTAGAAAGGCTTGGGGGTGGGCTGGAGATCTAGCTCAGGGGTTAAGAGAGGGACCTAGGTTCAATTCCCAGCATCCACATTGCAGCTCACATTGTCTGTATACCCTCACACAGACATACATGCATGCATAACCGCAATGCAAATAAAATAAATCTAAAAAAGAAAAAGAAAAGAAGGGTTGGGTGCGTAGCTCCATGGCTCTCAGCAAACGCTTCCATCATGTTAGACCTGGGCGACAGTGGCCTCAGCCTGGCAGAGCAAACTGGGTTTCTAACAGGATGTGGGGTGTAATACAACAGAAAGCTACCCAGGCTTTTGGAGAATTTTAGGAGTGGTGAGGGTGGTACCCTGTGTCAGGCCCACAGAGCAGGAGGAATGGGGCCAGTGTGAGGACAAACTCCCCAGGGCCCTCAACCCAGCAGGGGATTCACCAGAAAGGTTGCTCAGGCTGGAATAGAGCAGGGCACAGCAGCCAGGGCACGCAGAACTCACAGGAAAAGCCAGGAGGTAGAACTGTAGAGGGGATGACCCATTATAGGCATACCGGGGTCTCTGCAGGTGGCTCCAGGGGCCTGGTCTCCTCAGGCTGGGACAGGCTCTTCTGGACTCTGCCCTGGAGGCAGCAGGAGCACCTCCAGAGGCCACTGTGCACAAGGCCACCAGTCACAGGCATGCAGGACAAGGCAGAGAACATAGACTCCTTCCCCCCCAGAACTGCATGGTGGGGACGGCTCGAGGACCCCCATGTCACCATGTTCATTCACAGATGGGAAACCAAACCCAGAAATGGTAAGTCAGTTACCACAAGGGAAGTTCAGTAGGATGTGGGTTATTGACCCCCGGAGAGTGGTCCTGGCCTGAGTCAGTGTCCCTAGACTGTTTCTCTTAATCCTTAAGAATTCCGCATGCTCAGCAACTCTCAGGGCCGTGCCTGTAGGCCTACAGTTGTAGGCTGTCCCTTGGCTACACTGTTTTCATCCTCAGAGCATCCATGGTCCCTCAGGGATAGGGGAGGGGCAGCAAGGACAGGAGGGGAAGGGCTCTGGTGGAAGGGGACCAGAGAGTTAAGGAGAAACAAGTGCAGAGCCAAGGCTAGACCCCCACAGACTACTGCACTCCCCAGAACAAAGGCCTGTGCAGTCAGTGATGGGGTGGAGAGTGTGGCTTTGTGGCTTCTGTGTTTCCCCAATTTTACTTGGGAGATTTAGGGGGGCCTTGGGAAAAGGCCTGTGCCCAAGGGAATTTGGACTAAGAACCTAGGGTAAAAAGTGTAATACTGGCACCTTTGCTTTGGGGGCATCGTGCTATGGTTGCCTTTAGGCCTCTTGGCCTGAGTGAGCCATGACGCAGGAAGGGGAGGAAGGTGGCATGGGAGAAAAATCCTACCATGCCCCATAAGCCTGCCCTGCAGCACGGCTCTTACTGCAGGACCCTGACTATCCATCTGTGGGGCTGGGGCTGCTAGGCTTCTTCAAGGTCAGCAGGTAAGGCCAGCGATGGATCAGGGTGGCCAGTGCACAAGCAGCAAGCCTCAATGGGGCGCTCTGCTCACCTGGGGATCTCCTGCAGAGGTGGGCACAGGCAAGCCAGGTGGAAGGCCCGGGGACAGCCATCACAGCAGATGAGCTCACCTCCATCATGGCACACGGCGCACTCGTCCTCGTTCTTCTGGCCAGACAAGAGGGGCCACACAGACCCAAAAGGGAGCACGGTGCCCGCCTCAGAGACCCCCCCTGATTCCCTCCCTGCTCGCTTGCTGGCCCCTGCTTGACCTCTGTGCTGCCCATCGTCCTTACAGTACTAGTTCTTGAACAAACCTAGGGCGCGTTCCTCTCAGCAAGGAGTGCTGGGTACCAGGCAGTCCCTAGGTGGATCTCAGGACAGCAGGTGGATGCGCCTGTGGGGTTTCCTGTCAGCCCTGGGTACCTCCTGTCACTTCCCTATCCCCCACCTTATGCTTTTGTCAGGAAAGAGGAAATTGTGAGTCTGGATACCACCTCCTCAAGAAGCTCCCAGATGTCAGGCTATGCTGGTCCTGCCCAGTGACCATCACAGTCATGGAAAGAAATACTTCCACAGGCCCAACAACCAAGGTACTTTTGTGGAGCAGGGCCAAACTGGACTCTTCAACTTCTGATGTCCAGGACCAGCAGAGTGCCTGGCTCTGAGGAGATGGGACCTATACATGATGATGGTGGGCACAGCCAGGCAGGGGGAGAGAGTGAGGCTGATGCCCCCAGGGAGCCCTCCTGCTCTGGCTTTAGCAGCATTCTCTACCCCAACCCCAGCTAAGATGCTTTGTGTTGTCTAGAGTGAATGTATGGCCGGGTGGTGGCGCATGCCTTTAATCCCAGCACTCGGGAGGCAGAGGCAGGCGCATCTCTGTGAATTCGAGGCCAGCCTGGTCTACAAGAGCTAGTTCCAGGACAGGCTCCAAAGCTACAGAGAAATCCTGTCTTGAAAACCAAATAAACAAATAGAAATCGTAGAGTAAATGATGTATTTTTAAAAATATATCTAGTTTTTGTTTTTGTTTGTTTGTTTGCTTTGTATACGAGACAGGGTTTCTCTGTATAGTTAGTCCTGGCTGTCCTGGAACTCATTTTGTTGACCAGGCTGGCCTCAGACTCAGAGATCCACCTGCCTCTGCCTCCTGAGAGCTGGGATTACAGGTGTGCCTCACTACCGCCCGGCTGAATGTGTGATCTGAGCTCACTTGCTCTGACTAACTTGCAGTTTCCCAGTGTGTATCCTCAGAAAGAACACTTCCAAGAAAGAGCAGAGGGGGAGGGAAGGGGAGGAGAGAGGAGGGAAGGAGGAACCCTCGTGGGTAGGAACTCAAGCCTCTGTGTTCCAGGCAGCCAAATGCCCAGGACATAGGACGGAAGATCTAGTTGAACACCGGTGGGGAAGTCAGGCTCCCCTGTTCTTGGGGCTTACCTGGTGAACCTGGGGCTCACTGGGAAGGGCCGGAAGGGCAGGAACCCCATACTGCTGGCCTATTCTCTGCTCATCTCTACCCTATGGGAGATACAGGGTGATAGTGAGGTAGCCAGGGCAAGGGAAGATGCATGTGGTCACCAGGACTAGATGCCTCTGGGAAGCAACTCCCAACCCCCAGGAAGAACTCCTGGCTATTTTATGGGGGACAGGAGGCTATCCAAGGTCTAGCTCCCCAAAGATGGACATATTGGGTAATGTTTACAGGGATAGTGGCCTGGGTTCCCTTGGCTCGGACCACCGGCTTTAGGCTGCCACCACCACGGGTCTTGTTCTTTGCGTTGCCACTGGGGTCTTCAAACTTGCTTGGAGTGTAAAACTCGCCCCCAACTTGGATGCACTTCTTGGAGCCTCCTGGGAGGAGTGGCAAACGGCCTAAGCTCACACCAGGGGTCTGGCAGAACCTGAAGCCCGCCATTCCTCCCCACCTCCTAACCACAGCCAAGTCTGAGGCCTGGGTTCTGGGCCCAGCGAGGGATTTGCTGCTGGAATCTACTAAGATAATAGTGTGCACTCACAAGCTCAGAATAGGGCCCTATTTGAAACAGCAGCTTTGGAGATACAATAGGTTAAGATGATGTCATACTAGACCCTAAATCCAATGTTCTAACAAGGAAAGATGAAAGCAGAGAGACACACACTCAGACTGGAGAGGCATAGCCACAGCTCAGAACGAGTATCACAACAGCATAGGAGCTAAAGACAGGGAAGGGACCCTCCAAAGCCCCCAGTGGGATGGGTCCCTGGCCACCCACACCTTGGCTTTGGAATCTGTTGTTATAAGCCTGGGAATTTTTGTTATAATAGCCCCAGGATAGTCAGACAAGATTCTTGGGGCTGGTCTGATGGGGACAGACCAAGGCCGGCATCAGCTCCCAGGCCATCCTGGCTGTCCATAGCATCCAAGTCCGGTGTCCGGGACAGAGGAGATGCTGTGGAGCAGTAACTGCAATGGTGAGTGACTCTGTCCCCAGCTCTGTCCTGTCCAGATGACATGCGTGGCCGTATAAGGTGACCTGCTAGCCTACCCATAGGTAGGCAATTGTGGAAAGAGTCTGGATAGATACTAAGGGGACTGGAATACGTGTCTGAGGCAAGGACGTGACCGGCTGTCCTCAGTGGGCAATGCGAGCATGTGGAGGAACTGTCTGAGGATAACTATGATTCAGCAGCACCCACCAATGAGGAGGTGGGCGTTCTGTGCCTGAATGTGCCTGACAGAAGGCCTCCTGGTGTAGGGGACTTCAGCAGCGTGGCCTGTACTCCAAAGCCAGCACGGGGGAACACTGGCTGCCTTGTCCTCACCCTCGGCCAGCTGCTGTTGCTCTACAGCCACCTCCTGAGCACCTGGGCCTCCCTGGCAGCCAGCTCCCTGTTGTGGGAGTTCATTCCGCCAATAACTTTGGGGTACCAGCCTTAGCCTGTGACTGCTGTCTCTCTCCTTTTAAGAGATCATAACTACAGACAAGAAGCCATGCCCTAAGGCCGGTACCCCAAAGCTATTGACGGAATGACAGCTCCCCATGCGTTTACCTGCCTCAAACACCTGCTGGATGAGGATTCCTTCCACGGCCCCTCGGGTTCCTGGGACATCCCCAGAGGACACAGTCACAGCTCTTTGGACGGAAGCCGACATGGCCTGAATTCCTGGGGAAGGTACGACACACGGGGATGCACACCTGCATGCATAAGCAGGGCGTGCGGGACCGCAGTGTTTGCAGAGTTGAGTGCAATGGTAGATTAGTAAGTGTCTCACAATGTGGACCTGCGTTGTGCCAGGGCACAGGGTTCCTAGGCCAACTTGGGGGGTGAGGACCAGGAAGCACGGGTCTATGGGATCCCTGGGATCTGTGTGGGGTTGATGGTATAGCAAGGTTGGGCCCAGCTGTGGAATAGGAATAGTTTTGTCATGGCTGTTTCTGGACTGGCCAGAAGGTTGGGAACAATAAAATGGACAGAGATTTGGGGGGAGACACTGAGGACAATGTGTATGGGTTGACCCAAGGAGTGGTGTGCACCCAAGGAGTCCCCATTTTTTTCTGGCTTGGCCAGCCAGCTGAGGCCAATATGGGATCAGATCTTGGCCAACCTCCACACTCAGCCCCTCTCTCTCTTGGCCTTACTCACCGTTGCCCAGCGGGAGGCGCTGTGACTCCAAGTTGCCCTCTGGCTTCTTAGGGGGCTTGGTCTTTGGGTGGGAGCCTGTGAAGGGGAGGTGGATACAGCCTGGAGGTATCCTCTTTTTCTGGGCTGGGGTGGTGCTGGTGGGTCCAGGGTCTCAAGTGAGATGGGGGAGAGCACCTGGGAGGGTCAGATCAAGGGTTCCCTAACTCCCTTCAGCCGTAGAGGCTGTTTCCTTTTTCAGAGGAAACGAAATCAAAACCACCTGCCTGCCTCACTACCCAGGAACTCAGTCTGCAGAACAGGAAGAAGCTGCGAGACTGTGAGCCTCCTCCAGTGCTCAGAGGTGACTGCGGCTCTAGCAATGAGCCTCCTCCAGTGCTCAGAGGTGACTGCGGCTCTAGCAGGCTGGCCCTGGGCAGCATCAGTGGGACAGAAGAGAGGGCCCTGCAACCCTGGCTAGCTCCTCTCCCTGAGTACCTGGGCTGGAGGAGCTCTTTGGGGTCAGGGTTGCTGGTGGGGTTGCCCGAGGTTCCTCTAACGCCTTTCTCTTGGTGGGGGGCCTGGGTGGCAGTACAGAGACCTTGGGACCAGCAAGGGGCTTCCTCCCCTTCCGGGGCTGATTCAGGTCCACATCTGCAGCAGGAACAAGGGTCCTGTCTTAGAACCTTTTCCTCAGGGCGGGCTCTAGGACAGGACACTCTTGAGGAAGGTGAGTCAGGCCTTTGCCCTTTGCCTCTTAGGATCTGTACCAGTTCTAGCGACTCCCTGAAAGCACGTAAAACGTACACCCGTAGTCTCCATGCTACCCCATAGGCTTAGATGGCAGGCACCATCGTCAGCACAGGCCCACCTTTTGGAAAGCCATCCAGGATGGTATGCAGGCGGCTGTACCGTTCCAGATTGTAGTCCTTAAAGAGAACCTTCCAGAAGTCCAGGATGGTCCCACTATCCTGGGTCAGGAGCCAGGATAGCAGGGCATGGAAGGCCTGTGGGCAGCCTTCCTTCTCCTTCAGCCGGAGTGTCTCCTGAAGTGACAGCATCAGGCTACCCAATCACACCCTACCTCCAATCCCTGCCACCTCCTTTGGAAGGGAGGCCTGCCTATTCCTGCTAATCCCTGGATTCTGGGGAGTCGGGGTGCACAGGATGTGAGGTTAGGGGTCTCACCTGAAGCTTGTCCAGGACAGGTCTTGTGAGGGGGGCTGAGGCTGGTGTGGGGGGGTGAGGGGGTATAGCATGGATGTTGGCAGAGGTTGAGAAGGATCTAGGGAAGGGGAGTCGGGAGACAGAGAAGCGCGGCGGGGGCGGGGGTGCAGGAGCCCACCTGGAACTTGTCCTCTGGAACCACGTCGTGGTCAGCCAGAGCGTGCAGCAGCGGAAACGCGTTGTCTACCGCCACCGCGATCTCGGTGCGGTGCAGTCTCAGCAGGCGGCGCAATATCCCATCTCCGCCCGCCATCGTTTCGACGCAGACAGCGTGTCAGCGCCCCCTTCTGGCATGTGCGCTCTCGCGTACCTTGGGTGTCCTGGTACTATTTCAGGAGGCACCTGTGAGTATATATACCTACTCCCCAGCTGGGGAAAGGCCACGCTTGGCTTGCTTCACCGCTCTGTAATACTTTCAACCAGAAAAGAGCAGAGGCTGCTGTTCACCCTTGGAGCCAATCAGGGCCCGGTTTCTGCAGGCTGGGGACAGAGACTGTCCTACCGCTGGGTTCAGGAGTCCCTACAGAACTGGTATTCATTTCCTATGGAATCTAGGGTACCTGTCTGGGCTAGGGGAAGAGCTCAAGATTTGGGGAGAGGAAACAAGGTTTCCCCTACAGTCTCCCTACAAAGGATCCTGTTTATGGGTAAAAAACAGAACGGGCTGGGAAGATTGCTCAGTGGACAATTTGTCTACCTGGCAAACTTGAGGACCTGAGTTATTCCATTGCTGGGGAGGCAGAAACAGGAGCCTCTGTAACTAGCGCTCACTGCCCAGATAACTTAGCTGAGTGGATAAGCTCCAGGTTCCACAACAGAACTTGCCTCAAAAACTTATATGGAGAGTAATTGAGGAAGACAGCCTATGCTTACCTCTTCTAGCTCCATACACATGAACATGTGCAAGCACGCACACACACACACACACACACACACACGCACGCACGCACGCACACACACAAATGCAATGAATTAAAAAAGAAGGGGCCTGGAGAGATGGCTCAGTGCTTAAGAGCACTTGTTGCACTTATGAGTTTGGTTCTCAGTATGCACATGATGGCTCACACTCTGTTAGTAACTCCAGTTCCAGAAGTTCCAACGCCCTCTTTTGGCTTCTACTGGCATTGCAAGCAAGACACTCATACACATAGGATAACTGGGGGAGGGAGGTGACCCTGGACACAAGGCCAAACAGTGCTTCTAGCCACACCCTGGCTGCCTGGATGTGCTGGCACAGCTGAGAGTAGCCACAATAAGAAACCTCTGCAAAGGGCTGGACAGTGGACCAGGCTGGGAACCCCTAGCTGTTCCAGACCCAGGGTTGGAGGAATGGAATGAAAGATTCCAGCAGGACAGAGGAGATACCCATCCCATGTGCCATGTGGGTGGAAACAACACATGGCATGTCTCTGAGCTCAGAGGTGGCCGGCACATTGAACCAGGTAGAGCAAGGGACAAGAGGGCAGAGAACCCTCAACAAATGCCCCTGGACCATGCAAGTTCCTGTCTTGTTCCCCCTCAGAGTCCAATCCAAGTAACATTATCAGGACTCATGACAGAGACTACATGGTAGTGTAACCTGAAGGGCAGGAGCTCCCAGCCAATCAGAGAGGTGTCCAGGAGACAGATGGGAAGGGATGTAGAGGTGGATATGGGTGGAAATGGTAGCCCCGGCAAGGTGAGAACCTACAGCTGGCAAGCTTTTGGAGCAAACTGATATGGCCAGATTTGTGCTGGGGTCCTGGCCACTGTGAGCAAATGCTATGACTAGTTAGCACAGCCCTGGGATGCGGCACAGGCCTGGGCTGGGGCTATGTGGTACAGTGGGAAGAGAACAGAGCTGCAGAGGTGACTGATTCAGTGAGCAGTGTCACCCAGCATCCTCACATGGTGACCACCAGGGAGGTCTGGACAGAAAACCATGTGTGGCTAGTTCTGGCCCTGGTCTCTGTTGGGTCCTCTTACCTCCTACCTCAGGCCCCTCTGGGAGTTCTGCATGTGCTGAGATTGGCCTCTAACAAGTGTGTGTGTGTGTGTGTATGTGTGTGTGGTATCAGTGCTGAGAGTGGGTGAGACAGTCAGCATGAAACCCAAGTCCTGTGGGAACAGAGATTCATTGTGAAGTCACCTCAAAGCCAGGGTGTGTATGTATATCAAGATAGGGAGAGGTGGACAATGTTGCTGGGTGGTGGTGCACGCCTTTAATCCCAGCACTCGGGAGGCAGAGGCTAGTGGATCTCTGTGAGTCTGAGGCCAGCCTGGTCTACAAGAGCTAGTTCCAGGACAGGCTCCAGGCTCCAAAGCTACAGAGAAACCCTGTCTCGAAAAAAAAAAAAAAAAGAAAGAAAGCAAACAAAATAGGCAGAGGTGGGGAATGTCCTAAGGCTGTGCAGAGAATGTCCTAAAGCAGGGCCCTCTCACTGTCCATCACCAGGCTCCAAGCCATAGCCTTAGCACCTTTGGAAGTGGCTCTGGAGCCAATGACACCAGCACTGTGCCTCCCACAGGTACTGCGAAGGAAGCCTTGGGTGATGCCAAGATAGGTTTGCATCCCTGAGAGGCACCACCTGTCCCTCAGCCCTGAAGGAGGCTGCTGCTAGCTGGCCTCTCCTGCTGTCTCCTGTAGGTATGTATTTACTCCAGAAACATCAACCCCCAGTGCCTGTCAGCACAGCACTGAACGTGACTTCTGCTGTCCAGAACAGAGAGCCTCCTCACTGACCTCACTGACATGGTGGAGTGCACTTTGTTCATACCTTGCCAGGCTCTCAAGAGCACAAAGGTGGAGTAGACACAGACCCCAGTCCCGTGCACCCCGCTCACACCTTGCCAGGATCTCAAGAGGACCAAGGGCACCGATGGAGCTTCTGAGTCTGCAAGCTCCAGAATATGCCCGTTAAGCACCCGTGATGCCAGAGGCAGTGCGCGTACAGGACCAGGTGTTAACCCTCACATGGCTCCGCCAGTCCCTTGCTTTCTTTGCAGGATTAACCATCCTCCTAATGTCAGGCCTGCAGCCTGGGGGTTTCTCCCTAGCTAGGGGTGTCTCCCTCTGTGGGGGCTTCTCAGATGGGGATTCCTCTGCCAAACGCAATGGACAAAGAAGAACTAAAAACCACATCATAGACCGAAGTCTGCACTTTACATTTTTATAAAAAGCCTGAAGCTGTCCCAGAACCCCACCACCACTGGTTGAGCACTGACTGCTGCAGCCAGGCGTCCCCCAGCCTCTTGTGGGACATCAACAGAAAGACTCCTGTAGAATTTTGGACTTTCCGTCACATGTGGGGGTTTTCGTGACAGTCCACACCTGCAGGTGGTCTGGAAGTGCTAAACTTAGAAGAGGTGACCAGGGTGAGCCGCATCCACACGGGGGCCTAGTGCTTGGGAAGGACGATGCCTCGGGTCTTCAGAGGCCCCAGCACGTGGCCTGCATCCGTGACCTTCATGTGTTTACCCCGAAGGGGTTGCCTAGAGCTTGGGGGCTGCCCAGGACAGCTACTCCCCCCCCCCCGCCGCCCCCCCCCCATGAGGTGCAGAGAGCAAAGGAGAAGGTGGCCTGGGTCAGGGCTAGAAGGGACTCTGACAGTTATAATCAAACGGATGGAAAGTACCAAACGGTCCTCAGCAGAGGTGGGTTGGAGCCAGGTGCTGGGGACGCAGATTGGGGTGGAGACCTGCTGGGGCGGGGGAGGGGGGAGGCAGGGGCTGTGACAGTAGGCTAGCCAGGTTTGTACGCCCACCATTCTTTGAATCCCACCTACGGCCGTGTGTTAATTTTAGGTTAAAATTGGTGATGTCATAGAAAACATTCCCAATACCAACAAAAATATCAAATAGCCAGAAAAAAGATAAAAGAACTCTGTACTTCTCACAACTGGGGGATTTCTTGTTTGTTTTTTGTTGCTGTTATTTGACTGTTGTTTTTTTTTTGGGGGGGGGGTCCTCATATAGCCTAGGTTGGCCTGGAAATCACTAAGTAGCCAAGGACGACAGGCATGAACCTGGTTTGTGCAGTGCTGGCTGCCTGCTGGACCAGGATGACCCCAGCTGAGCCCCCAGCTGGGCTCTTGCAGCATTTTTTTTTTTTTGCACGCATGAGAGCGGGGGAGGGGGGGGAGGATACAAGGTTTCTCTGTGCAGTTTGGGGGCCTGTTCTGGAACTCTTTCTGTGGACCAGGCTGGCCTCAAACTCACAGAGATCCTCCTGCCTCTGCCTCCTGAGTGCTGTAAGGGCCTGTACTACCACAGCTGGATTCCACTACAGCTGGCTGATCCCCATTCTTGTTTCCAATGGAATCCCACTGTGTGAACCAGACTGGCCTTGACTCCTGGGCCCCAATTTGTATTTTCACAAAAGAAGAAAGGAAAGGAAAGGTAAGCCGAAAGGTAAGCCGCTGTCTGGATTTAGCATCTAAATTTAGGATTTTTGTTTTCTATTTTGTGTAATAGTCCTTGCTGTCCTGGCCTCAAATTGCACAGAGATCCGCCTGCCACTGCCTCCCGAGTGCTAGGATTAAAGGCGTGCGCCACCAGTGCCTGGCTAGACTCAGATATTTTTTAACCTAGAATTATAAAAGAGTTGCAATCCAATTAACACGGAACTCTGGGCCTCTGCAGGAACAGTAAGTGCTTTTAACCACTGAGCCATGTCTCTAGCCTAAACACAGAATTTAAAAAAAAAATTGAGCACGCACGCGCGCTCACGCACACGTGTGTGTGTGTGTGTGTGTGTGTGTGTGTGTGTGTGTGTGTTTGGAGGTCTGAGGACAAGACTGTGAATTGGTTCCTTCCTCCCACCATGTGGAGGACTGAACTCCAAACCCAGGTCCTTAGGCTCAGCGGCAAGCACCTCTCCCCACTGAGCCATCTTGCTGGCCCTTTGTTTGTTGGTTTGTTTTTCTTTGTCAGAACTTGACTTGTATAAACACCATGCCAAGCATGTGAATGAATACACACAAATAAATATAATAACTTTAAAAAGAGCAATAGGTCTGTCTTAATACAAGCTGTTTTTACATAAACTATCACAAAACACTAAAATGCACTAATGATATTGGGAGGGATGGTTTCTGCCTGTACTTGCCATCACTACCCAGCAGGCAGAGGCAGGAAGATTGCTTTGAGCTTGAGGTCAGCCTAGCCTACACAGTAAATTACAGGACATCCTGGGCTACAAAAGGAGACCCAGTCTTAAAAACAAACAAGGCTGGGTGTGGCGGCGCATACCTTTAATTCCAGCAAATTCCAATTTGGGAAGCAAAGGCAGGCAGATCTCTGTGAAGTCCAGGACAACCTGGTCTACAAAATGAGACCGGACTCAAAAAATAAAAAAAAAAAAGCATTAATAAGATGAATAAAATATTTCTAACATTTACATGAGAATATCTTAGTATCTTTAACAAAAAGAACCTTCAACTCAGTAAGAAAAAAGCAATGAAGGGAGCTGGCCAACCTCTTTGCAGGGTCTTTAAAAAAAAACACCCAAATTCCCAGCGGTAGTGGCACACACCTTTAATCCCAGCACTTGGGAGGCAGAGGCAGGCAGATCTCTGTGAGTTCGAGGCCAGCCTGGTAACAGAACAATTTCCAGGAAAGCTAGGACTGTTACACAGAGAAACCCTGTCTCAAAAAAATAAAAACAGAAACAGAAAATCCAAATCCCAGCAGAATCAGAGGCAGGCAGATCTCAGAGTGCGAGGCCAGCCTCCTATTGTCTCAAAAACAAAACAAACAAAAAACCCAAATGTTAAAAACAGTGAAACACAAGTCTGTCTATGCAGCTCAGTTGGTGGGGACTCGCTGCTTACACACAGCACAAAGGCCTGGTTCAATCCGCAGCGCCACACCCCTGGGTGCTGAGGCCAAACGGTAATCTCAGCACTGTGGAGGTGGGGGAAGGAAGAGGAGAAATCTAGCTCGACCTGATTAGTAGTGAATTCCTGACCAGCCTGAGATGCAGGAGACCCTAACAAAAAAGAGATAAAAAGAGAAAAAGTAGATCAGGAAGGGCCAGGGCAGATTGTAACAGGTTTATTCCAGAGTCTGCAGCTGTAGTATGGTGACTGCGCTGGCTCCTCTCCTGAAGACTGATCTGTAGAAATGTGTAGCTTGTGCCAAATATCAAAACAGATGCTTCTCCTGTCTCATACAGTGTTCATCAGTGTGCAGGGAGCTTAGGCGGCAGGTTGTGGGGGCCGAGGTGTCATTTAGCAAGCTGGGCAAATGTGGTGTTTCAGGGCCCCTATTCCTTAGCACTGAAATGTAGACAAGGGCCCAGGCTGCCTCCTGTAATCTGCCTTTTCTTTCTTTCTTCCTTCCTTCCTTCCTTTTTTTTTTTTTTTGAGACAGGATTTCTCTGTATAGTTTTGGAGCCTGTTCTGGAACTTGCCCTGTAGACTAGGCTGGCCTCAAACTCACAGAGATCCGCCTGCCTCTGCCTCCCGAGTGCTGGGATTAAAGACATGTGCCACCACTGCCTCACTAATCTACCCACTTTCTCATCAATTCCCCGTGACACGGGACTGGCCACAGTGGCGCTGGCCTGGATCACTGGGCTGAGGAGAACAGTTAGGTGTCTCTCGGGCAAGTGACCTCATCCTGAACCTTATATAAGTCACTAGCCTTGCCCATGGAAGCCTGGAGTCAGGAACCGTCTCCCCACAAGTTTTCTCTCCATTATAGCCCCTATGGTATCCTGGAAGGGACTGGGGTCCATGAATGAATTCACCCTTTAGGCCAGGTAGAGAGGATAATTCATGAAGCACCCTGCCAGAGGTTGGCAGGTCCTCACATCACCCACAGGGACAGTCACAACATCACCCCGCATGGTCCTCTAGGTCCTACTCTGACACTGAGCTTGTCTCAACCCAAGGCTCTCTTCCTCCCCCTCCCCCACTCAGAAACCCTTGGTCGTCCCTACTCCCACCAAATCTTCTTTGCCCCACCCATCTCCCCCATACAATCAGTAACCCTATCTCCCAGCTCCCTAACCTCAATGTGTGTGTGAAACCTAGAACCTCCCTTCCCCCACCCCACCTCTTTCAGCCCTGAGCTGCCCTCCTACACTATTCTATAACCCCTCCTCCGAACATGCCCCCCGCCCCCATTCCTACCATGAACCCCCTCCCACTCACAAGGTTCCCTAAACCCCTTAAGCCCCACCCCCACCCACCCCACCCCCACCCCTTCCCTGAATCCCCCACCCCCACTTGCAGGGCTCCTTAAGCCCCGCCCCCTGAGTGCCTGCCCCCACACCCTCAACCCCACCGTCCTCGGCCTTTAATAGGCTCCTTCCAGCACTCTGCTCTTATCCCTGTTTGCCTTAAGGTCCCTTTCCCGTCTTTTCCTCCCCACAATTCCCCACTAGGCCCCAAGGGACCCACCGGTGTACCATACACCCCCCCCCTCCACCGTATCTCATCATATTGCAGCGTTCTGAAGACCCTGCTGACACCTCCCGAGATCTCAAGCCACCCGCCATCCTTGGACCCAGATCCTTCTAGCAAACAACACCCATGGGTTCCCGGAAAAATTCTTGCTCCAAGACAGGTGAAACATGGGACCTGGAGACTCTGGACAGCTCTAGCCCAGACTCTGCCAATCACCTGGAAGAGCAATGGCTGAAATCCAGTAAGTTCCTCAGGCCTCTTTCTTCCTTTCCCTCTCCCCCTCCTCTCTTTCCCTTCCTTCCTGGTCCTTAGCAGAGGGTCTGGACTGTCAGAGAAGGTGGGTCCTAGAGGGGTTTAGCAGGTACAGAGGGAGGCAGGGCCATATGGGTGCTGGGAAATGGCCTACCAGAAAACACATGGTGGCTGGGAGTGGAAGGGTGAAGGATATCTCACAGGGCCCAGCCTCTCCTATCAAGTACTTTGAAGCTGATGTTGCAGTTTTTCTTGTCCCTAATTCCCAGATGGGTGGGTGGATGTCACTATGACTTGGCTGGGCAGTGGAGTGGGTCCCCTGACCCCTGCATTGACTACAGGTAGCTGTTTCCCTGCATACATCTTGTGTCCCTGTGAGGGCTCCCAGTGATGATGTCTTCTGTCTCCAGCCCGTAGCCTCAGTGACGATGAGCACAGTGTGGAGGTCGTACTGGAAGATTCCCGGGAGCTGCTGTCCTTAACCTCACCCCCGCCAGGCAGAGGTAAGTCCCCACCCAAGTAATAAACTTATCTCATGGATGAGGACCTCCAAGTCAGGCAATGCATGGAATGTTCCTGTATCATTCAGGATGCCCTAAGCCCAGACAAGGGCAAGCGTTTGGTGGGTGTCAGTGAAGGGATTCCTTGTGTCCCAGACACCTCAGAAGAGAAGTTTACCAAGCATGTTCCAATGAGGAGCCAGAGGAAAGAGGCTACTTATTTTTCTCTTTCAGAGATCATCAGGTATGAAGTCACTGTGAACCAACGGAACATCGAAGGTGAGTTTGCACGCTTGCCTGTGATCCAGCAAAACAGAGTGTCAGCCCTGCCAGAAAGGCTTGCTTCAGCCTCACTCAGCCATCCCAGAAGGTGGGGAACAATCCTGGTGCCCACGGGATGTTCTCTCTCCATCCCCCTTACCAGATTTGTTTAAGGCACGCGGTTGAAGATTTTTGTGTATCTGGGCTGGGCATGGTGGCCCACACCGTTAATCCCAGCACTCTGGAGGCAGAGGCAGGAGGATCTCTGAGGTTGAAGCTGGCCTGATCTACAGAGCAAGTTCCTGGATAGCCAGGGCTACACAGAGAAACCCTGTCTCGAGCCCTCCCCGCAACAAAAATGTGTGTGTGTCTATCGCTCGACACTACAGTCTAATTTGAGATTATGCTGAGTTTCAGTAGCGTGTCACTCATCTTGGAGGAAGCCCTGGGTTCCCTCAGAACCCTATAAACTGGGTGGGTGTGTCGCCACACCCAGTAGCCCAACATTCAGGTAGGAGAACCAGACGTTCAAGGTCATAGTGAAGTTGAAGCCAGCTTGAGATGTGTGTGACCCTGTCTGAAAGAGGAGGGAAAAGGAAAATTAAAATTTGCATCTGGGGCTCAGTGGCTAAGAGCCACTGGCTGCTCTTCTAGAGTTCTTGAGTTCCCAGCACCTCCATGGTGGTTGACAACCATCTATAGTGGGAACTGATGCCCTCTCCTGGTACAAAGGTGGTGTACATGCAGGAAGAGTATGCGTATATATTGAAAGAAATAGGTCTTTTTTTAAAATGTGTATCTGCTAGGGACTCCAAGCTCCTCAGTCAATGATCTATTTCTCTGGATTGGCCAAGATGTGAATGCTTGGGTTTTCATGGGAGTTTTAGTATCAACATGTCACGTCTACAGAAGTCATCTGGGGTCTGGAGATGTCTGCCCTTCATTTGGGATGTCTTTTGATCTATTACCCTGACGTGTGTTCTTGGGTCTTCCCTGGTCTCTCTCATTTTGTTACATCTTCTCCCCGATTTTCCTTCTCCATTGTCTCTAGACATCTGCCTCTGTTGTGGAAGTCTCCAGGTGTATACGCAGCACCCCTTATTTGAGGGGGGGATGTGTGCCCCATGTAAGGTAAGCAGGGAGGCGGTGGGACTTCGTTGGCACTGTTGGAGGAGATTGCACAATAACCTTTGCCCCTTGCTCAGGACATATTCCTGGAGACCATCTTCCTTTACGATATGGATGGGCACCAGAGTTACTGCTCCATATGCTGCTTCGGGAAAACCCTGTTTATCTGTGAGAGCCCCGACTGTACCAGGTGCGGCAGGGCCCAACTCCCCATTCTCATCCCCGAAGAACCCCTCCCAATGTGAGAAACAGGAGCTGAAAATGGTGCATCTGTGATGTCTCTCTTCAGGAGCACAGCCACCACATGGCCACCCCCTCTGTCCTTAGGAAATAGAAGGATGGACACTTGTACTCTGCCCAGGGTCTGTGGGTCACGAGTCCTGAGCAGAATTGTTCAGGGCATAGGCAGTACTTTTTACCTTCAGTTAAATCCCCATCCTGAGCTCCATCCATGCCGGTCCCTAACCTGTCCTGGACATCTTCCTTTTTACATCCCTGACTTCAAGTCTCCCCTTCCCTGCTGCTCCTGTATATGTTTTTTCCCAGAACTTTGAAGATGCATGTCGAGGTTTCCAAGTTGTGGGAAGGCTTAAGGGAGTGAGGGCCGCCATTTTGGGTACTCCCACGGCACTTCTCTTATTGTTGAATCCCCTTCCCAGCCTGCAGCCAGCCCCATCCCCCCAGCACCGAGAGCAAAGCCAGCCCCTCCTCTGAAGAGCCCAGAGAGAAACAGATGGTTCCCTCTGGTCTGCCTTGTGGTCCCCTGATGGCAGTATGATGTGGCTCACCATGGTTTTCGGTTTGACTCTAGATGCTACTGCTTTGAGTGTGTGGATATCCTGGTGGGTCCTGGGACCTCAGAGCGAATCAGTGCCATGGCCTGCTGGGTTTGCTTCCTGTGCCTGCCTTTCACTCGGAGCGGACTGCTGCAGAGGCGAAGGAAGTGGCGTCACCAGCTGAAGGCCTTCTATGATCTAGAGGGGGTAAGGACAACCAGTACTGTATCTGCTGCGGCAGATATACATACATACTCCATCACAGGATAAGGCTCTGGCCGTAATGCCCCTTTGCTGTCCTGCTGGAGAGCAGATGCCACTGGTGTTTCGTCGTGAGGGTCTCAGATAGCCCAGGCTGGCCTTAGACTCACTATGGAGCTGAGGATCACCTTGAACTCAATGAGTGCTGGAATTTCTCATTGGGTCCCAGGTTTCACAAGTTCTTTACTGAGCTGTATCCTAGATCATCATTTTGTTTCTTATAAGCCTAGGGATGACTTTCAGTCACAAGTAGGACGAGCCCCCTCCACAGACATATATAAGCCCATCACATCAGCTTGAATGCTTAGCCAACATGGTATCCTGTGTGCAGCCAAGGCTGCCGTCTCAAGGGTGAAGCCCAGAGGGGTCAAAACAGTCCAAGGTAAAGATGCCTGGATGGTGTGTGTCTCCTCTCCCCAAAACATCTGTCAAGGTCATAAACCAGGGACCTGAAAACGCAACCTAATTTGGAAGTGGGGTCTTTGTGGTGTCCTTTAGCTGAGCTTGAGATGAGAGCAGTTTGGAATGAGGTAGCCCCTGCATGAAGTGGGGGTGTCCTTATAAGAGAAGGCGTTTTGGGGGGTTGAGACATGTAAGAAAAAAACCTAGTGATGAAGGCGGAGGCAGCATATAGCCAGTAGGAGCCCTGGTGTCACCTGGCTTTCAGGCTGCTGGGCTATAGGAATGATTTTGCTCTCCTGGAGTACTTAGAGCCTGAGACCTACAGAGCTACCCTCTGCTAGGATCCATTATCCTCTAACTTCAGAGAAACCTTACTCTGCTTCCCTTGAGATTTGTGGGGGTCCAGGCAAGAGACCTAGACCTGGGGAGTGGGTAGAGTTGGCCTCCTCGGGAGGGAGGGACAACCATGGTCACTACAGGGCCAGCCAGGCCTTGGCAAGTGTGTCCCAGGGGGCTCTCAGTTGAGTGCTGTCCCTCCAGCTGTAGGAGCCACTTAACCATAACTCAGCCAGCTCTCTCTGAACAACTAGTACAGATCCTCTTGCCTTTTTCTCTCTTTCCGTTTTTCTATTTCCTTTCCAGTCAAATCCTGTGAAGATGTACAAGATTGTGTCTGCCTGGAAGAGACAGCCCGTGAGGGTGCTTAATCTTTTTGGGAAGATTGATAAAGGTGAGTGTCGTCACATCAGGTGACTACAGAAGAGGGGACAGGAGGAACTCAGAGTGTTCTGGTGTCCTTGGCATCTGAGGTGTGGAGCGGGGATTGAGAATAGAATGCCAGGGGCTGGGGGCTGGAGAGATGGCTCAGCGGTTAAGAACACTGGCTGCTGTTCCAGAGGTCCTGAGTTCAATTCCCAGCAACCACATGGTGGCTCACAACCATCTGTACTGAGATCTGGCGCCCTCTTCTGGCATGTGGGCATACATGGAGGCAGAATGTTGTATATATAATAAATAAATAAATCTTTAAAAAAAAAAAAGAAAAAAAAAAGAATGCCAGGGGCTGAAGAGATGGCTCAGAGGTTAAGAGCATTGCCTCCTCTTCCAAAGGTCCTGAGTTCAATTCCCAGCAACCACATGGTGGCTCACAACCATCTGTAATGGGGTCTGGTGCCCTCTTCTGGCCTGCAGGCATACACACAGACAGAATATTGTATACATAACAAATAAACATTAAGAAAAAAAAAGAATAGAATGCCAGTTGAGTTGGGCAGCGGTGGCGCATGCCTTTAATCCAGCATTCCCGAGATAGAGAGACAGGCAATCTCTGTGAGTTTGAGGCCAGCTAGTTCCAGGACAGCTAAGGCTACACAGAAAAACCCTGTCTTGAAAAACAAAACAAAAAAAGAAAGAAAGAAAGAAAGAGAAAATAAAAATACCAGTTGAACTTCTTCCTCAGACTTCTGGAACTGAGGGAGCTGAGTATCCTAGGAAAGGATCTGACAACCAGAGAAATCCCCCAACTGTGCACCCAAGCAAGAGCGAAGGTCCCAGCTCCCCAAGAGGAGGCAGGGATGGGAAAGGGACAAGCCCGCCAGGGTAGAGGGGAGCTACTGCTGGTGAGAAGACTGGGTTCCAACAGCTGTGCTCCCCCATTTAGGCTCCCCCAGCTGCCTCATCTTCCTGAACCCTCTTTCTATACTTGAATCTCCCAAGTTATGTCTTCTGGAGTCCTGCCCCTTAGACTGTCCTGATCCCCATGTGCCCACCGAGCACAGAGCCCTGAAGGCGCTCTGTTCTCTGGCTAAAGCATATCCCACTGCTGATACCACCAGGAGCACAGCCAGTGACCCCCACGGTGTATCACAAGCACCCATGCGGTAGTTACAATTGTATCACTATACCTTTAGGACACCCAGCTCAACTTGCCCAAACTCTCATTCTTGGAATCGGAAGGAAATTCACCTGCTCTGTATGTCACCACTCTGGTTCAAACATGGCACCTCTACGGAAGCCACAGCCCCACTGGTGGCCTAAGCCAGCGAGTGAGAGCATGGCTCAGAAATGCAGTTTTGCAACAAAGTAACCCTCAGGAAGTTTGTCCTTGGGCTCCGATGTCAGAAAAGATCAAGCTGCTGCTCTGTGCTAGGAAAGACCGCACTGTCACGGATCCGTCCCCACTCTGCGGGGACAGAGCCCATGTCACCTCGGTTCTCTGTGTCCATCTTGTCTGTCCTCTCCTAGAGCTCGAGAGTTTGGGCTTTCTGGAAAGTGGTTCTGGTTCAGAAGAGGGAAGACTGAAGTACTTGGAAGACGTCACCAATGTTGTGAGAAGAGATGTAAGTTGAGGTGTTGGGGGGCAGGGCTGCCAAGGCCAGGTGTGCCAGGGGACAGATGCCAGGGCCTGGGGGGAAGGGGAGGGAGGGAAGGAACCCTGGAGGGGCAGGAAGGAACAGGCAGGGTGCAAGGAACTGCCAGAGGTCTTCAGGCCAGCATGGGGTCCTGGGTCTGGCTGTGGCCCTGCCCCAGTGGAGTCAACACTGTTAATGCCTCACAGAGGGAGGCGGGAGTGGAATGCATCCCTCAACCCTGGTCAGGGCAAGCAGCCAGACATCTTGAAGTCTACATGGCTGGCTTCTGCTGCCTATGCTGGCGGATATGCATGGGTGGAGAGGCTCAACCCCACGACACTCTCATTGTTGCAAGTCTTGAGCTGAGCAGCCAGCAGTTGAAAACCTCTTCCAAACACAAAGCTGGTGCTGCCTTGTCCTTGTAATGGGAGCCCTCTTGGGCTCCTCCTGGGAGCATGGGGGCGGGGCAAGTTGCATTTGGGCCTCTTAAATAGACAGTCCGGGTACTAGTCTTTACCACGGAACCCTGACCACTTTCTTTAGCCAGATCCCAACCAGTCATTGCCCCTGAAGGATCTCAGGTGCACATCTGAAATCAGGTAGAAAAGATGGGACATAGAGAAAGCAAGAGTCAAGAAGTTGGGGCCTAATTTAGGAGTCAGCCCACTACTGAGAGAAATGGGGAGATCCAAGAAAGTGGGGGCCTATTCTAGATTGGGAAAATCATGCTTAGACATCTTAGGAATGCCTCCCTCTCTCTTTCCATCCCTCCCTCCCTTCCTCTTCTTCCTTCCTTTCTTTCCTTCTTTTCTTTTCTTTTTCTTTTCTTTTTTTTTTTTAGATTTATTTATTATGTACAGTGTTCTGTCTGCATGTATGTCTGCAGGCCAGAAGGAGGCACCAGATCTCATTACAGATGGTTGTGAGACTTGAACTCCGGACCTCTGGAAGAGCAGCCAGTGCTCTTAACCTCTGAGCCATCTCTCCAGCCTCTAAATAACTTTTCTCAACTCTTCCTTCCTTCCTTCCTTCCTTCCTTCCTTCCTTCCTTCCTTCCTTCCTTCCTTCCTTCCTTCTTTTTTTCTTTTTAGTTTTCATTTTTGTTTTCTGAGACAGAGTTTCTCTGTGTAGCCCTGGCTGTCCTGGAACTTGCTTGATAGACTAGGCTGGCTTCCAACTCAGTGAGATCCACCTTTCTTTGCCTCCCAAGGGCTGGGATTGAAGGGGTGAGTCACCATTGCCAGGTAGAAGAACTTTTTCTTAGAATAACGTTCAGGTTCAGGTTTGAGCCAGGCAGTGGTGGTGCATGCCTTTAATCTTAGCACTAGGGAGGCACAGAGGCTGGGGCTGAGTTGGAGGCTAGCCTGATTTACAGATCAAGTTCCAGGACAGTCAGGACTACACAAAGAAACCCTGTCTCAAAAAACAAAACAAAAACAAGACAAAACATATCCAGGGCTAGAGAGGCCATCGGCGAAGCAGGGGTTCTCTAGAGGATTCCTTGCATTTGGGGCAGGACTGGGGCTGACTGTTTCATTCTCTCCTCAATTGGCCAGCAAGTGACCCTGTCTGGTACTAAGTGGGAATTGTTTATGGCCACCAGACAATGTCCACCCTGCCATCTGTGACCAGCTGCTGGCTCACAGCATAATCCACAATTTCCCAGAAGGATGTGGAATAATCCCTCAGGCTGAGCAGTGTCCTCCCTCCAGGACTGACCCCCCGTTTTAAAAGCATGTTTTCTGAGGAAGAATCTCAGATATGGAATGTTCTCGGGCTACCACTGTTTGGGCTTCTCCTGAGAGCCATTGGTGTCTGGGATCTCTGCTTAAGTGGGTCCCAAGGCTTAGCTAGGAGGTCTTCTTGGGTCACCCCCAAGGTACAACATTGGAAAGATACATGGGATGCAAAAGCCCTAATGCTGGTCGCCAGTGTGGAAGCACTTAGCTTTGCCATCCTCGTCCCATAATAACCGTGTATATGTTCCCTAGGTGGAGAGATGGGGCCCCTTTGACCTCGTGTATGGCTCGACACAGCCCCTAGGCTACTCTTGTAACCGCTGCCCTGGTGAGTTTCAAGAAATGAACTGTTTCGGCTCCAGTCACCAGAGAATCTTGTCTTCAACCCTGTCACCTCTACCCTGTCCTTTCTTCTGTCTCTGTATTCCCTCATGCCACCTCAGCCTTCAGACAGGGCAGAAATCTCACACTGCACATTTTAATTCAAACCAGCTTCCCTGGGCTGGAACTGGCAGAGGAACCTGCACAGGCTCTGTGTGCTGTCGGGTGAGCTCTAGACTAAACGGGCGTTTGCGTTCCCATCTCCACCATGGGAGAGCAGAGGTGCCCAGCGTTTGCAAATGTGTTATCCTCTACCCGGCCTTTGTCATCTGAACCCGGCCTTCCCCCGGTTCATGGCAGGCTGGTACATGTTCCAATTCCACCGGATCCTGCAGTATGCTCAACCACCCTCAGGGAGTCAGCAGCCTTTCTTCTGGCTCTTTGTGGACAATCTACTGCTGACAGAGGATGACCAGGCCACAGCAACCCGCTTCTTCCAGGTGGGTATATCTGGGGGGTAGGAGCTTAGCCTGTACTCAGTTCTGGGACCCTCACTCCTGCAGCCTCTACTACCCTGGCGTGTGCTGGGCCACAAGGACATTGGGCATCTGAGACAGATTGCAGATTTTTAGGACACTGGCCCCTACAGGGACAGCCTTGAAAGGCAACCCCCTCCTGCTACACCACTCCTGTGCCTGCAAGTCACAGGCACCCAGATTCATGCCCCCCCCCTCACCTTTCAGCTTGCACAGACGAGCATATCCCCTCACACAGAACACACATTCCACAAGACATACATGGCCACTCCATGCACTCATATGTTCATGTCCATGTTCTCCCCTTTTACCCGCACCATCAGTGTGACCACCACCTGGGGCCCAGCGGTCAGTTCTCTCCAGGGCCGATTTGGGCCAGTGGGTCAGGGATAGCTGTGGAGGGTGGGGAGTGACTGACAGTCTTGGATATAGGAGATAAGAGACAGCAAGAAAAGAAGAAACTTGTGCCTACCTCCCAGAAGGAGACACAACAGAGGGCTGGGGAGCTGGACCTAGTATGGGAGAAGAGGGGGTGGGGACTCATAAGCACCATGCAGTTTTCCTGGATACAGAAAAGTCAATCAGGAATGAGAGACTCTGCTTGCCAAGTGCTGGGATTAAAGGTGTGCACTACCATGCCCAGCCTCAAGGGCTCTTTATTAAGATTTATGAGATGGTTGGATTATTCCCCCCAACCACCTACATCTGGTAATGGGTGGAGTATGTGGTCAGCACTGCTGGGATGAACTAGCCTAGCATCCCTAGGAAAACCCACTTGGCTGCGGTGTGTCAGCACGCGGCTAAAGCATGCAGAAAGTGTTATATGTAGACTCTTTTGAGTTGACAAGTGCAAAAGGTGTTTGGTCTGTGGTTTTCTCTTTTGTGGGCTCCTTCTCAGGTTTTTGTTTCTGTGTTGAATCTGGTTCATAGAAAAATTTTACATGGTGAAAAGAATTCTATGAAATTGTATTGTGTGGGAAAGTTTTAAAAAGCAACAACAAAATATAAGCTGGGTACAGTGGCACATGCTTTTGCTTTTAATCCTAGCAAAAGAGGAGGATCTCTGTGAACTGGAGGCCTGGCTGGTCTACACAGTAAGTGCCAGGGCAGCCAAGGCTACATAGTGAAACTCTGTCTTGCCTGCTCCAACCCCGAGAGAGAGAGAGAGAGAGAGAGAGAGAGAGAGAGAGAGAGAGAGAGAGAGAGAGAGAGAGATTTATGAAAGCCCATCTATGATGATATTGTCTTAGACCAAGCTGGCCTCAAACTCAGAGATCTGCCTGCCTCTGCATCCCGTGTGCTGGGATTAAAGGTGTGTCTACCACCACTGCCCAGAGATTTTCTGTCTTTTCAGAAGTCAGTGTTTTGGAACCTTGCCTTATTCTAGAACATAACCCATTTCAGTGAAGTGTTTTTCTAGAGTTGATCCAAGTGATCTTCAGGCTTTAGTTCTTCGTAGTTGTGTAAGAAAAAATGGGCATTCTGTGAGCGGCACCGCAGAGGAAGCATGACCCGCCTGGATGATCTATTGACGTGTGCTCCACGGGGAAGAGATTGCATCTGTGTCCCGCTGACCCACAGTCCCCTCTTCTCCCACAGGTGGAGGCTGTGACCCTCCAGGATGTCCGCAGCAGAGTCCTCCAGAATGCTGTGCGGGTGTGGAGCAACATCCCAGGGTTGAAGAGGTATCTCTCAGGGAGGAGGGAGGGCCAAAGATTCAGATAGAGGAAACCATGCATTCTGATAGAGCCAGGCCTAAATGGTCCCATGCTCCACCTAGCAACCTGTTATCCACCACAACCCTGGACACACTGGAGCTCAGGGTGCCCCTGCACACTGAGGGACTCTCCCTATGTTCACCCAATACCTCAGGACTGGACAAGACTTTCCTCATCCTCAGGAGAAAGTCCAGCCTCCTGAAGCTCCTGCCCAGCACACACTCGTGCTCATACCACACAGTCATTCTTAAAGACTGACGCAACCCCCGAACACATTCACACACCCACACATAGACACCCACTTGCTCGCAGATGCGTGCAGATCGAGCCAGCTTGAACTGTGTCTTCTGAGACTGCGAAGTCGTGTCTTTTCCTGCCCTATAGTGAGTTTCTGGAAACTTCCCACCCACCTCCTCCATCCCAGCATTCTCCTGGCTCCCAGTCACTATGCCAGTCAGGTACCACCCGGTTCCCCCACCTGGATGCTTTCAGGACTTGGGTTGAAGTGGGGCTGAGGAGACATACTTTCCCAGACATTCTTTTTGGATGTTTCTAAGTAAGGTATGGTCTCCTGCCTGGCATCCTTTTCTGATTGGTTCTGTGGGATAGGCAGGAGAGGGACAGAGAATGGGCTGAACAATTGGCAAAAGATGCTAGGCTCTACTCCTGTTAGCTGTGGGCCTATCAGGCCTACCAGGTCTTCTATTTCCTAACAACAAGCATGCTTTAGAAGGAATCATGTATGGTCCAGCCAATCCTAGTACACGCGGCTGTCTGAGAGGTACCTGTCCTTCTTGAGCTGCCCCACCGAGGGGTCCTGCCAGACTTGTAGCATGGAGGGACAGTTTCTCTCCTCTGGGCCCCAGCCCCACCTCTTTTCTGATTTGAGGTACTTCCTTTCTGATTTAGAGCCCCCAAAGGAAGTTGAGTGCTGGGCGCACCTGCACCTAATACCTAGGGTCACTTGACTCCTGGAGGAAACAGGGTGGCTTCGCAGTGAGGTAAAAGACTCTTGGCCACTGAAGTAGGAATTAGCTTGCCAAGTTCACAGGCAGTTCATGGAATGTCTGCACATAAGGATGGGAGAAAGCAGAGGACATGCCTTCTGACATGCCTTGGTCTGCCCCCCAAAATGGAGATGCTCCTTAACTGCCCCAGGGCCTGGGCACACAGAAAGGTGACGCTAAGTGTCATATTTGGGGGACTCCAGGATGAGGCTCACATACTTTAGGAGCCCCTGGAGCACGGACTTAGCACTTGTGTAAGCTGGGTTTGTCGTGTCAGGCCTCCCGGGAACAGTACGTGTGCACACTTGAAGGGTCTTACTGATCTTTACCCTTGCTCTGTGGGCGTCAGGCTCACATCCACTTTTGGCAGCTTCTCGGCTCCCTCTGCACACCAAAAAGGGGATATGCTAGGCTGGATCAAAGATCAAAGGTCTCAGCTGGGGCGTAATGGGAAGTGGGACACATGCTTTTTTTTTTTTCTTTTCCTTTTGGTTTTTCAAGATAATGGTTTCTCTGTGTAACAGCCCTGTCTGTCTTGGAACTCACTCTGTAGACCAGGCTGTCCTTGAACTCACAGAAATCCACCTGCCTCTGCCTCCCAAGTGCTGGGATAAAGGTATGCACCACCACCGCCTGGCTCATGCCTTGGTTTTTCAGTCCCAGCAGAAGCAGGTAGATTTCAGTGTTTCCAGGCCAGCCTGGTCTACATAGTAAGTTCCCTGCCAGCCAGGACCACATAATGAGATACTGTCTTGGGGCGGGGGTTGGTCTTTGGGAACCCTGCTTGTTCCTAATCTATCCAGAGGCAGGAGGCAAGGCCTGAGGGCACTCACCCTAGAGGCCACAGGCGACCTTACAGGGACCTCAAGTTCCCCGCCAGCCCAGTGTTGTATTTTTAACAGGCGACTCTTTCCTTGGTAGCAAACACTCGGCCCTAACACCTAAGGAGCTGCAGTCCCTGGAAACCCAGACCAGAACCAGAGGCAAGATGGCTGCCCAGAAAGTTGACCTCCTGGTGAAGACCTGCCTTCTCCCCCTGAGAGAGTATTTCAAGTATTTTTCTCAGAACCCACTTCCTCTTTACAAATGAATCATAATACAATGAAAGAAGAGGTTTTCCTAGAACCACAGCCGCCTTCCTCCTGTGGCCTTTTCCCTCGGCAAGGTTTTCTTCCGTTTGCTTGCTTGCCTTTGGGGTTTTCCTGTTTGGTTCCCGAGATGCAATGCCTCCCATGCAGCTCACTGTGTGGATGGGAGGCACCCACTTCTGAGGACAAGATCCTGATGGGATAGCCCTCTATGCATCTCCAGAAGTGTGTGTGTGTGTACCTGTTGTGAAGTCTTTCAAATATTAAAGGTTTTGGTAGAGTTTTGGTGGGGTGTGTGCATGAGGCGTTTATTCTGTATGTCACAGTGATGACAATACATGTCTGACGTCCTGCTCTGGGCATATAGCGCCTTCATCACCTGATATTTGCCTTGATGGCTGAAATTGCTCCCCCTCCGGTTGCTATACAAAGCAATCCAAACCACTGCCGAAGCTTACCCCTGGCGAGCAGACATGTGACTTCTGTGTTGTCCTGACACAGTGGGAGCTTGCAGAAGAGGGTTCTCGACTGCTCTTGGCAGTCGGTGTTCCACGGAAGCTGAATCCACTGGCAAGTGTGGACTGGCCAGTTTTGAAATGCCTGGTGAACTATCCTGATGAGGCACAACCATTCCTACACACATTGGATGGAGACTCAAACTGCCTGAGTACCACAGCTGAGGCTCAGGACCGACTGTCACCCGTGCTGGCGGGCACTGTCAGTGCTCTGGCCAGTGTTCTCTGACAGGAAACTGGGCCACTGTGGGACCCTGAAATAGGAGAGGAGCTGTCTTGGGCCAGTAAATAGGACTTCTCAGTGTCTTGAGCAGTTATGGGGCCACTGAGGTGGTTCAGTTCGGTGGGTACAGATGCTTGCTCCCATGCTAATGGCATGCATTTGATTTTTCTCAGAACTCACCCCTGTGAGTCATCTGTGGCACGTGTGTATGTTAGCACGTGTGTGTGTTAGCACGTGTGTGTGTTAGCACGTGTGTATGTTAGCACGTGTGTATGTTAGCACGTGTGTATGTTAGCACGTGTTACAGGATTCCTGTGTAGGCCAGGGGTCTACCCACCCAGGGGACTGATGAGGCAGCCGGAGCAAAAAGCATGAATCCGTGGTCACCACTGGCCAGATGATGTGGCAAGAGCTCGGAACAGAGTGGCAGCTGCTGCCACCCAAGGCTACAATACCATAGATCCCCATAAGTGACTGTTACTTTCTCTTTTTATCCTTTCTTTTAAAAAAGCAAGATGGAGCTGGGCGGTGGTGACTCACGCCTTTAATCCCAACACTTGGGAGGCAGAGGCAGGCCAGATCTCTGTGAGTTCAAGGCCAGCCTGGTCTACAAGAGCTAGTTCTAGGACAGGCTCCAAAGCTACAGAGAAACCCTGTCTCCAAAAACCAAAAACAAAAAAGAAAGAAAAAAAGCAAGATGGTTGTTGGTGGTGCACACACGTTTAATCCCAGCACTCAGAAAGCAGAGGCAGAGGCGGGCAGATCTCTGTGAGCTCGAGGCCAGCCTGGTCTACCAAGCAAGTTACAGGACAGCTAGCCAGGACTGTTATACAGAGAAACCACAGGTCAAAAAAACAAAACAAAAAAATTGGGTGGTGGCAGCACACACCTTTAATTCCAGTACTTGGGAGGCAGAGACAGGCAGATCTTTGAGTTTGAGGCCAGCCTGGTCTACAGAGTGAGTTTCAGGATGGTCAGAACTTCTAGGAGAAACCTTGTCTCTGAAACACTTGTTCATTTTGTGTGTAGGAGTAATGTATGCATGTGCCACAGTGCTGGTCAGAAAATGGCGTGTGGGAGTCTGCTTCCTCCTCCCCCCACCACGTAGGGTCCTAGGGATCAAATTCAGCTTGTCAGGCTTGGAAAACAAGCACCCTTATCTGCTGAGCAATCTCACTGGCTGTTTCTGGTTTGTTTTTCTGAGAAAGGGTCTTATATAACCAAGGCTAGCCTCAAACACTTAAATAACCAACTCCCAAAGGTTAAGATACAGGCCTGCATCACTATGCCCGGCCAATGTCCACTTTCTATCAGTCAGCCTCCAAGAAGGGTCCAGAGCCACCAGTGTGCATCTTTCTACTATCCACCTTCCACACGCATGCACGCATGCGCACACATACAAACATACACACACATACACACACACACACACACACAGTAGCACGGGCCACATTGAGAGATTTCCCCACTACATATTCTAACCCTGCTCAAGATCCCTTGTGGTCAGGTGAACAGTGACCCTCACAACATACCCATCCAGTGACTCTCTGAGGCCTGTGAATGTCTGTCACCCAACGTGCCCCAAAGGACTTCATTGATGCAAGCTCTGCTGGGCCACCCAGTGTTCCTGCATGAGCCACAGACACCTTAGGGTAGAAGGAAGTGACTGTACCAATGGACATCTGTGCAGCCACAGAGGTTGGGACTGAAGGGAGCCTCTGCCAAAGGATACCTGAAGCCATCAGGAGCTGAAGCTAACGAAGGTCTCTCCTTATAAGGCAGGGCTATTTTTAATCTTTTAACTTACATGCATGAATACTTTGCATCTGTGTCTGTGTACCATTAGTAGCCCTGAGCCGGGCGGTGGTGGTGCACGCCTTTAATCCCAGCACTCGGGAGGCAGAGGCAGGCGGATCTCTGTGAGTTCGAGACCAGCCTGGTCTACAAGAGCTAGTTCCAGGACAGGCTCCAAAACCAAAGAGAAACCCTGTCTCAAAAAACAAAACAAAAAAACCATTAGTAGCCCTGGTGTCATAGAGACCAGAAGAGGGAGCTGAATGCTCTGGAACTGGAGCTATAGATGGTTGTGAGCCTCCATGTGGGTGCTGAGGATCGAACCTGGGTCCTCTGGAACAGCAACAAATACTCTTAACTGTTGGACTATCTCTCCAGCCACAAAAGCTGTTGTTTTTAAGTGTGTGTGTGTGTATGTATGTAAGTGTGTATGTGTGTGTATCTGTGTATGTGTGAGTGTGTATGTGTATGTATGTAAGTGTGTATGTGTGTATATGTGTATGTGTGTGTGAGTGTGTTTGTGCGTGTAACTGTGTATGTATGTGTGCGAGCATATATGTATGTATATGCATGTGTGTATGTGTGTAGTTGTAGCTGCCCCAGGGAACGGACAGACCGGTCCTAAGAGAAAAAAGTGGCTTCCTCCTGTCAGGAATCACAAATGTCTGTGACATTAAAGGCAGTCACTGTCCTTACCTCCAGGGATGTGTTCTTCCACGTGTAAGACCAAACTGCCCTGCTGGAAGACCCACTGTCTCTGAGTACCCATCAGACATTTCAGGCTACACACTTTCCACATTTGCCCTGTCATACTTGGGAACCTTGGAGCCCCAAGTCTGCACGGATATAATGACTATTGGCTCTCACTTCCGGCCACCAGCCTTCCCACATTCTGTTTGCCACGAACAGACACTGTTAAGGACAAAACCAAAACTATGCCCTGACCACAGTCTCCCAGCTCTTGGGTTTGCCTTAAAATATTGTGTGTGAGGCTGGAGAGCTGGCTCAGAGGTTAAGAGCACTGGCTGTTCCTCCAGAGGTCCTCAGTTCAATTCCCAGCAATCACATGGTGGTTCACAACCATCTACAATGAGATCTGGTGCCCTCTTCTGGTATACATGCAGGCAGAACACTGTACATGTAATACATAAATATTAAAAAAAATTTAAAAAAAACTCTGTGTGTGAGCAGGACATGGTGGTGCATGCCTGTAATCCCAGCACAGGGGAGGCAGAGGCAGGAGGATTGAGAACTGGGGGCCAGCTTGGAGTGATCCCTTCTCAAAACTAAACCAAAGCAGAAGTCTGTATCTGCTTCCCATATAGTGTCAGGATGACCACTCGATATCTTACAGCAGAGGTTCTCAACCTTCCTAACACTCCGACCCTTTTATACAGTTCGTGTTGTGGTGACCCCTATTGTAGAATTATTTGCATTGCTACTTCATAATGTAATTTTACTACTGTTATGAACTGTAATGCAAATATTGGTGCTTTTGGATGGTCTTACGTGATCCCTGTGAAAGGGCCGTTTGACTCCCAATGGGTCACCACCCACAGGCTGAGAACCTCTGTCTTACCGACTTGCGTCATCACTGTTTCACTGATGGTGAGCAGCTCCCAGGAAGCAAAGTTGGGATTTGAGCCCAGCCATGCATTTGTCACTGCCTCCTGCTTTGGTGTCCCCTTCTCCCAGGGGTTCCTCTACCGCAGCTGCCAGCTCTGCTTAATGTCCACTTCTAGCCAAGGTTCAGTTCACTTCCTCGCTGTGCTAAGGTTTCCCTGCTTAGAGAGCAGCATTTGCCTGAGGTCCTAGATTTGGGGGGGGCACCCATATTTGAAGAGCTCCAGTCCCTGCCACCTTGTTGGTCATGGCATGGTCCAAGTTTGCCATAAAATCCCCTTCAACCACTGATTCCCACTGTCTGCCAGGAAGAACCTCGGTATAGGGCTGAGGGATGGTCATCCATGTAGACACAGGGCAAGGAATAACCTAAGTGTTACCTAATGGGGGTGCTGTTCAGGCCCCTGGGCATCAGTGATGGGCCCAGTGGCTGATGCCAAGTCAGGCCTATCCAATCAGAGAGAGTATTGAGATTAGTGACAGGGTTGTACTTCTGGACTGGAGCAGAACTGGGGAACCTCTGGCCAGGGCATAGGGCATGGCGTTATCTCTCAGCAATTCCCATCCTTTTCATCTGCCCAGTAAAGCCAGGGTGACCCCCCAATACAGTCTTCTGCTGAGTCCTCCCTCAGTTGCTGCCAATCTAGAGGGAAGATGGGGAATAACTGAGGCCACCAACCCAGTGTGGTACCCAGTAAGACTCCAGGCTCACTCCTGGATTATTACTGCCAGAGCACAGTGGTCAAGTTCTAAAACTCCTGTTTCTCCTAGGACAAAAAGGCAGCCCCTCCCTGCGGGAAAGCTGTAGTAAGTGGAGCGGTGGGCTGCGTTCCCACACGGATCCGCATGGCTAGCTTTACCTGAAATAACAACACACAAATTGTATTCATTTAAACACTGCCTGGCCCAATAGTTATAACCTCTTGTTGGCTAGCTCTTACATATTGATCTAGCCTATTTCTAATATCCGTATTGCCACTTGAGTGTGGCTTACCGGGACGAGTCTAAGGGCATCCATCTCGGAGAGGAGAGTCATGGCGACTGCCTGACTCGGCTTCTTTCTCCCAGCATTCTGTTCTGTTTACTCTGCCTACCTAATTTTCTGTCCTATTAAAGGGCCAAGGCAGTTTCTTTATTTAACCAATGAAATTGGCACAAAACAGAAGATTCCCACATCAGAGGGCCTCCAAACCTCCCTCCCAGGCCCTTTCCCTCAGCAGCTCTGGTTACCACCTCCCTTTCGCCTCTTCTGTTCTCTTATGCTTGCCCTGGTCTGCCTGCTCCCTGATGTTGACTGCTAAGAGCCAAAGATTTCAGTCTCTTTTTTTCTCTGTTTTTTCAAGACTGGGTTTATCTATGCAGCCCAGGCTGTTCTGGAACTCACCCTATAGACCAGGCTGGCTTCAAACTCAAGAGATCTGCCCGCCTCTGCCTCCCAAGAGCTGGGATTAAAGGTGTGCGTCACCACCGCCACCCCCACTGCCCAGCTGTGATTTGTGGTGCTCACCTAGGACTCTGACAATGTTCAGAGCTCTCTTGACCATGTGACATCCTTCCGAGAGGCACAGGGTCAGGGGAGTATGCCTCCTGTACCTCAGGGCTTGGGGTCAGGAGGCTTGTTGTTCCGCCCTGATCAACATCTGGTGAGCTGCAACTGTAACAGCACACACCTCTCCAGTCTAGGGAGGAACACCGCTGATTTGCGATGCCCTTCTGTCCACTGCAAATATATTGCTTTTATTGGCTGATGAATAAAGATACTTGGCCGATGGCAGGGCATAATATAGCTAGGTGGGATATCCAAGCAGAGGCGAAGAATCCAGGTGAAATCCAATACAGGTGAAGAAGGGTGGGGCCAGCAGAGAAGTCAGCAAATGACAGGAGAACAGATAATACCATGAAGCGACGCGGCAATACATAGATTATTATACATGGGTTGATTTAAATGGAAGAGCTAGCCAGTAATAGCCTGAGCCATCGGCCAAGGAATTATAATTAATATTGAGCCTACAAATGACTATTTTATAAGTGGCTGTAGGGACTGGAGGGGGCAGGAGAGAAACCTGTCCAGAGGGGCAGGAAGGGATAGGAAAACTTCCGGCTACACACACCCGCTAAGTATCAGTATGTGGATCTTTTGGGGGTGGGGTAAGGGTGGCCTGCCACAGTGTCCTCTCTATCAGTCTTGCCCAGGCTCTTCCATGGGTAAGGGGTCCCTGGGAGGGAACCTGCCCCTCCTGGCCTCCACATTCTCAGCTGGCTGGCAGGTGGGGGGGGGGGTGATGGAGAGAGGTAGGAATCCTTAGCCTCCGGCCTAGGGCTCAGGTTAGGCCCCTCCCAGATTGAGTGCCAAGGAACACAAGGTTGGAAACAGGATTGCCAAGTCTGGCTGGCTTTGGAGGAGAAAATTGAAATCCCAACCCAGGCTCTTCGACTTCTTCCTGTGCAAATGTGTGGTCTCACCAAACCCTGGAAGATTGGGAAATAGTTGGGTAATGGGAGGGCTGGACCAGCTTCCTCTCCTGCTGGCCCCCACTTCCCTCCCACCTGCCTGCCTTCTACTCATTAATGCCTAATCTTTAGGTTCTCTGATCATCTCCGGTGCTTGGCCAGTTCCAGGTCAGGGCTCTGAACCCAGGTTCATCCTGTGCAAGACAGGGCCCGATCCAACTCTAGAGGAAGGAGACCGCGGCTTGGTCCAGCACCATCTGGGCAACGCTGGGGGCCAGCGGCTGAGTGCTGTGTCTTCCCACTCGCACACCTCAGCCCTGGACCGATGGACGGCGCACAGGTGCCGGCCGTCCTTTTGTGCTCGACGGGATCTATAAATCACCCCACACCCTCGCACCTGTAACCCAGGCCCAAGTCCCCGCCTGCTGACAAACGGGCTCTGTCCCTGCCAGCAGTGGACTGGGCTGCTCACAGGAGTCGAGTGAGACCTTCCGCTCCTGCCTCCTCCCGCCCCCGGTGCTGTGACGGGAGGGACGGGCCGAGGGCGGGGATCTGGGCTGTACCCAAGCCGACCGGCGCGCGCGACGCACAGCACTAGCGAGCGCAGTTACAGTTGCCGGCGAAGTTTCCGCAGCCCCAGATCTCCGCGCCCCAAGTCCTGGCAGCCCCAGTTCTCCGTGGCCCCCGAGGACTTTGAAACTCCCGCAGCTGCAGCCCAACGCATCCCGAGGTCCTGCACCTTTACGCGCCCACCATGCTGCTGAAGTGAGTCCGTTTGCGGTCGTGTCCCGGGAGTGGGATGGGTGTAGGGGAGCCGTGGGCTGGAGCCGGGGACCCACCTGGAATCGTGGCTGAGAGCGCCCGACAGTAATTCTGGCTGCGGCTCAACAGAGGCGCGGCCGTCTGTCCCCCACCGCTCACCTGGACCTGCCTGCATGAACGGCAGGGGGCGGCGCGGGGCCAACCCGCTGCACCGCCGTCCAGACCCTGGCGCGTGGGCGAGTGGCTCGTGGGAGGAGGAAGGGCAAAGGCCGAGGCTGAAGGTGAAGACGCACACCAGCCCCCAGCACTTACCCGCCGCTGCCCTTGTCCCTGCTGATTTCCCAGAAGGAAGGATGTGCGCTACCTCAAAGCCCGGTTCATACCCACTGCTTGCGGACAGGGCGCCCCCTCCGTATACTTGGCATCCTACAGATCCAGCGTGCCTAGGGGAAAGTGGGGAGGAGGGGAGGAGAGGGAGGGAGGGAGGGAAGGAGGGAGGGAGAGAGAGTGTTTGCACTTTGGCTTTTCCCTAAACTATCCCCCCAGGCACTTGTTCAGTGGACACCCCGTCCCCCTTGGCTGCTTAGTGAGACCCCCTGTCCACAGATGTCCTACCTATAGAGTCTCCAGGGAGAGAAAAGGGGAGCACCTGCAGGCTATAGAGTCCCTGATGACCAGTGGCTGGCTTGAGTTTGTGTGTGGGATCCCTAGACCTGAGGCATGATGACAATTTTCTGAGACTTTCAGGACTGCTGTTGAGGGAGAGTGAAGTTTCAGACGTCGAAGTTGCACGGACAGTTGAAAAGCATGTATGCCCCCGGCAGGGTCCTACCCCAAGCAGAGAGTCTGTGTGAATAGATGGTTTTGGGGAATGGCTAAAGTATTCCAGGTCTCTTTAGGGTGAGGTGCTTCCCCCTTCTCCACTCCCTCATTCACCCACCCCCTACCCACCACCTGGCAAGACCTCCTGTGTGGCTTGGGAGAGGAGATGGAAAGGCTGAGGGGCACAGGACACCAAATCTCCTGTGAGTTCTGGGAGACACATTCCAGCCGCCAAGGGTCTGGAACGTGGAATCCCTCCAAGTCTGGTTTCAGATGGTTCTGTCTCTCACCCAAGCTTGCCTCCCTTGGGGCCATCAGGTGTCTCCATGCCCTTAGCACCTCAGATGCAGCTTCTTATAGTCTTGTGTTCCTCTTCAGGAAGGCTAGGTGACAGGGAAGGGGCACAGGCCTCAGCAGTGATTCTCAGTGCCCCTTTACATCACACAAATCAACTGTCTTTCAGAGTTTGGAGGCTCTCAGACCCTGGGGACCTGCCGTGGGTGGAGGAAAGGGAGGTGTCTGGTCCTGGTAGACTCTCTGATGTCTCTGAGGAACAGCAGCCAAGGGTCCGGCTACAGGGGACTTCATGTCTCTGACAGGTGCCACTATCTCCCGTCCTTGGGAACCAGCCAGCCTGTGTGGAAGAAGCCCCGTCTTCTTTCAGGAGGGTTCTTTTCCAGTCTGGGTCTGCTCCTGCTGCTCCTCAGCAGCCTGCACGCTGGTAAGTTGGGATGCTTCATGCTGTGCAAAACGTAGATGTAGGCAGGGCATTAGGGAAACCCTGGACACAGCCCCTTTGACCTCTCCAGAGGTCCACTGGAGAGAGCTGGGTCCCCACCCCTAGGATGATATACAGGGTTGGAGGTCATAAAGGGAAGTGCTTTTCTAAGCTCTGTACTCTTGACTGCATCTCTTGCTTGGGGTCAGTAGAATGTCCCTCCTGGTCTCTTTGCATGGTGAGCCATAAAAGCCACCTTTGGAAAGAACTGGGGGTCGGACACTGCCAAAACCAGGGATGGACCAGCATTGGCACTAAGTGGACGCTTGTACCTCACACCTAAGTCGATACAAAGACTCTCACCCACCCTCCTCATGAACCTCACTGATCAATCCCTTTCTTGCCTTGGTGGGTTGGGGTAGGATTAATGTTTGGATCTTGAGTAATAAACTGGGCCACTTTTGAATCTCTGCAGAGAGCGAAGTCAAAGAAATCCACGTGATGGTGGGCAGCGATGTGGAGTTCGGCTGCCTTTACCCCGACAGAAACCATTTCAGCTTGAATGATCAGGTGTTTGTCTATTGGCAAATTGAAAACCCCCAAACTGTGGTGGCCTACTACCTGTCCAATGAGTCTACAGGAGTGTATGAAGATGACCGATACAAGAACCGGGCCCATCTGTCACTGGAACGCATGAAGCAGGGTGACTTCTCTCTGCACCTGCAGAATGTCACTCCCCAGGACAACCAGGAGTTCACATGCCTGATATTTAATAATGCCGAAAAAGTCTTACATGAGACAGTCAGGCTGCACGTGGCAGGTAAGACCCTCCAAAGGGAGAATTGGCTTTACTCAGCCTGATGCTCTTGAACACAGTCCAGCCTGTCTCTGTGGTGGCCTTCTGTTTACTTGTGCAGCTCTGATCTGAGCAGAGTCCATAACTCAAGAGCCCCAGATTTCAGAGAACTGTCTATTTGGCCATCTCTGTCTTTAACTGCCCAATTCAACTCAAAGTAGATACTAAAAACTGAGTTAGTAGTGGGTGGGGTGATAGCCCAATCAGTAGAGTGTTTACCATACAAACTTGAGGACCTTAGTTCAATCCCAGTACCCATATAAAGTCAGACCGAGTGGCATGCATTTGGTTGTAGCAGGGAGGCAGAGATAGCTGAATCCTTGGCTCACTGGCTAACCAACCTAGCCCTCTGAGCTTTGGGCCAGCTTCTTCCCCCTAAAAATACAAAGTGGACAGCTCCTATGGAACACTAGATGCTGTACTCTGACTTCGTGCACTCCTACACACATGCGCACAAAGCTCCTGCACAGCCCCAATATGTTCTCACATACATGCATACACAAGGAGTAAGGAGCACTGGAAATCTAAATGAGGTAGACTTTAAGGGAAAACTTACTCCACAAGGATTTGGGGACCCTTGGTGGGGAGGCAGTAGGTCTCTAGTGAGGAAAACTAGGCTCCCACACCAAACTCCTGATCCCTTATGGAGGCACTGTGACCAAAATGTTTAATCTAGACAACAAAGAAATGTTGACAGAGATGTCCCATAGTTTCAGGTTTGGGGCCTTCCTAGAGGGAGAGGCACCGTGACAGGGCAGTGCAGGTGGCGGCAGGAACATGTGGCAGAGACTGTTCAGCACACAACAGACCAGGATGCAGAGGAAAGGGCAGGCTAGACAGTGACTCTTCTTCTCTTCAACACCCATATTTATGTGTATGGGTGTTTTGTCTGCATGTATGTCTGGTGGCCACAGAGGGAATCAAATCTTTAGAGTTAGAGATGGTTGTGAGCTAGGTGTTAGGAATCCTCCGGAAGAGTCCTCTGGAAGAGCAGTCAGTGCTCTGAACCGTCCCTCAAGTCAGTGTATGGTGGGAGTTAATCCAGTTAACCTTCTGGACCCCCTCATAGACGTGACTAGAGGTTCATCTAAGAGCAGGTGGTTTCGGTCCAGTCAAATGGCGGTGAAGATTTAGCCGTCTATGTCTATGGGGCAGTCAGCCCTGTGGGCAGTAGGAGCTTCTTTGGCTTTGCTCTGGTCAGGCATCCCCACTGGTCTGAGCCTTCTTCACCACTGCCTCCTTTCCCTGCAGCGAACTTCAGCACACCCGTCATCAGCACCTCTGGTCCCGTTACCCCAGACCAGGAGGGACTCACCCTCACCTGCATATCCAGGAATGGCTACCCCAAGCCCAACCTGTACTGGATCAACCTGACGGACAACAGCCTGATAGACGAGGCTCTGCAGAATAACACCGTCTCCTTGAACGAGTGGGGTCTATATGATGTCATCAGCACCTTGACGGTCCCATGGGTGGCTCGTGTGAACGTTAGCTGTTCTATAGAGAATGTGGTTCTCCACCAGAACCTCACTAGCATCAGCCAGGCAGGTGAGGCCCAGGCTGGGGTACAGGGACTCAGCGGGCATCCAGGTCATGGGATAGGAGAGGCCCAGTCATGAACAGACTCTTTACAGAGAGTGGCAATGAGGGGCTCTTGCTTTCTGCAGGCAGGGCTAGAGAGTCCTTCTCGGGGTTGTCATAGTAACCTTTACTCACTGTTCAGGCAAATGATTAGCATGGCTATCACCCATAGCAGATGTTTCTTGTGCTCTTTAGCCAGTGAGGCTGTGCAGGACCTGGTGCACCTCAGGAGCCAGAGATCTTGACCAGGATGGAGGGCCATACCGGGGCACTCCCCCACATTCTCTGCCTTTGAACATGTGCCCCCCTCAGGGCATTCAGTTGGGCTTAGCTGCTGACTGCATCCTCTATAAACCACAAAGACATGAATGACCCTCCCCAGAGACCCTAGCCATCCCAGTCTAGAACCAAGGCAGTCCCCAGATATCAGAAGAGTGATTCTGTTCATAGGAAGTGTCGCAATTAAGTGGCCCATGGAGGGAGAAGACAGGTGAGAAGAGGCCAGAAGCTGGGGAGCAGTGGGGTGAGGAGGACTACCTTCTTTGGGGTCAGTGGTGGTACTACATTGGCATCATCAGTGCTGTTGAATTGACACAGAGTGGGTACCTATGTATTGTGCAAATGTCAAAGGAGAGATTGTATTTCTTTTATAACCCGCCCTTGCAAGCCCAGGGATAAATATTTCATTTGTATTTTAATAAATAAAGCTTGCTTGAAGACCAGAGAGTAAAAACAGCCACACTGGTCAGCCCTACAGACCAGGCAGTGGTGACACACACCTTAATCCCAATAGCCATAGTGACACACACCTTTAATCCAAGAAGCCATAATAGATTGCCATAGAAACCAGGCGGCAGTGGTGCTCACCTTTAATTATAAGACAGGAGGAGACGCCTCAGCAGTCTTACTCTGAGCTTTCCTGGAGGCAGGGTCATCATTTTAGACTGAGGTCGAGGTAAGAGCCAGTGGCTGGCTGCTTTGCTTTTCTGGTCTTCAGGATAAACCCCAATATCTGTCTCTGGTTTTTATTAATGGTGCTTCAGGGCCTGAAAGAGCACATGTATACCAGCCCGAGATTTTAAAACACGTGCAGAGATGGCAGGGAACCTCTTGAAAATCTTCTGCCCCTTTCTTCCCAGGGAAAAGGCCTCCTCATCAAGGTCCTTTAAGTCTTGATCATTTTCCCATTTCCTTTCTTCTTCTTCTTCTTCTTCTTCTTCTTCTTCTTCTTCTTCTTCTTCTTCTTCTTCTTCTTCTTCTTCTTCTTCTTCTTCTTCTTTTTTGATGGGGGGTGTGGAGAAGAGGGGTTTGAAACAGGGTTTCTCTGTGCAGCCCTGGCCATCCTAGAACTCTCTCTGTAGGCCAGGCTGGCCCCTGCCTCCCATTGCTGGGATTAAAGGTGTAAGCCACTACCACCTGACCACATTTTCTTTCCTTAGACAGGGTCTCCTGTAGCCTAGGCTGGCCTCAAACTCTGTGTAGCCAAGGTGAACTTGTATTGATTCTCTGTCCCCACCTCTGGAGTGCTGGGGTGACAGGTGTGTTCTGCCACACCCAGTTTATGTGGTCCTGAGATGGCACCCAGGGTTTAATGTCTGCTAAGCAAGCACTGTACCCACTGAGACACATTCCCTTTCCTGCAGAAAAATCCACTGGAAACAATGACAGCTTCACAGGCAATCTACAGGAGCACCGCAGCCAGAATGCTATTTTCATCATCCTTCCCTTGCTCCTGGTGGTCGCGGGTGCCATTGTTGCCTGGGTTTGCAGAGCCAAGTGTGCCCACAGACGCTATAAAGGTTTGTTTGAGACTCACTGACCATCTATTTACTCTGCTGCTGTGAAGGCTTTGGGTTTTACAGATTCCTACACTCTTGGAGAAGATTGCATTTAAGATCCACTTTAAAAAAGCATAGGCATGCTTAGCAAGAGCCTGATGCCTCCCAGAGGAGGCTTAGACCCTTTGTTTCCAATAGAACCATACTAGTGGCAAGAAGCCACTAGTTCTCAGTTTGTGGCCAATACCAGCAATGTCTGAGCTGCTCCCCTGGCCCATGGCCCCCTACTGATCTGGACAGAGCCCCTGAGCTGGGGACACAAAGCACCACTTAAAAAAATATGTATATATACATATATACACACACATATATGTATGTGTACACATATATATACACACATATGTATAAAATTTTATTTTGTATGTGTGTGTACCTGGTGTATGTGTGTGTATATATGTGTGTGTACTATCTATGTGCAGAAGCCAACAGAGGTCAGAAGAAGGCATGAATATAAAGTTATAGGTGGTTGTGATCCACCATGTGGGTGCCGGGAATTGAACCCAGGTCCTCTGCAAGAGCAGTAAGTGCTCTTAACCACTGAGCCATCTTTCCAGCCCTGACATAAAGTAACTTAAATGTTTCTGTCCATTTGTTCCTTAAAAATCCATCTTCCCTTAAAAGCAAGATTGTCTGGGGAGCCCGTGTGGGAGTCCTCTCCTGCCCAGAGTAGAAGCCTTGGGGAGCTGGTGGGCAGAAGGGGTGATGCTACCCTCCCACAAAGCCTGAACCTCTCTGCTTTGACCCGCAGGTCCCTGGACTGTCTCACGGGAGCACACAGGTGAGTGTGATTTGGCAGGTTGACTAAGTTGTCATGGCCCTTCACACCTTCAGTTGGTGGTTTGAAATACCTGATGATTCCATAGATGGAGAAACCCTGTCCTGTGATGGAAATTTCTAGGCCCCGCACAGCAGATAGCCCTGTCATAGGTCCCTGGGCCCCTCCTGCCTCTGCTCTGTGGGACCCATCAAATCTCTGATTCTAGCAACTCAATCTTTTTTGGTGGAGGTGTGCCTCCTATAGCCCTGAGAACAGTGGCAGGTGGACCTTCATAGTCCCCAGAGGTGTGGATTCATATCCCAGTATTAGAGAGACATCCACACACAGTGTTGGTGACCACCAGGCTTTAAGGCCTTTGCCACCTCCAAAGTGACTGTACCTCCCTGAACTTGAGGATGTGTGGTCCCATCAGTGCTGGGATGGGGCTGGTTCGCCTACCTTAGGTGAGCAGGCTTCGATGGCTGACACCTCCCATTCCAGGCTGGACAAGCTAGTGTCAGACCACTTTGGAACAAACTTAAAGGGCTGGGCCACTTGTTCCTCACCCAATCATGTGACTCCTCTAGCCAGCTGCTTCTAATTTTTATCCCCTTTCCCCCTGAGTCCTAGGAAGGATCATTTCATTGTCTCCAAAATTAAAACACTGAGGATGGATTGCTCAGTAGAAAGTGCTTGCCTGGTGGGCATGAGGAGGTGGGGCAGCCTTCACCTTCCTCTTTCTTCTTCCTTCTAAGACCATGCCTGACCCCAGGATGTAAACTGGGCTTCTGTGAGATGCCACCAGTGGATGTTGGGCTCGGCTTCAGAACTGAATCCCACGGGCCTGGTGGCAGAGGGGACAGTGGGCTATCCGCTTATGCTCTGTGATGGAGGACAGGAGTCCCCGGCCTTGAGAGGCACCTAGGATTGATCCCAGAAACCGCGAGGGAGACCTTTCCAGTGGACAGCAGTGACATCAGAATACGGAGCCCACCCGCAAGCAGCTCCCATCCAACACAGAGAGGAAGCACTTGTGGGGAGGTCCTTCCCCAGCTGGAGCCCCAGAGCACGTGACTTATTCCCAAGTTCTTCAAAAAAGGGCATTTGAGCCACTCTGAAAGCACCTACAAAATCCACTGGAGACCATTTCCCTACAGAACTTTCAGGAGGGGAGAAAGTCTGACCTTATTTATTTTGGCCTATTTGGGCCTCGTAGAGGCTGTGTGGGCTTTTGTCTACAGAAAACCTGCTGTTGGTGATAATGACTGGGCTCAGAGGTTTGGAGTCCATGGCTTTGCAAAGTCAAAGGGACAGACCTCAAAGCAAAACATGGCCTATGCGCCACCCACGGGTGCTTCTTGCTCATAATCGAGGGCCCAAGAATCTGACTATCCTGTGGATATAGAAGCTTCCTGCAAACCTCTAGCTCTTCCAGACTGCCCACAAAGCTGGGGGAACACAGCTCCCCTCCCCCGGCCTCAGCAGCCCAGGAAGACCTATGAAGACCCCTGCCACGTGGCCACAGCCTTCAGGGTCTTTATGGTGTTGGCCAGAATAGAACGAGTGACTCTGGTTCTAGATGGTTCTGTAAAGTTGGCTGCTGGGCCACCTAGGTGTGCACAAGCTCCAGGGACATGCAGTCAGGACATGGACGCCCCAGTGGGACACGACATCTGACCCTATTTGTGAGCAAGCACCTTTACCCTTTCCTACCCAGAGGCTTCAAAGTCCTGGACGGTAAGGGCCTGTGAGATATCTCAGGCCTGGATGGAGCAGAAGTGAGAACCCTGGGGTCAGGCTCAAGGAGATCAATATTATGCGGATCTGTCTGCTTTGCTGCCCACAGACTCTCCTTCACATGGACTTCTTTATAGAATGAGCATTGAGACCCACGTCTTCCTGCAAGCATTACGTATCTGTAAAATAGCAATTGTTATGGGTCCTGAGTTGGCAGCTACCGCAAGGAAGGACAAGGAGGTCCTGGGGTGCAGAGCCCCAAGGAGAGTAGTTTGGGAATGAGTGCCTCCCCAAGTCCCAGGACACAGCCATGCCCAGGGGTCTGGGTGGGGTGGCATGTGGCTGCCCAGCAGGGACATTCGCTCACCTACTTCCACTTTTCTGTCAGAAGGGAGTTTCGGGTCAGAAAGTGATCAGCCCTGCAGTCTAGATGCCTCGGGCACCACAAACACCATTCCCACTGCTTCTGTAGACAGTGGGGACCCTCACCAACTGTGCCTAGACCTTTGGTTGCTCACTCTATGGTCACCATTGCTGGGTGATTCCAGCAGGCCTCACCTTCCCATGGACCCCTGGGAGAACCCCCTTCTCCACCCCAGCGCATCAGCATTTGGGAGACCTGCCCTGTAACCTCTGCCTCCTTCAGCCCAGAAGCCTGCTGGTGCCCTTTATCTGGGTTGTAGATGGGGCTGGATTTCAATGTTCTCCTAGTAATTTCCAGAACTCTGACAAGGGAATAAATGCAAGATGTGCCTTGAGCCTTGTGTCTGGTGGCTTGTGTCAGTGTGGTGAGTCTGGCTCCATCAGTCCGGCTGTCACACGTACTGTCACAACGTCAGGTGGCTCTATCCCTTAGGGGACATGGGCAGTCACTCTTGGGGCTTGTTAAAATCCTGATGCAAAAGCCAGAGGCACCTTTCAGCATCCCATAAAACCCAGAAAGGGTCCCAAGAGGAAAAGACCTGACCTCAGCGGTCACCTTCTGATAGGTGGACAGGGCGGGTGGCCCCTGGCTTGATTAGCTCATCTCATCACTGTGTCCTGGAGATGGAGTCTGTCTATCGGTCTGTTCAGTCCAGATATTCCCAATAGAGAGTGTGCTGGGATGTGGCAGCTGTGGCTCTGGAATGGTCACCCTCAGGAGAAGGTGGCTCCTCTCTGCTGCTGCCTGGTCGACCCTGTGATGGGTCTGAGGATGCTTCCACCTGCGCTCTCACAGGGTGTCCATCCCGGGTCCAGCACCAGCTTGATCACTATATCTCCCTCCAGCTAACGGGGAGGCAGCTGCTGGGGCAATCTGAGAATGATTTCATCCATCGAAGCCCTTTGTCCCACCCACAGCTCAGAGGATGCCAGGAGCCCAAGGAGGTGTAGACTTTGTGGCGGCTCTAGCTAAAGCTTCCTTGCCCACCCTGAGGTTTCTGAAGTTAGAAATCCCCGAACTCCCCACCCAGGACTAATCATTGGTAGGGAATCCCTCCTATCCCAAAGCAGAGAAGCCTTAATGCTGATCTCTTTCTAGGCAGTTCCCTCCCCAGCATCCCTGACATTACATAAGACATTCCCACGATGTCCTCCTAGGGACTAGTGGGTTCTTGGCTTAATAAGCACAGTCCAAGCCCAGAACGGAGCAGGCTCCTGACTTCACCACCTCCTCTCTGCCTTTCCAGTAGGCCTTTAGTCACATGTGCTAACCACACACTGCTTGTCCCCACCTCCCCTTGACAAATGGGAGCTAAACAGTCCCTCCTCCCCCTCCCCTGATCTCCCTTTCCAGGCCCCTGACCTTGGAGCTCTTCCCAGAGCCTCCACCCATCCTCTGAGGGTGTTATTTCAGTGTGCTGTGTCGTTGGAGGGCCTATTCCTTCTAAGCTAGCTACTGTGGGTAGGACACAGGCTGTGGGAATCCTTTTCTCAAAGACCCGGGATGCTGTCCCCCCCCAACATCCCCCCCCCCACGCAATGCTCTGAGGCAGCCATTCAGTTGGGAAGCTGCAGGCTGGGATAAGGACACAAACCTTCACTTTTAGCAATGGGGTTGGATAATCACTTATGCACACATATCCTGGTGTTGTTCTATACCCAGCACCATTCCCAGCCTCTCTTTGTACTGCATAAGGATAAAACCCAGAGCTTTGTTATCCAGCAGCCCTGTGCTTCATCTGCCCTGTGATGCCTCCTTAGCCAGTCCCTAACACCAGGAACACACACTGGGTCAGACTCGTTCAGGGTGTATTCAGCAGCCTCAACTACAGATAAACACTGAAGACATGGTCAGGTTCCCACAGCCCCAATAAAGGTGTGGCATCTGTCCTCAGGGAGGATGGATATGGCCACCAAGATTCTGGGGGAAGCCATAGAGAGTGCAGACTGTGGGAGCTGTTGGTGACACCAAAGTGTGACACAGAAGACGTATGCAGTGGGGCAAGGAGGAGGGACAGGTTATGATCTCCCAGGACCCAGAGGGAAAATTTGCTAACTAAGACCTCAGACACAAACATGGAGACAGTCTACTAGGCTGCTTTATAACTCAAAGGGGAAGTTAGTTTAAAAAGATCACTTTGTAACCATGCTGCTGATCCTGAGGGTTGCTGGGCGCAACAAAGGATTGAACTAAATGATTAGGAAATACAGCAGATAAGCAGAGAGTAACAAAGTAACAGCTTTACCCCTTTGGAAATGAACTCTTCTTTCTGGTGTTTGGGTATTTTATCTCACCCCTAGGTCCTTCCCTTTCCGCTGTTGGTTCTGTTTGGATACCTACCCTGTACCTTCCTGCTGTTTTTCCTCCTAATGTCTTCTGGGTAAAAAGCAGCCACCGCCTCAGGGAGCCCTCTTTTGCTTTCCCTGTCTATCTATATCCCTCTAACCTGCCTTCAGCCAATCCCTCAAGAAATAGACACCAACAACTGTGGGGGAATGGGGCAATGACCGCTCTAGCTGCTTCATGCTGACGGGATAGAGTTTAGCGCAATATCTCTCCAAGAAAGAGGGGACTCTTATGAGGCAGGCTCCTGGGGTCAGTCCAAGGGACTGCGGTCCCAGATCTTGAAGGGCATCCTGAGATCCTGCACTGGGACCATTCAAAGTTCAGGCTGTGGGTGGTGGTGGCACATATCATTAATCCCAGCACTCAGGAGGCAGGTGAATCTCTGTTAGTTGGAGGTCAGCCAACCTGGTCTACAGAGCGAGTTCCAAGACAGCTAGGACTGTTACACAGAGAAACCCTTTCTAGAAAAACAAAAACCAAGCAAGCAAGCAAACAAAACATAAAATTAAAACAGAGTTTAGGCTGTGCCTTTTCCCTCCAGCATCATCCCTAAGTATGCGATTCAAGATTGGCATGGAGTGACTAGAATCACACTGTGAGGTTCCTCCCAGATGGCTTCTTAAAGAACTAGCTCATGTGTTTGTAACTTACTGGCGTTTTCTGTCTTGTTCATTCTTGAAAAACACCCAGACACCGTGGGAGGCATCAGCAATCAACAAGCCTAGCTGTGATGATCTGCACGTGGGCACAGCTGGCGTCATGACAGTTGTTTGCCTGGAACGGTGCTGTGTGACGTCACCTTACTATAAAGAATGTTGAATCCAGCCAGGTGATGGTGGCACACGTCTTTAGTCCCAGAACTCAGGGGGCAGAGGCAGGTGGATCTCTGTGAGTTTGAGACCAGCCTGGTCTACAAGAGCTTGTTCTGGGACAGGCTCCAAAGCTACAGAGAAACCCAGTCTTGAAAAACCAAAAAAAAAAAAGAATGTTGAATCCAAACTATACACGTAATAAATTAATACTACTTGTATACATACTGTTCATTGACGGGGTGCAGTAAGTTCCCACATAAACCTTCCAGAAAACACAGAACATAGAGTAAGCCATCATAACCATGCTTTTGGTTCTAAATGGATGTAGAACACTCTGGTGCTGGGATCTTTTCCCCATTGCCCGCTTTTCTTTAGATCATGAGATAAGTAACAGCCACAATGCCCTCACTCCTTGTCCATTTTCTCGTTCTCCTTCTCACCGTTGCTGAATCAGGAGCCAGCCTAACTCGGGAAGAAGGTTTTGGAGGCCATTTGGAGACAAACATGCTTGGGTCTGAATTGGGATGGTCAAATCCCATCTCCAGAAACAGCCAGTCAGTGAGCTTAAACAGCACAGTTTTCACAAAAGGCATTTGTTCATCTGTAAACCCGAACCCACTGGACAGGAACTTTGTCGCTTAGACCAGTGACTACTGGCTGGACCCAAGGCACCAGGCAGGCCTCCTTATAAACAGTATATATTTGTCCAGGGGAGCCTTATCACCAATTGGATCATGCCTTGGGAACAGAGATTGACAAGTTTTTGTTGTTTGTGTGTTTGTTTGTGTGTGAGAGGTTCAAGACAGGGTTTCTTTGTGTAATAGCCCTGGCTATCCTGGAACTCTCTTTGTAGACCAGGCTGGCCTCAAACTCACAGAGATTCCCCCTGGCTCTGCCTCCCGAGTGCTGGAATTAAAGGTGTGTGCTACCATGCCCAGAGACAAGTTTTTCTTTAGACTTTTTAAGTTCATGGATAAGTGGCAGCGAGCGCCCATGATAGAGGAAGGTGGAGCTGACCCTCTCTAGCTAGACTTGGGGTGACCTGTAGCCACAATCAAGTTTGTGTTTGCCTGCAAATGGTGGTAGACAGCCTGAACACTTAACATCCTCTGTGTTTCTTTGGATTTCTCTAACAAGAAGGCTCCATGAATGTAGTAGGGGGTCAGAATTCTCCCACCATCACCCCCAAAGAAAATATCCCAGAGGATACTGGAGCCAAGCTTCCTGGCAAAAGGAAATCAGGGTTGTAACTGGAGGTTTCTCTCCCACCTGTCAGTTTCCAAAAAACCACTCTGAGGTTTAATATTAATTACAAACTGCTCAACCAATAGCTCAGGATTTTTACTGGTTGACTCTACCTATAAATTAATCCATCTCTAATAATCCATGTATCGCCATGTGCCCCATGGTTTACCGGTATGCTCTGGCACATACTCCTTGCTAGTGTCTCTTGGACTCCACCCTTTTTCTCCCTGTATCTCTGGATTTCCTGCCTGGCTCTAATCTGCCTGGCTATTGGCCAAATCAGATTCTTTATTAACCAATGGTAATAAAACATATTCATAGCATACAGAAGGGCATCCCACATCACAGGGTTTTGTTTTTGCTTTGTTTTATTTTGTGTGCATTAGTGTTATTACCATTGGTTTTGGGTCCCCAGGAATTGGAGTTAAAGACAGTCGTGAGCTGCCATATGGGTGTTGGGAGTTGAACCCAGGTCTTCTGGAAGAGCAGTCAGTGCTTTTGACCACTGAGCCATCTCTCCAGCCCAAAAATCAGCGTGGTTTTTTTTTTATTATTATTTAAACGTCTAAAAGTCGAATTCTGCCCAGGGTTTGAGAAAGCAAACTAGTAGTCACTTCAGAGGGATCTTGGAACCAGTTTGTCCCATCTGCAGTTAGTTTTGGGTCAGGGTTACCTTTCTCTACCCACAATTCCCTAGTCCATCTGGGTCATCTAGTGAAGTCTGCAGAGGGAAGAGGCCAGGTTAAGCTGTGGGGTTTTTGCACTTGCCCATGGCTCAGTGTCCTGCCATCGCTGTTTCTTTGGTCTCTCTTCAGGCAATGTTGCCCTTTTATTTCTTCCTACAGACACTTGTTTTCATATAAGTTGTCCTATTTACCAATGAAGACCTGGGAGTCAGATATTGGGGTGTAAACCTGCTAGATCAGAGAAGCCGAGAAACAACAAGTTGACCTTTCTTTTTGACCAGAGACCCAGCAAGAGAGCGTCTCTCCTTCCATCCCAAACCAAAAAAGACAGCAAATATGTAAGTCCCTCCCTACTCCTTCCTGTATGTCTCTCTATCTGTATCCCTGGCTCCTCCATATTCTCTATGACTAATTAATTCCTGTCAACTACTCACTGACTCTGCCCTCTGTTAACCGCCCAAGGTTAATTTTATTAAGTCTCAGAATTTCACAGGGCGACCAAATATATACCACAACAGACACTTGGGCCCAGGGCCTCTCTAGGGACCCTCTGTATCCTAGATACTTGATGCTACCATTTTTCAAAACAGTTGATTTGCCATAAAAGCTGCTGTCTATATCTGTTTAGACCACAAGAGCTCAGAGAGATGCTGGAAGTCGTATTCACTGCGTCTCCTGAGCACAGCCTATGTGACGGGTGGGCTCTGCTCCAGCCTCACAGGATTCCCCAAAGCCCAGGTTAAGACCTTTCCCACTGGACCACTAACCTATCCAGGTTCACAGAGCTAGACACCAAGCCAGAGGCAGAAAGGATGCATGCAGGCTCTAGCCCAATAGCCCGTTGCACAGACATTTGAGGCTCTACTGGGGAGATCCTAGAAGGTAGATTCACCACGAATAGAGTCTAAGAATTCTAGAATCTGGGTCCTGCCTCATCCTGGGACACCATCTACCCACCAATTCAGAAATTCTCCTAGTGTTAGTCATTTGCAGAAATCCCAGAGAAACAATTAGAATTTAGAATCCTCAGCCCATGATCATGCCCAGCTGATGGGCAGGATTGGCCCTCCCTCACTGGTGGTGTTCTGCAGCATCCTGTCTGGTTCTCAGATGAGCAGGCTGGGGGTGTTTTGGGGAGACAGCTTATGGTTGTACAAGCATCACACCTGTGGCTTGGCCCTGAGACTGCTGAGATCCAGCGGCTTTTCATATTGACCAGCCAGGTTGCAGAGCTTTGCTATTTGATCACTACCCTGCCCATTTTTCAGTAGGAACTGGCTATTCCTGTCCACCTGCTCTGTGGTCAGCTTTACAACGTTAATGCTCAACTCTGAGTCACTAGTAATATGTCAGCATCAAAGCCACTTCCCCCTGGTGTCATTTCGCCAAGAGTGCGTCCAGATTTGAATTCTCTGCTTTAGTCTCCCCGTGGCTTACATCCTCTCTTGTATGAGTCTGAACCTGTGGCCGTAGCTCTCTCTTACAGAGGGCTTTATTATTTATTTGTTCTTTGTTTTTTTTTTTACTTTATTTTTTATAGATTTATTTATTTTATGTGCATTGGTATTTTGCCTGCATATATGTCTGTGTGAGGGTGTCAGATCCCCTGGAACTAGAATTATAGACAGTTGTGAGCTGCCATGTGGGTGCTAGGAATTGAACCTGGGTCCTCTGAAAGAGCAGGTAGTGCTCTTAACAGCTGAGTCATCTCTCCAACACCTTGTTCTGTATTTATTAAACGGCACAGAAAGCATCACACAGGGAAGGAATGAGGGGCACTTTACAGAAATCTAACAGAATTTTACAAAGGATTAAGTCACTGACTCCGACTGACCCCAAGTGACCCAGACAACAAAGAGTACTACAAACATTGTTTTGTCAACCGATATCCAAAGGTTGTTGGATGCAACATTTATGGTGGATGTTCATTTTATAAAATTGTTTTCAACCTCTAGTTTTGCTGTTTTCAGCACACACATTGCTCTCTGAGTGAGGCGCACTGAGGGAGAACATAATGTAAGATTACAGGTATGCATTAGCTTAGGTTGTAAAGGTGGATTATATGGGAAACCCTAGGCAAGGAAGGGCTGGTTGTTACATTGTTCTCTTAGAGGTTAAATCTCAGACTGAGTACACAGTAGAAGAGCCATCTTAAGTGACCTCAAGGTATATTATTAACTCTGGTTATAAAGTCCAGTAAGAATTCCAGTGTCATAGAATATAAGAGACGTCAGCTGGGTGGTGGTGGTGGTGCACTTAATGCCAGCACTCAGGAGGCAGAGGCAGGTGGATCTCTGAGTTTGAGGCCAGCCTAGTAGTCTACAGAACTATTTCCAGGACAGCCTGGCTATTCAGAGAAACCCTACCTGTGGACATGTCAGAAGAGCAACAGGTGGCAATTGAGTTCTAGAGGTCGGCCCAGGAAGCAAAGCTCTGATGGGTGAATCTTGGATTGGCAAATCCCCTAGAGAGACTGGTGTACCCTTATATTTTTGCCGTTGCCACCTTTCTCTGGTGTCTGTCATGGTGTGAGTGGGTGTAGGGAGATCTCTACAGCCTCTAATGTGGTATGATTATCTTGTGGAAATATCCCCTTCTACTGGGCATTTTTATCTGTGGGTTATTATGAAGATTATTTCCTCCCAAAATGTACTGTTTAACTGAAGCAATGATTTTATACAATAATGGTGCTAGATTAAATAGGATTTTAATGATTGAGGGTCTTTAATAAACATAGTAAGGGATTATGATAGAGGTTAGTTTAGCAGGAAAATAGAGGTAAAAGCAAGATACGGTGTTGCCCCCGCTCCCGAGAAAGCAAGGGCTGCATATAGAAAATAAGAATGAGGAAATGTCACACAGCTGGTTTCGCTTGAGGAACCATATAGACTGTGACTTAGGTTAATGATTAAGAAGAATCATTGTGTCCCAGAAGCTAAGTTAGCTCAAGTCCTTTTAATCTAATGTTGAGAGATGTGTTCACGGGTTTCAGTGTACCTCATAGCTAAAACAAAGCTTTAAATATGACCTAAGGTTAGGTTAAGATGCTTTTGTTAATGGCTTTGAGGTAGAAAGTCTTGGAAAACAATTTGAAGGCATACACTTTGTAATAACTGAGTGAGGGACTCACTGAGGTTCGGGAGCTGGAGCAGCGGTAGCCTGGCTGCTGCTGGCTGATGTGCCTCTCTTGCTAGGACTGGTTGGTGACCAAAGGTGATGATTAATTCCTTGTACCCATTTCTGCTCTTAACTTCCTGATATAAAAAACTGTTGAAGAATGAGTTTGTACCCTAAAGACTTAAAATAGAGATGACTGGCTGTTTTTCATATATAAAAGTTTAGATTTGTGATTCTTCTAAGATTTCTCATAAGATTACCTTTTTTTTTTTTTTTTTTTTTAAATTTTCGAGACAGGGTTTCTCCGCAGCTTTTTGGTTCCTGTCCTGGAACTAGCTCTTGTAGACCAGGCTGGCCTCGAACTCACAGGGATCCACCTGCCTCTGCCTCCCGAGTGCTGGGATTAAAGGCGTGCGCCACCACCGCCCGACAAGATTACCTTTTGAGATAATAAAGTGGTTGATCCTTTTGCTGTAACCGCAAAATGCAGCCCACCAGTCAAAGAACTGGCTGAGAAAAACACCTTGCTCGCCTATACACTGTTAATCCGTAACAAGTTGCTTGGGTATGAATGTATGTGGTTCTTGGGACAATTTGTTTTTCACCTGTAATACTCATGTAAATACATGTTTACTCATGTAAGGGAGATGGAAAACATGCTGGTTTTTATTTGTGTTCATTGTAATTATTCACTAAAATAATAAAATGTAACCACATTGTAACTTTTATACTGTTTGAAAGTTTTTACTGGGATATATAAGCTGTAAGAGAAAAAATAAAGTTAGTTAGAAGGAAGACATCAAGAGAGACAGAAAGGATACACCTGGATAGAGGTAAGAAAAGAAAGAGCAGAGAAAGAAGATGACAGAGAGACCCTATAGGTGTGTGGGTCGGTCTCTCTCTCTCTCTCTCTCTCTCTCTCTCTCTCCCTGCAGGCCCCAGAAAGTTAAATTTTGCCCCCCTTGCCAGTCCCAGAGAATTAAGAAAAGTCAAGTCGAGTGGTTAGTTCGCCAACTTTTTGGATTTCCCTTAATCCCTGAGCTGCTGAAGGCTGGTCCTATCTCCAAAAAACAAGGAGCAAAAAGAAGTATATATATATTTATTTGAGACAGTGGTCCTCTGTAGCTTTGGTGCCTGTCCTGGAACTAGCTCTTGTAGACCAGGCTGGCCTCAAACTCACAGAGATCCGCCTGCCTCTGCCTCCCGAGTGCTGGGATTAAAGGCGTGCGCCACCACCGCCCAGCCATAGAGATGTTTTTATCAATGCATTGCTACTCTTTCCTATTCTAGTTCATCTCGCAACCATGAGGCCAAGATTTTTGTTTGTTTTTGTTTTTTGAGACAGGATTTCTCTGTGTAACTTTGGAGCCTGTCCTAGAACTCGCTCTGTAAACCAGGCTGGCCTCAAACTCACAGAGATCCTCCTGCCTCTGTCTCCTGAGTGCTGGGATTAAAGGCGTGCACCTCCACTGGCCAGTGAGGCCAAGGTTTAAGGTAGAAAGCAGTCACAGAGAAGGCTGATCCTCAACCAAGCAGTCTACAGCCATCCCTAGTGGGGAAGGATATCTAATTAGGAGGGATGTTGGGAAATAGCCTCAGGTTATGAGAAATGAGTCAGGCTGTATTGAGTGATGGATTCAAGCTGTGAAGAACTGTATAACCCTAGCTTGACCATTCAGCTCAAAAACAATACGTGGTTTCAAAAACAACTCAGCCTCCTCCCAGCCAAACCACAAAAATAGCTGTAACTTCCTGGTGGCCACATATATGTGTGTATACATATCTATCAATACACACACATATACATGTGTATATATATATATATATATATATATATATATATATATATATATATACACACACACACACATATATATACAGATACAGGTATATGTATATAGTGTATATATATATATGTGTGTGTGTGTGTGTGTGTGTGTGTATGTGCGCACGTACACTCACATGTGTGTGTGTCCCTCAGGCCCGCTATATCCCCCAAACCTTTGTATCTCAGAAAGGTTGAGGCCTCTTGCCTTTCCAATAACTGGTCTCAGCCCATTGAGCTCCACAGTCTGTCTCTAGTCTGCCTCACTTTTCCTACAGAAATCATCAGAACAGAAGGGTCCACGGCGCCAATAGTGGACATCCACAAGGACTCTCTTGGCCACTAGGATAAGAATATCCTCTGACCTCTGGAGATCTCCTGCCCTTAATGGCCAAGCTAGGGCCAGGCCAAAGGGGTGTTATCTGATGTCGTAAAGCAACTCTGAGAGTAAGGTGGCAAGGACACTCTACTCTCTGTTCACCAGGGGAAGCTAGAATCTGAAGAAAAAACCACCCCCAGGTGCTCCAAACATGGCAACCAGCCTGACTTCAGAGCCCCTGCATGTACCCCATTTTGTTCTCTTGGCCCTGCAAGGGTGAATGGTTTCTGCTACATCGAAGATGCCCCTCTGTTGCTTCCAGAGGCTTCCCTGAAGGCGCCTCCTCTATTCACAACACTCTGCAGTTGTGAGGTGCTTAGGAAACACCAGGGGCATGCTACAGCCTCTTAAGCTTCACCCAGCCAGAAACTGGTCCTTCTAGCTCGCAACCCACACCAAGATCTGCTCACGGCTACAGAGACATCCTATCCTGGTGTTTTATTGCATACTGATATTTCTCACTCGAAGACACTTTCTGAGTCCTCCAGTCTATGTGCAGGCCAGGCCCATGTACAGAAAGATAGCAAACATTCCTTTCTTAAGGTCTGTGGGTCATCGAAGAGATCCCAGTGAGTAAGGAGAGTCTTGGGGAGTCTCTGCAGACAACTGCCCTTCTGTCTCCCTGCAGAGCATCCTCTGCAGACTTAGCTTCTTTGCTGACTGGGGTGTGAGCATTTGCATCCCTTCCTTCCTCATCAGCAGCCATGAAAGACAGGAAGCCTGTTTGGATTGTTTGAAGTCTTTTTTTTTTCTTTTTCCCTTTTTGCTTTTTTTCTCGAGACAGGGCTTCTCTGTGTAGCCCTGGCTGTCCTGGAACTCTCTCCGTAGACGAGGCTGGCCTCTAACTCAGAGATCTTGCTGCCTCTGCTTTCCAGGTGTGGGAGATAAAGGAGTGCACCAGCACTGCTTGAACCCGGTGGCAGAGGCAGGTGGGTCTCTGTGAGTTCCAGGCCAGCCTGGTCTACAGAGCAAGTTTCAGAACAGCTAGGACTACACAGAGAAACTCTGACTCAAAACAAAACAGAGACAACCTCCGGGGTAATGTTCCCTTTAATTTTCACCATCCCACCCCACCCTAAAATCTGCTCTTTTCCCTCAGCCTGACGAGGTCACAGGGAATGGAAAGTAAAAACAAAGGCTCAGAGCACGATGGGGCAGAAACAAGAGCAGGCAGGAAGGAGTTAAATAGAGAAAATCCGGCTAAGGTGCTGAACAGAAGGCAGGTCCGAAGACCTGTAGAGCCCTCATCTCCAGCCTCCCCACTTCTCCAGCATCTACCCTTGCAGGCTGCTGTTCTTTGGATTTCTGTTGTCATTGGCAGCAGCTGGCCGAGCCCCTGGCACAAGCTTTCCAGGTCTCTCCATCTTAGTGTTGGAGGCGTGTTTGGGATGGAAAAAGAAGTTGATATTCTAGAAAAGACAAACACCTACCCTGGAGCTTGAGAAAGGAACTGCTTTATCCCCTGGGGTAGAAGGGACTGGGACCCTGACTGATGACACCTCCCCACCCTTTCCTCCCCCTCTCCCCATCCCCCTGCTAGTCCTATTTAGATGCCCACCCACCCCCATGCCTTCCTGCTGTTTCTCCTCACAGTGTCTTCCAGGAATAAGAGGCCACCATCTTGGGAAGCCTGCATTAGCTTTCCTTGTCTACCTAGGTCTCTAACTCTCCTTCAAATGCAATGTGTATTTGTTGACTCTTGAGGCCTTGAGTTTGAGCCGTCCCTACCTTGCCTTGGAAGTGAATTGGAAGCAGGCTATGAAAGTATAGTCATTGGGTGTTGGAGGGCTCTGAGGGCTGTGGGCAGTTGTACCGGGGCTTTTTGCTTGTTTGTTTGTTTTCTAGACGGGGTTTCTTTGCATAACCTTGCTCTTTGCAACTAGCCCCGTAGAGCACTGTGGCCTTGAACTCACAGAGCTGCCTGCCTCCGCCTCCCAAGTGCTGGGATTAAAGGCTACTCCACCACCGCCTGGCTGTACTGGGGTTTAAGGCAGTGCAGCCAGGGTTGACAAGCACTGCCCCTCCTCCGCCCCAGGCTTTGAGACAATTTACACGCTTTGAGGAACTGGGGCGAGGGAGGTTCTGTGATAGTCTCGTGGGGGCCTAGATTTGCTGGCGTCTCTGACGTGAACTTCCAGGGACAAACTGACACTGGTCAATGGTGATCCACCTTCTCCACTCCACACCAGAGGCTGTAGCCACCACCATGAGGCAGAGGACTCTGGACCTGGGCTGTGGTTCAGAAGGCTCCAGGGGTCGGTTGCTGTTGCTGAGGTCTGGCCTGAAAACCAGCATCTGAGACCCAGAGGGACTTTCCAAGCGTTGAGTGGCAGAAGGACTGTGTTGCTGTAGGAATTGAACACTTCACTCTTTTAGAGACAGTTCAGATTAGACCTGGGTGCCTGTCCTGAAGAACGCTTTGCTTTTGTTTCCATAACTGGTTGGCTTCTCCATTCATATACTAATTTAAAAGAGGGGGAAAAAAAGCTTCCTCTGAGTCAGTGTGAACTGTTCCGGAAGGGTTTGTGTCCATCTTCAGTTTTAGAGCACTTCACAGTCCGCTGGGCAGAGACCAGGAGGAAACTGTCAGTCTGGGCTCCTGCAGCCTGGGATGGTCCTCTTGGCACAGGATAAGCCAAACATGGGCTAGCTCCCATTACACACCGAGGTCTCCAGGAAAGACAAGGGCCATGTGAGGCAGTAAGGGCACACGGAGGAACTGCTGTGTGCGCAACCCTGGCTGGGTAAGCCTCGGCTACAGTCCCTTCACACTGTGGAAGGAGTCGGCTGGAATTGTCTTCTTCTTTGAGAACTCAGGACAAGAGAACAGAACCAGCAAGTCTGGGATCCACGAGGCACCCCACGAGGGACTTGACTACTGGGAGGGGAGGGCCGGGCCTGTCACTCAGGAGGGAGTGCGGTAGATGCTCAGTTCCTGTCTGCTTCTAAGGTCTGAAAGAGGAACTGGCACTTTCACCAGCCCAGGATCTGTGCAGGACGGGATCTTTCTCCTGAGGTCTCAAAGGCTGCCCATGCTGCTGGAGTGGGCACCATTTCCTAAGTTTCATTTCCTGCAAAAGTCTGAAGGTTCTGAACATAGCAAGGGGCTAGGTACCCCAGAAGCCCATTTGCCTAGCTAGGGGATCCTTGTGCTTGGGAAGTGATCAAAGGCTCAGTTTGCATCAGAGCACTGGTTCAGGCTGGGCCAGAAAGTTCATTCTCTCTGGAAAGCCATGAGGAAAAGTCTACAGACATGTCGAACACTTGTGGATGGGAGTTACAAGGGCTCTTCCTCTGTGGGATAAGACAGCCCCCACCTTGGGCCCTGAGGCCCTGGAGGAAGGTCTACAGAGTAGAAATCCCCTGAGGGTCCTGGGAACAATGGTACCTATTGCTACCTGGGACCAACTCCATCCCACAGGGCTCAAGGTGAGTCCTGGAGAGGCTCTAAAGGTGTTGGCATGCGAAGATGGATGAACTTCTCATCACTTGCCATTCCTGCATCCACTGAACAGAGCCCCTCAGGTGACAAAAAGTGACAAGATACCCAACCAGAAAGTGAGACACATAAGTCAGGAAAGTACCCAGGCTCTTCCAGGCCCTCCCAGAGCCCTGCAGAGCACAGGTGCTTGGGGCCAAAGGCCACCTGACTGGGGCATTCAGCAGCACTTTGGAACACACCGTGCCGTGCGTGTGCCAGCCTGGGTGAGCATATCCAGCAGCATAGCCTTAGAAGGCTACAGTCGCTCCATTCCCTGGCAGCTATAGGAGGACTTGGGAGGGACCAGTGTTAGAACGAAGCTCCTCATGAAGGCCAGGTATCTTCCCAGGAACCTAAATCCCAGGAACCCACACCGTGCTGGACCCTGCAGCATCCCAAGGACAATGACAGCACACACTGGCTTTTCATGAGTGGTCCCACCTTGATGCTACAGAGAAGGGAATGGGTTGTTCCGACCAAATTTATCACCCCAAACAAACAGGCGAAAGTGAGCAGGGCTGAATCTGGAGATCCTCGACCTTCGCACTTGACCCCAGTGCAGATTCTCTCGTCTTACCTAGGATGCAATGGCTGCCACTGCCCAGGGCCTGATCACGGCGCATTGCTCCCTGGCACAATGGTCCTTAAGAAGGGCCGAGGAGAAGTGAGAGTAGAGTCATCCAGGGCGCAGGGAGCACACAACACAGAGATGCTCAGGATAGCCCTGGGCCTGCCTGCATCAGCCCTGCCCCTCCCAGCACTTCATGGCAATAGTAGCTACAGGACTTGGCAACTCTCAGGTGCCCTCTAAGAGTGTGCCAAGTTCTGCCACAACAGTTGACAGACACAGCAAACCAGGCTATGTTCTCTTTAGTCTGGCTTGGAGAGCAGTTTTCCCAGCTCACCCAGCTCCCTGGTCTCTGAGGTCCATCAGGGCCCAGGAACCTCCCCGGCTATGCATCTAGGACTCCAGCATCCATTTGCCTGTGAGGCTCCACCTGTCAGATCCCTCATACATAGTTGGGCAGGGCGTCTTCCTAAGTCACAGCCCTCGACTTAGGACTGTAGGTTATATCCATGAATGAGTTTTTAAAAATGGTTCCAAAAAATTCCAAAAGCCCCAAGCACCCTGAACATCGTGTGCCCATGTTCTTTCACAAGGGGCCACTTGCTTGGATGAAGTCCCTAAACCCTATTGTTTTCTCGGGGAACAGCTCTAGGCCCTGGACATGCAAACTCAGTGGCTTGGATGACAGCACCTCACTTGATAAAGAGAATATTCATCAGTTTGGTTAAAACAAAACAAAACAAAAATCAAAGAAACCTTTTTGTGGGGCTGGAGATGACTCAGCAGTTAAGAGCACCAGCTGCTCTTCCAGAGGAGCTGGGCTTGATTCCCAGCGGCTACATGGCAGCTGTCAGTAACACACATACACACAAACCTGCAAACAATACACCCATACATGTAACACAAAATAATTAAAACACCAACCAACCAAACAAAAGCGCCCAACCCTTTTGGGTTTTGACAGTTTCTATTGACAGTTCCACTGTGGGCCCCAAGGGTGTTCTTGAGAGCCCAAGATCCAGGCTCTTTCTCTTCTGTCCATCCACTCATCCCTCCAGCACTCACTCACACCGCCCTCATTAACTGATGAGCTATTAGTCCATCCGGCCGTCATTCTCTCATGAAATATCCATTCCCATCCCATCCATTCATTCACCACCCCAGTTCATTCGCTCATTCAGCACTCTGCCTCCTGCATCATTCATTCAGCAGTGTTGTTCTAGATATTGGAGATGTAGAACAAAGAGAGGTCAGACCAGCCAGAAAGTATGAGGTAACCCAGGGACATCAGGGCAGCACCTGATGAACAAAAAGAGGTGACAGGCCAAGCTGGAACATTACTGTTTTCTGCGGGGGTTTCTGAGAGATGATGTTGCTCGAAACTTCGTTCACCAGCTCCTGTCCTGGGGATGAGAACAACTAGGAGCCTGGCATTCATGCCCTCTGCTTGGGCGGATGCTTGGCTAGAGATCGCCAACAGACTCCCAGAGGGCTGGCCAGGCACGGTGGAGAGGCTGGAGAGAGGGTTTCTGCAGGGAGCTGTGGAGACATGCTGGGGTGGGGCAGGGTTACCCTGGCGGAAGCCTCAGCTATGCAGATGGATGTGCTCCATCAACCACACCCCAGGCATGGCATGGAGCTCTCCTTCTGAGGGCATACTGTAAAATGCCTACTATTCCTAACTTGGTGGGGATGTCTGCCCACCAAGGACCCCTTGCTCTTTTCCTGCCCGTGTCCCTGGATCAGGTATTATTTTGCTGGCTTCTCAGCCACGGTGGTGCCAGCTTCTTGACTCTGGGTGTACTGTATGCACTTCATCCCTTTAATGACTGGTGGTTCTTTGTGGTTTTGCCACCACTACAGGCTCCATATTCCCAAGCATTCTGGAATGGGCACTATGCTCTGGAAGGGCACTGCCCAGGTACTGGAAGCGCTGGGAGCAGCAGCCCTGGGTTCCTTCTCAAGTCACCACACCCAGCTGATGGAAAGGGTCAGATAACAAAATCTCAGATTACTTGTACCCACCTGAGGACTGTACTGATCTATACCATGGTGGGTGGTGGTGGGCTCCAAGCCAAACACTATTTTCCCCTAGAGAACAGATGGGGGCCCGGGAATTTCCCCAAATCTGTTGACTCTTGATGATGTGGCAAGGCTTGGAAACTACCTGCTAGTGCCACAGGTATGAGACTATGTGCCTGAGCAGGTGGGTATCTGTGCAGGTGGGCATCCTGTTGTGGGCGTCTGTGTAGGTGGGCATTGTGTAGGAGGGTGTCTGTGCAGGTGGGCATCCTGTAGTGGGCATCTGTGCAGGCGGGCATCCTATAGGTGGGCATCTATGCAGGTGGGCATCGTGTAGTGAGCGTCTGTGAGGTGGGCATCCTGTAGTGGGCGTCTGTGCAGGTGGGCATTGTGTAGCTGGGCGTCTGTGCAGGTGGGCATCGTGTAGGTGGGTGTCTGTGCAGGTGGGCATGCTGTAGTGGGCGTCTGTGCAGGCGGGCATTGCGTAGCTGGGTGTCTGTGCAGGTGGGCATCCTGTAGTGGGCGTCTGTGCAGGTGGGCATTGTGTAGCTGGGCGTCTGTGCAGGTGGGCATCGTGTAGCTGGGCATCTGTGCAGGTGGGCATTGTGTAGGTGGGTGTCTGTGCAGGCGGGCATTGTGTAGCTGGGTGTCTGTGCAGGTGGGCATGCTGTAGTGGGCGTCTGTGCAGGTGGGCATGCTGTAGTGGGCGTCTGTGCAGGTGGGCATCCTGTAGTGGGCGTCTGTGCAGGTGGGCATCCTGCAGGTGGGTGTCTATATAAGTGGGTGTCCTGCAGATGAGCAACTGTGTAAGTGGGCACCATGCAGGTGGGTGACTGTATATGTGGGTCACTTTTCAGGTGGGTGCCTATGCAAGGGTATCCTGCAGGTGGGCATCTGTGAGGTCAGCATCCACGCAGGTGGGCATCTGTCAAGGCATGGAAGTAAGTATTCTACAGGAGGGCATGTCACCAGTGGGCATTTTTCATGTGACCACCCTTGTACCACACATCCCAGCCTCGAGGAGCCACATTTTCTGTCTGCCACTGTCACCTCACATTCACACATCCTGCCTTCTTCAAGCTCCCGTCCTAAATTCACAGTAGCCCATCCCCCTCAGGGCAAGGGCAGTGTGTCAGGGTGGTGCAGGTGACCAGTGTCTACCACTCCTTCCCCTCCCCTCAGAGAAGCCTTCCCCTCAAACTTTGACGTGTTTTTCCTTCATCTGCTCTGAGACTCTCTTCCAGTAGGGACCTACCCAACTCTCTCAGGCCTGAAGGCCCTTGGGAAACACTCACTGTGGCTCCAGCTTTGCAACACAGATGATGAGGTGACAGACCCCACTTGCTGGAGGCTTAGGCCTAGTGAGCCACCCAGGTCTGGTGTTCTTCATGGCTTTAGGGATGAGACACTAGTCAATGTAGTGGGGCGGCTGGCCCTGTGGACATGGTGTTTTATGATCTAAAGTTTGGCCTTCTGCTCCTGGAGCAGACCTGAGCATCAGGGGAAGGGCAGGAAGATGGGGGTGGAGCAGGAAGCAAAGAACCGCTGCTCTAGGGGAAGGGGAAGAACCTCTGTCCCCGTCTCAGTCACCCAGTCATCCCGCAGGTGGTGGCTGCTCTGTGTGTGGCCAGCTGCCCTGTCTGCCCTGAATTCCAGATGGCATCAGGATGAGCACAGGAAAGAAAGAGCACATGGGTGATGAGGGTCCCCAGATGGCAGGTTCCTTGAGGACAATGGGCGAATCTGCCTCGGGCTCTTCACCCCAGAGGCCTCCTCCCACCTTGAGCAAAGGAGCCCATACGGCGCAGGTGCCACCAAGCACTCAAGAGGAAACAGAAAACAGCTGTGGCGTATCTGCATGTGGGTGGCCAGGAAGACGCGGGGGCAACCTCCCAAGGGATGCTGGCTCATAGCTCCAACAGCAGGGGAGCAGGGGAGCGGGTGGCCAGTCCATTTCTGACCAAGGCTCGAGGAGGCCTGGTGAAAGGGAATGACCTGCGGAGAGTGTGTGCGGAGATGAGGCGAGGCAGCAAGTTAGAAGGCCTGGAACGCAGTGAGCCTCCTGAAAGGAAGGGCCGCATCCTGGATATCCGAGGACAGGGGGCTGTCCGTCTGCTAATGAACACATGGTGAAGACCTCGTGAGGGTCATAGTGGTCAGAGTCTCTGCTGGTCACTACCCAGGGCCAACCGCCAAATGGCAGGCCCCGGGCAGAGTGTACTGAATCTGATGGGTTACCTGTGGGGACACAGAGCCACCCACGTTAAGAGTGACCCTATCTGTCCACGCTGACACCTGGTCATGCCTGTCACCGCTGTTTCCTGGGGTTACTCGTGCATGTCTCCTCCGAGGTCGTACATCCGGGGGCTTCCCCAGACATGAACCAACTTGCTCACAAGACCGTGTCTCTTTCGGTTTGAATGCTGATGTGTCCCATGGGAACCACACTTCCTGTGAGCACACTGGTTTCACCAACTCTTACATCACGCGTTGGGGAGGTCAGCGTGATGTATTAGTTGCCTCCGGATGGATATGACAAAATGACTGGGAAAAGCAACTTAAAAACAAAAAAGGGTGGTTGTTTTGTTTTTTATTTATTTTTGTTGTTGTTGTTTTGAGACAGGGTTTCTCTGTAGCTTTGGAGCCTGTCCTGGAACTAGTTCTTGTAGACCAGGCCGACCTCAAAGTCACAGAGATCTGCCTGCCTCTGCCTCCCGAGTGCTGTGATTAAAGGCGTGCACCACCACTGCCCGGCGGTTTATACTTTTTAGAAAGGGGCCTTTGCTTTATAGCTCAAGTTCACTGTGGCAGCAAAGGGAAGGCAGCCAGAATGTGAGGCAGCTGGTCAGTGATGAATGCTTGTGCTCCCTCGCTTTCTCCTTTTCATTCAATTCAGGACCTCAGCCTGTGGAACTGTGTCCCCCACACTTAGAGTCTATCTTCCCACCTCAACTAACCCAGTCTAGAAGATTCCCAACAGACAAGCCCAGAAGTTTGTCTCTTAGGCACTAGATTCTGTTGAGTTGATAATATTAACCATTTCGTGTGGACCCAGGAGTTCCCACTTAACCACCCTAAGTTATTTGCACTAAACGATAACCCTTGAAGAAAGTGGATCATGACTGTCATACAGACAGTCAAGGAATGCTTCTGTGGGAAAGACTTCCCTTGCCTCATTTTTTGGGAGGGACCTGGCCAGAGATGTGGAAAAAGCAGTTCACAAGAAATGCAGGAACACGGGTACTGCTTAGAGCAGTGGCTCTCAAGCCGTGGGTTGTGACTCCCACAGGGATCACATATCAGGCATCCTGCATACCAGATATCTACATTATGATTCCTAACAGTAGCAAAATTACAGTTATGAAGTAGCAGCAGAATAGTTTTATGTGGGTCACCACAACATGAAGAACTGTATTAAAGGGTCGCAGCATTAGGAAGGTTGAGAGACACCGGCTTAGAGCTAGGCAGAGATGATCTCTCCCTGCTGGCCATCTCCTGCATCAGCTGGGAAGGCTTCCGATTCTCTGGGGACATTCCCAACCACCCTGTCCTGTGCTCGCTGGGACTCTGTCCCATTTACTCTGCACCCCCCTGCAGCCACTATTGTCCACAGGGCTTTGGTGGATGGGCCACTCTCCGAAGCCCACTGTGTCCCTGCAGGCAGACCTACTGGCCTCAGCCCTGTTGGCTAACCCATTTTTATGGACCTCTGGTTGAAGGTGTCTGGAGCCCAGAGCCAGCCTCCTTCCCACATCTGATGGAAGGCTACTGGGTGAAGAGGAAGAGGAGGAGAAGGAGGAGGAGGGAATGGGATGGCCCCGAGCTTGAATGGCTCAAAGTAGAAGAGGTTGAACAGGAAGCACTGTGGTTGTGAGAGACCTGGAAGCAGAAAGAGCATGGTTGGGTGGCGTGGGCAGTGCTGCAGCAGCTACCAGGCAGATGTGGTCAGTGGCCCTGGTCCACTGGCCCTGGGGCTGTGTGACAACCGTGCTGGGGAGCCTTGGAGAATGTCTGTGAGGGATTTTCTAGATTAGGCTAGTGGAGTAGGAAGTCCTGCCCTAACCATAAGTGGCACCATCCTACAGGGGTGTATGTGTGTGTTGATGTATGTGTGTGGGGGAGAGTCCTGACTTCATAAGAAGAAGAAAGTAAACCAAGAGCCAGCATTCAACCCTCTCTGCTTCCTGACTGCAGCTATAATGTGGCCAGTGGCTTTATGTTTTGTTTTTTTTTTTGGTTTTTCGAGACAGGGTTTCTCTGTGGCTTTGGAGTCTGTCCTGGAACTAGCTCTGTAGACCAGGCTGGTCTCGAACTCACAGAGATCCGCCTGCCTCTGCCTCCCGAGTGCTGGGATTAAAGGCGTGTGCCACCATCGCCCAGTGGCCAGTGGCTTTATGCTCCTGCCACTGTACCCATCCCTCCATGATGGACTGTGTCACCTCAAACTGTGAGTCAGAACTAACCCCTCCTGCTTTAAGTTACTTCTTATCAGGTATGTTGCCATAGCAATGAGAAAAGCAACTAATACACGCACCTTCTGTCCCATTGGTTGGGAAACCAGAGTCCAGGCAATGCAGGTGACAGATCCTGGAGGCTGGAACCCCTGACTATAGCTAGCCTATGTCAGGAAGCAAGTGTAGCCTTGAAGTAACCTCTTCTGGGCTCAGTGGACAGCAGAGAGCATCCAGATCCCTTCTCTGATGCTCCTACCTTAAGTCTCACTCCTTTGTTGTGCTCAAGGGCTCCGCAGAGTTTCATCAGCATGGGTGTGACCCAGGGTGTGGCTCGGTCATTCAGGACCGCAGGCTGACGAGGGCCAGCAGCTCAGAGGACATCTTAGGACCGTAAGGGTTGTGAAAGCAACTGATCTTCCCTAAACTTAGAAGCCCTTGTCCTGGAGCCAAGGATTTGTTTCCCAGAGAAAGGACATTCCAAGTTTGCACTCTTGATTTTACTGCCTGTTAAGACCTTGTGACCATGGCTCCCAACAAAGAAAACAGAAAACCCTTCCCCTCGCCCCACACAGTATGGTCTTCACCAAGCTCAGAAGTCTCCCAGCAAAGATCTGTTTTGGCCATCCATCCACAAGTATTTGTTGAGCGTCTACTACATGCTAGGCAGGCAGACCAAGAGGCAGGTGTTTATAATGCCTGGCTCAGGGAGGCCACAACCAGCCCAACGTCCTGAGAGGAAGTCCAGTGCCAGTATAAGCAGGAAAAGTTCCAACACTTCACACTGCGCCAGCAGTCCAGATGCCCAGCGGGACAGCTTGCATCATCGAGGACTCATTTGCATAGGCTGTTATGCAAGGGCCAGAGGGCCTGAGAACCGGGCTCCACATCTCTGCTCCCTGGAGGAGACTAATGGCCTGCCAGTGGGAAATGGTAGAGTAAGGAGGGACGTGGATGGCCCAGACTGGAACAGGAGCCTTCAGGATGGGGCACAGTGAGAACAATGGGAAGTGGGAGGGTGCGGGGGTGGGGTGGGGTGGGGTGAGGGTGGAGCTCTTCTGTGAAGGTGGTGGGGAACTGGCTCCGGGAGAAGGGAGTGGGCTTCTCTGTCCTCACAATGGAAACAGTGTCCTGCGCAGGGGAAGCACCTGTGTGGGAAGGCTTCATGCATCTGCTCCCTCCCCCTGAGTGTCCTAGAGTTCCGAAGGCTCCACCCATGTTCTGGCCTCCAGTGATGACAAGGGGTGGAAGAGACCAGAACTCTGGGTGGATCTTGGAACAGCCTCTGTAACAGGTGCACTGACAGGCCCGCTAATCACACAGGGAGTGGTTGTCTGAACATCCCTGACACCTTGTCATCCCATTCAAGGCTTAAGGATCTGAGTCCCTTACAGTCATAGCCAATGTCCCCATTCCAAGATCTCCGAAAGGCTTAGAGTCTCCAGGCATTGTCTCTAACTAAGTAGACCCCTCCCAGGGACTGAGAACCTGTTGAAGCCTCAGACAGTCAGGCATTCTCAGAATCTCCTTGTAGAGACAAGACTGAGATGGAGATCAAGCCAACCACAGCGTATGTGGTGCCCGAAGTTAAAGAAACCCATGTCCGGTGTGGGGTCTCCACCTCAGACACAGCCACAATGGTTAGGATCCTTTCCTGCCTTCTCATAGATACTCTCATTTCTTTCGGGGGAGGTGACTGGACCCGATGTGTTGGAAGCCTCAGCATCAGGCTCTGGACCAAGACTCTGGTTCCCTCCATGCTCACCAGAGTCTCCCTTCCTAGATCCCTGCTCTGCTATGCTCCAAAGGTTGCTGAATAGGTGACAGTCCTAGCCTAGCCACAAGGGTCTCAGTCCACATAGATTGGGGTACAAATATCATTTTGCACCTCTGGACACTGAAAGGCCAAGGCCAAGTGTCTGGCAAGAATTGCCCATTGGGTCATTGTGTCCTTTCATGGCAAAGATGAGAGAGAGAAACAAGTGCCCTTGATCTTGAATCAGGTCACTTACTCTCTATCCAAAGGGTTTCTCCCGTCTGACCTCATCACTCAAGAGGCTCCTACCTCCTAATACTATCCCATTAGGCGTAAAAATATGAACATATGAATTTTGGGGACACAGAAATTTGGGCTGTAACAGCAGGTACATTTGTTGTTGTTGTTTGTTTTTGTTTTGTTTTGAGACAGGGTTTCTCTATAGCTTTGAAGCCTGTCTTGGAACTAGGTCTTGTAGACCAGGGTGGCCTCGAACTCACAGAGATCCACCTGCCTCTGCCTCCCGAGTCCTGGGATTAAAGGCGTGTGCCACCACCACCTGGCTAACAGCAGGTACTTTTAATGAGCAGGATTGCAGCTCATTGTTCAGGGATGTAGACACCCCCTCCCCCACTTCCAGCCCCATCAGAAAGTTCCAGAACCCAACAGTCCTTACTGCAGGGTCATCAAAGGGCAGGGGCCAGTGGCCACCTTGATTTGTAGAGGAGGCAGAAGCCAGGGTAAAGAGGAAAGGATGCCACTGGACAGACAAGAAGAAGCCTGGACAAGAACTTAGGGAGATTTAAACGCAATTGCCGTGAAAGCCTATTGGACAGATGATGAGAGAAAGCAAGTCCTTCTGACAGCGGAGAAGGAAGACAGATGGCACATCTGGGAGGCCGATGCTTCCATGTAAGCATCCCAACTAGAGAAGCAGGAGGATTCAGAGTGGAGACTGTGTGACATGGTTTGAGTGTTCCCAAAGCTTTGTGTGTTGAAATTTCATCTTCATTGGAAGGCAGGGCCTGAGGAGGTGACATCAGGGTAGGTCCAGGATCGGATCCCAGTGGTTTCATAAGAGAAGAGGGAGAGGGCTGGGTTGTAGCTCCATTAGCCTGGTGTCTGCTTAGCTGGCAGGAAGCCCCTGGTTGGATCCTCAGCTCTGCATGAACTGGGGGCAGCGGCATACGCCTGCAATTCCAGCGGCCAGGGGGATCAAAGACCTGGGTCTCGTGTGTGTGTGTGTGTGTGTGTGTGAGAGAGAGAGAGAGAGAGACAGAGAGACAGAGAGATCACACATACACGTGTGCACACACGCACGCATGCACACACACTCACCGTCTCTCACCACACAATGTTCTGCATCACCTTGGGCCTCTGTCAGCAAGAAAGCAGCCACCAGCTAATGGAGCCACAAGAAATCGCTCTGCCTGAGCCACCCAGCCACAAGCACCCAGTGTTTCATTAGCGTAAAGCCTGCCTAGGATATGCACATGGGGCTTGGCAAAGCCGTTCAGGGAGGGTTTAGAAGCTCAGGGGCCTCGGGTTTCCAGGTGAGGGGCAGGTAGACAGTCCAAAATGAGGAACACCATGAAAATCCACCAGACACAGCTGTGAACTTCAGAACAGCGAGGGAGAGCAGAGAGAGGCTGAGAGACTCTGAGAAACAATTCATAGGCTTGGGTTGGGGAGAGAGGAGGTACTTTCACCAGACAGGGGCTGCTGGAGCAGTTCTCATGCCCCAAGAAAGGCTCCTCTTCAACCATATTGTCTTCCCTATGTGAGCCCATTTGGGCCTGGAACAGCCAGGAGCAAACTGGAAAAAATGTCCCTCCTACATGACCCTTGAAGACATGCTTCTGCAGAGCCAGGGGGACCACAAATGCCATGAGCCCTGAAGCCCACAGGAGGCAGGACAGGTAAGCTAGACAGCATCTTCTCCAAAGAGGGGACCAAAGGCTCTGGGAAGAGGCCTTGAAGGGTCGGACACACGCAGTGCTGAGGCTGAAGGAGCCCACTAAAGTAGAGTGGCTGAGGTGAGGTGGCCCTGAATCTCTTCAGCTGGTGTCCTATAAGGAAGAGGAAGGAACACATATAGAAACATTGCCCCATGACCACAGCAAACTGGAAGACTCTGTGGATGATACAGATATATGTGTTTGGTGGCGGTGGGGGGGGTGTCTCTGGATCCTTAGTGTTGCCTGGGAAACAAACATCTGGGCACATCGGTGCTGCAGGGTGTCACGGGTGGTGACTGTTCCAGTCCAGGCTGGGATGTTGTTTATCAAGGGCATGTGTGAGGGTTTTTTTTCTATGATTTATAAGCTGCCATCCCTCACTTTTGTTTTCTGGTAAAAAGCCTCAGGAATAGTAACAAATGAATCGGAACTCACCCCGATTCAAGGAAATCTGTACACGGAAAGGAGAACATGGGACTTTGTTTGCCCCATTCAAGGAAATCTGTACACGGAAAGGAGAACATGGGACTTTGTTTGCCCCATTCAAGGAAATCTGTACACGGAAAGGAGAACACGGGACTTCGGTTTGCTCAGCCAAGTGGGTCCAGCGCATCTGCAGAGAGCTGGGGACTGGCCCTCCCCTCAGGATTACAGAGGGAGTCTCGGATGTGACCCCCATGCCCACCTACTCAGCTAGTCCCAGAGGTACCTCGGGTCCTTCCCCCCCGGGATGGCATATGTCTGTAACTCTGTGGGACCCTGTTCCCAGGTCCTTTAGCAGTGATCGAACCAAGGGGACATACTACAAAAAAGGAACGCCTTCCCAGGCCTGCCCTCCCAGAGACATTTCGATAGTAGCCGTCAATAGCGCAATGCACAAAGGTCCTCTACAGCTAGCCAATGGCGATAACCTCTTAGCCTTTCAAGTGGCCAGCTAAACGTGATTGCAAGCTTGGGCTGGAGGCCACTGTTTTGTCGAGAGGATTCATAAGCATTAAGTCGTCAGCCGAGCACCAGATGTATCGTGTCTAATGATGCCGTAGTCATGACCCTTTTCAGGCTCCCCAAGAGCATTTAGTGGAAACTTTGACAACAGTTTAGTTTCTAGCTGCAGCTGTAATGAATGGCCACCATTCAACAGCTCCCAGGGCAGATGCCCAAAGTCAACCTGGCAGCCACTGCTGTGCCTTCTACAGCCTGCATGCGGGGATCCCCTGTGTGCCACGGCTCTGACCTTTCTGTCTCCTCCGAGGACAGCATCCCAGTATCCTCTGCTCCTTTCTCCCTGTATTTTTTTCAGGCACTGAGCCTCCCTGCCATCCTCCTGTGAGGCCATCAACCACCTGGATTGCCCAGCTAACATCCATCCCCCAAATCTCCAGGGGGTCCAATCCACAACGTCCTTTTCTGCAGGATCCCAGACTGTGGGGTGAAGGTGTGGACCGTGGGTTCACCCGGTGCAAATAAATCCCATGCCACCTGGAAGTCATGATTCTTAGTGACATCTGAGAGTGAGAACGAGAGCATCGGAGGTGACCCGTATAAACACTCAGACAGTGTTGGTTCAGGGTGATGGTAGGAGCTAGGGAAAAGAGCACACAGTCTCTCTAAGTGCTTTAGATTCCTTTAGAAAAAACAAAGAAATAAGTGTAGAGGCCAGAGAGACGGGTTAGGGACTAAGAATGCCAGTTGCTCTTGCAGAGGACTCAAGTTTGGTTCCTAGAACCCGAGTTTGGCATCTCACAACTGCCTATAACTCCAGCTCCAGGGGATTGCTCTCTTCTGGACTCTGTAGGAACTCTAACTCAAGTGTGTGTACGCACACACTCATAAAAGATTATTTTAAATTATGTACATATACGTACGTATGTGCTTGTAAGTATGGGTACCTTTGGCATCCAGAAGAAAGTATCACGAGTTCTCTGCTCTTATTACTAAAAGCCAAGGAAATGAAGTGAGATACCCCTGCTGCTGCCCCGGCTGGGTCTACAGCCAGGTGGATGTGTGTGCGTGTGTGTAGGTGCACATGCGTGCGTGTGTGCAGTGTAGCAGGAGGAGGCCATGCTTGCCCTGCACGCTGCTGGGCTGTTTACAAGACCTGGACAAAGTGTGATGTTTCTGGAAGCTCGGGTTCACATGTAGACAGACACAAATGGGCAAGCAGATCTGTGGTGTCTCTGCCACGACATGTGAGTTGAACATAGCGACATGGGAGGCGTCCCCTCACCTGTGGGACAACATGGTGAAGCTCTCTTTATCAAGCACAAAAAAAAAATCTTCAGCTTCCTGTAGTCTATGAATATATACAAGTGTGTGTATACATATATATGTATGTGTATATGTATACACACATATGTGTATATATATATATATATATTTAATTTTTGAGGTGCATAGAGAAATGATGGCCTTGTACTAAGCACTGAGCAGAGAAGCAAGCATGCTGGAGTAGACAGCACAGGCTGGAATTCCATCTGGGAGCAGGGGCATCTGTCCCTTTATCTTTACAGGGAATTCCTGATAGACAGCTTAGAAGAGCCTTCCAGTTGGCATCCCAGAGGCAAAGCCAGCCATCATCATTGCATGCATTTGCAGAGAAGATCCTCTGTAAGCCAGGAGCTTCCAGTGGTGGTCACAGCCTCACGTGACTTCTGTAGATAGCCCAAACCTCAGGGGCTTCGTATTTCCAGTTGTTCGGTTCTTTTGTTTCTACAAAGCTTTTCTCATTTCCATTTATGATACGAAGGTGAGAGGCAGCAGTCCAGTTCAGAGTGCTTGCGGCTCCTCTAGAGGACTGGGATTTGGTTCCAACAATCATGTTGGCTCAAAACCACCTGCAACTACAGCTCTAGGGGATCCAGTATCCTCTTCTGGCCTCCAAGAGCAACAGCCATCAGCACAGTGATCAGCACAAGACACCAGCATCCATCACAGTGACCAGCACAGGACACCAGCATCCATCACAGTGACCAGCACAGGACACCAGACACCATCACAGTGACCAGCACAGGACACCAGACACCATCACAGTGACCAGCACAGGACACCAGACACCATCACAGTGACCAGCACAGGACACCAGACACCATCACAGTGACCAGCACAGGACACCAGACACCATCACAGTGACCAGCACAGGACACCAGCCACCATCACAGTGACCAGCACAGGACACCAGCATCCATCACAGTGACCAGCACAGGACACCAGCCACCATCACAGTGACCAGCACAGGACACCAGCCACCATCACAGTGACCAGCACAGGACACCAGCCACCATCACAGTGACCAGCACAGGACACCAGCCACCATCACAGTGACCAGCACAGGACACCAGCCACCGTCACAGTGACCAGCACAGGACACCAGACACCATCACAGTGACCTGCTCAGGACACCAGACACCATCACAGTGACCTGCTCAGGACACCAGACACCATCACAGTGACCAGCACAGGACACCAGCATCCATCACAGTGACCAGCACAGGACACCAGCCACCATCACAGTGACCAGCACAGGACACCAGCATCCATCACAGTGACCTGCTCAGGACACCAGACACCATCACAGTGACCAGCACAGGACACCAGACACCATCACAGTGACCAGCACAGGACACCAGCCACCATCACAGTGACCAGCACAGGACACCAGCCACCATCACAGTGACCAGCACAGGACACCAGACACCATCACAGTGACCAGCACAGGACACCAGACACCATCACAGTGACCAGCACAGGACACCAGCATCCATCACAGTGACCAGCACAGGACACCAGCCACCATCACAGTGACCAGCACAGGACACCAGACACCATCACAGTGACCAGCACAGGACACCAGCCACCATCACAGTGACCAGCACAGGACACCAGACACCATCACAGTGACCTGCACAGGACACCAGCCACCGTCACAGTGACCAGCACAGGACACCAGCATCCATCACAGTGACCAGCACAGGACACCAGCCACCATCACAGTGACCAGCACAGGACACCAGCCACCATCACAGTGACCAGCACAGGACACCAGACACCATCACAGTGACCAGCACAGGACACCAGACACCATCACAGTGACCAGCACAGGACACCAGCATCCATCACAGTGACCAGCACAGGACACCAGCATCCATCACAGTGACCAGCACAGGACACCAGCATCCATCACAGTGACCAGCACAGGACACCAGCCACCATCACAGTGACCAGCACAGGACACCAGCATCCATCACAGTGACCAGCACAGGACACCAGACACCATCACAGTGACCTGCACAGGACACCAGACACCATCACAGTGACCAGCACAGGACACCAGCCACCATCACAGTGACCAGCACAGGACACCAGCATCCATCACAGTGACCAGCACAGGACACCAGACACCATCACAGTGACCTGCTCAGGATATCTCTAAGGAACCCATCAGTGGTCTGTCTCTTAGTTAGCCAGTCTAGCCCACCTTGTTCGCTCTAGGAAGCCTTTGGGGCTCTAGGTTCCACCACCTCTAGATCCTCATAGTTTTCCACCCGTGCAGCGTGTGTGTGGGTTTCCAGGCGTGGGGTTCCATCTTGCACCTCTGTCCCCTCCCTGCACCAGCGATTTATACTCATAATAAAAGATGTCAGGAGTGGAAAGGTTCATGAATGCCTGGCTCCTTTCCGGGACAGGAACCATGAAGACACACATAGAGACATGACAAGACCACCACGGTGACAGAACCCGACACACAGGACAGCGCTGCCAGCCGCCCAGATAAGAATGAAGGAGGCCAGGCAGAAGAAGCCAGCTGGCTTAAGACTTCTGAGAATGGATGGAATCTACAAAAGGCCGCAAAGCTCAAACCGCTGACGTTTCCTCGTTTTTCTCATCTCTGTTGAGCTGGAGAGATAGATAAGGACCATCTGGTGGGGATGCTTACTGCTCCTGGCACGCATTCATCCAGTGCTCTGGCCATCTCCAAGTGAGTTAACTCGCAGACCCAAGCCATGCTCAGACAAACAGACTCAAAACCCTCATTGGATCCTGTCTCCAGAGTTTGCCAGAAGCTCACAACCAGGGATAGAACAAAACAACAACACAGAAAGGTCTCTGGGGGAAGGCTGGGGTCGAGGGCGTGGTTAACTCTGCCACTTAGCAAGCCCTTCCGTGTATCCAGAGACAAGGAACAGAACCCGCACCACAGCATGCACGGAAATGAGGGCAAATGGACCTAACTTGTCTGTGTATGGGCCAAAAGTGTATAACTCTTAGATGGAGGGCTTTGAACACAGCTCAGGGGCTTTGCTGGCAAGCACAGACTCTGAGTGCAAACCCCAACAATACATAAATAAAACATGGTGACACGCACTAAGAATGCCACCACTTGGGAGGTAAAAGCAGGAGACTCAGATTAAGGCCATCCTTAGCTACACAGAGCACTGGGGCCAGCCTGGGATACATGGGAGCATGGGTGAAAAGCCAAACCAAAACATCCCCAACCTTTAGAATAGAACAAAAACAACAACCATTTAAATAGAGGAAAAGGGAAGCTGGGAAAGGCGTAGGGAAAACTCCAAGCAGTTGGACTTGGCAGTGATTCCTGGATAAGATACAGAAAGCACAAGCCGTCCAGGAGATAAACTGGATGCCAGGAAGGCTAGATGCCTGTTCGTTAGGGAACTCACGCGGAGTCAAACAGCATCTCCCAGGATGGAGGGAAAGCTCGCGGATCACGTCTGTGATAAAGAGTTAGTGTGTAGCGTGTAACTTTCAAAACTGGTGGAGGAATTGAGGAAAAATAGCTCCAGAGGTGACAGACACATAGCCAGCTACAGAACGATCATCTGCCCCATGTCGGGAGTCACTGGGAAATGCAAATCAAAGCCACAGTGAGTGAGTGTGGCTACACACCATCAGGATGGTAATTAGTAAACTGAGAACAAGAGCAAGCGCTGGCAGGGGCAGACGGAAGCTAGTAAACCGAAAACAAGAGTAGGCATCGGCAGGGCCAAGGGGAAGCTCCATTCCCCGTGGAAGTGTGAGCGGTACAGACACGGAGAAGCAGAGAGTTCCTCAAAACATAAAAATAGACCCATGTGACCCAGCACTTCCACTTCTATGTACATACCCAGAACAATTGAAAACAGGGGCTCAGATGGACTCGTGTAGCCCTTGTTTGCGGCAACGCTGTTCCTAGGAGCTGAAGGCTGGCAAGCAGCCCCGTGCCGCTGACGGGTGAATGAGCAGACATGATGCGGAACGAAGGCTGAATACCAGCCAGTCAGTAATGGAAGGGAATTCCGACACGCCACGGCACAGATCAGTGGTTCTCAGCCTTCCCAATGCTGCCGCTATTTAATACAGTTCCTCGTGTAATGGTGATCCCCAACCATAAAATTACTTTTGTTGCTACTTCATAACTGTAATTTTGCTACTGTTATGAATCATAATGTAACTATATGTGTTTTCAGATGGTCTTTCGGGGTTATGCAGGTTGAGAACCACTTGTATAGATGAACCAGACTTAAGCCAGGTGCCAGAGGATAAATATTCTGTGACTCCACTCACATGAAGCCCCTAGAGTAGGACATTCGGAGAGAGGGGCAGCTTCCAGGACTGGGGGGTGGAATACAACCTTCTGCTTTGAAGGGAGAGGCCTCAGGGAAGAAGAGGAGAGGAGTTTGGGAGGTAGATGGCGTGGTGCAGGGAATGTGTTTGATACCACTGGACTGTGTGCTTTAAGATGGTAAAGTTCCTGTCCTGATACATATATCAGGACAGTGGCACACACCTTTAATCCAAGCACTTGGGAAGCAGAGGCAAGCAGATCTCTGAATTCCGAGGCCAGCCTGGTCTATGGAACAAGTTTCAGGACAGCCAAGGCTACACAGAGAAACCCTGTCTCGAAAAACAAAAACAAAGAAACAAAATAGCCTAAGCATAATTTTGTAATGTTTCCATTATAAAATATTAAATTCTCACAGGCAGAGCTAGAGAAATGGCTCAGCAGTTAAGAACATTGGCTATCCTTCCTAAGGATGCAGGTTAGATTCCTAGCACCCAAATGGCAGCTCACAACTGTCTTTAACTTCAGTTCCAGGGGATCCGGTGTCCTCTTCTGGCCCCTGCAGGCACTAGGCACACAAGGGGTGTACACACACAGATATATATGCACAGAAATAAAAAAATAAAAATCTTTAGACCAGGCTGGCCTTGAACTCACAGAGATTCACCTGCCTCTGCTTCCTGAGTGCTGGGATTAAAAGTGTGCACCACCGCTGCCCAACTTAAAATAAAGTTTCAACAACAACAGAAAAATCTCATAGGCATACAAAGTTGGCACAAGCCAACTAAAGCAAGCAGGCAACTTCACTGTGAACACATGCCAACATTCTGCATTATCTTAAATCAAAGCCGAGGAATCGTTTATCATATCTATTATTGTTGTGGCTTTGAGCGGAAGAGGCTAACTAATTCAAGTTTGGAAGGCTGCATTAGGATGTCAACATGAACTTGAAGTAGTTTATAGGATCACTTAGAGAGTCCAAAGAGAATGATTTGTTTGGTCCATGTTTCCTCTTAGCTATTCGGAATTCTTGAGAGATTTTAAAAAGAATTTAAAACACTACAGCGAAGTTAGTTTCCATTAAAAGCCTACTGACAAGAAGTTGGCAAAAAGGCAACGAGCTAGAGCCCAGAGTTTATGAGACAACGGCCCTGAACTTGCCTAGCCAGCTGAGCTAGGCTCAAACAATAAATTGGAGAACATTCCAGAATGTGTGTGTGTGGCGGTATAACTTCTCTGATGACCATATGGGTCATAAAAATGTGTGTGACAAAACCAAACCAGAGCTGGAGACATGACTCAGTTGGTAGAGTGTTGGCCTAGCACACAGACCTTGGGCTCCATTCCCAGGTTCACGTAAACCACGTTTAGCCGCTAGGACACGCCTGTAATCTCAGCACCCGGGAGCCAAGAGACTCAGACACTCAAGGTCATTCTTGACTACAGAGCAGTTCCAGGCCAGCCTGGGTTATACACACTCTGTCAAAATAAAAAAGAAAAGAAAGAAAAAAGCTATTATTGTGACTGAGGGTGTTTAAGAAGTTATGGCATAGACATTTCACAGAGGAGCCTAGCAGCAAACAGATGAGCAGCCCACAACTTCAGCACCACAGGGACAGTTCCATCTGCCACAAGGGCTCTGTGACTGTCCCTGAGTGAGGGAGTCCTGCAGACAGTAGCTAACACCAGCATTTGCACCTCTGAGCCAGTGACACGGGATAGTGGAGAAAAAAAAACAAAAACAGGTAAGATGGCAGGCTTAAAATTCTATTAAAACAGCAGAAGGGGAGCAGCCAGTGTAGACATGGTGAGAGGAAACTGGTTCAAGCCCAAGGCAGAGAATCCTTCGATGAGAAATCGTGGTTTTGGGGTGTGGAAGGTCAGGTCTCATGCTGAACCGGCCCCACAGAGCCCACTTGTCATTCCCTGTAAACCCATCTGCAAACCTCCAATGTTAAGGCCGGGCCTTTACCTTTGTAACCTTAAGGGCCTCAGTTCTCATGCTCCCAATATTGTATCTGATTGTTTAAATGTTGCTCATCTGTTGTTAATTGTAACGAGTTTCTGTCTCCAAACCCTGCATTTTTCCCTAACTGGAATCAGGCGTTTGGCTTGTGCTTCCAAGGTCATGCAGCCCGGAAGCTTTTTTCCTGACTGGGAAACTGGAGCCGTTGCTCCTTCTCTCTGCTGCTCATAGCTGCAGACGAATTCTGCATGGGAGACAGGGTCTCACTCTGCAGCTCAGGCTGACTTGGAACTCGCAGCAATCGTCCTGCCTCAGCCTTCCAAGTTATAGGATCATAGGTGTTTACGTCTTCAAAGACTGTTCCAGGGCTTCTGACAATGTGGGGTTATTTTCTTTAAACCATTCTTGTGTGTGTGTGTGTGTGTGTGTATGTGTGTGTGTGCATATCTATATAAATATGCCATGCACACTGAGGTCAGAGGTTGATGCTTAGTGACTTCCTGGATTGCTCTCTTCCGTGTTATCTGTGACAGGCTCTCACTGAACATCAGTTAGGCCCAGGACCCTCCTGTCTCAGCCCCCCTTTGTGCTTGCTGCTGTACCCCGCTTTACACATGGGTGCTGGGGATGAACTCAGGTAAGGGAAGGAGGGAGAAAGGGAAGGGAAGGGAGCGATGGGAAAGGAGAGAGAGGGCCCAGGTCAAATTCTGCTCAAGAGCACATCCCAAGGACCTACTACCAGGCCCTGCCTTCTGAAACTCCTGCCAGCTCCCCATAGGCTAGTAAGTTAGGGATCCATCCAAGGCTTTGATTCACTGCACTCCGCTTCTGGACTGTGGAGACCATGTGACCAGCTGCTGTCAGCTCAGGCTTCCTTCACCATTATGAGAGCTGAGCTGTCACTGAACCAAGCTTTTTGTTGAGCCATGCAAGCTATGGCCTTTCTGACTGAATTTCACACCTAATAATACAGACACGGTGAGTGGAAGCTGAGCTAACTGACGAGACACCACCCTGATCCCTTAACCCGCAGCCATCACCACATCCTCCTCCCTCTGTGAGGTCACCCTTCCCAGAAGGACAACTAAGGACTCACCTGGTCTAACAGGAAGCTGGTGAGCCCAGCCCCTAGTCTAACTCAGGCTTGGAGCATCAGACTCTTGAGACCTTGGCAGTGATGGCTGAGACCACCCCAAAGAAACGTGAAGGAGACAGAAGTGATAGACCAGCACTCATGAAGACAGGAACATTAGAGCAGTCTAGTATCCACAGGGGTGGTCAAAGACCAAAGACTGTACCCCTGGACTTTCAGCCCTTATACATGTATGTATGCATTTAGATACAGATCTCATGCAGACCAGGTTAGCTTCCAACTAACTGTGCAGCCAGGAATGAATGACCTTGGTCCTCTGGTCCCTGCTTCCCAAGTGCTGGGATTACAGGTCTGAGTCACCACCTCCACTTTCACACAACGCTGGGGACTAACTCCAGAATCTGGTGCATAGTCAGAAAGGGCTCTACCAACGACGCTATACCATCAACCTGACCTTTGCCTTTGCAATTGATATTTCCATCTTGTTTGAAATCTTCTAGGCATTAAAAAGCTTCTAGGAATTAAAAAGCTTCCTTTTGAATTCTGATAGTAAAATCTATGTAAAGGCTACACCCTCTGCTGCAGTGTTGAAGGCTTGGCACTATGGAAGGTGATAGAACTAAGAAGCGGAGCCTGGCAGGAGGTCAGAGTTCACAGAAGGGTCCCAGCCTCTTCCTTTTCTTGGCTTTCCTGGTTATGAGGTAAGCCATTTTACTCTACCGCTCTGTCCCACCCTGATATGTTGCCTTGACACAGGCCAACTGCCCGTGGAATGAGCCTTCCAAAACCATGCGTCAGAACAAACTCTTCCTTCTTATAAATCCAGGGTCTTCATGATTTGAAAGGAAGCCAGAGTTCTCTGGACACCAAGGAGGGTCATTATGTAGGCAGAATGTTCTCGAGAAGATGGATGTTATCTTTCGCGGGGCAGAAGTGCACTGCAGGATTTGGATGTTACTGCATTCTTTTTTTTTTTTTTTTTTTGGTTTTTCGAGACAGGGTTTCTCTGTGGCTTTGGAGCCTGTCCTGGAACTAGCTCTGTAGACCAGGCTGGTCTCGAACTCACAGAGATCCGCCTGCCTCTGCCTTCCGAGTGCTGGGATTAAAGGCGTGCGCCACCATCGCCCGGCTTGTTACTGCATTCTTAACTGAAGGGTTGGCTTGGGCCGGAGCCTGTTGGCCTTGGCATACATTCCGGGAGTCCTAGCTGTTATCTGGCAGCTACAAGGATGGTAGGTGTTGAGGGTTAAGTTATTGTAAAACCTGGGGAGAGCCCCAAGGCAGCTTGGCTCTTTTAAAAAAAAATTTTTTTGAATTTGTCTTGAGACACTGTGTGCTCTCAGCTGGCCTCAAACTTCTGCCTCAGACCCCTGAGCAACTAGAGAGCTTGGGTTTCTTGGTCTGCAGCACTCCAGTTCTCTCTAGACACACCGCTCCTAGCAGCTCACACGGCTCCTATCCAGCCGGGGCTTCTAAGGTGCCCTTCAGTGCACACTCTGGCTGCGAACGTTCTCAGTAAAATATTAGAATGATTCTCCTAGTGTCGAAGGTGTCACAAAGTCACCCTCAGTCACGGTCTGCTGAGGGATGCAGGAGCAAGATACCAACACCAAGGGAACCCTGTGAATGAGACAGAGAGGATCAGGCTATGCTGTTCAGGAGACAGAACCCCTTACACATATGGCTGGCCTGAGGATCCGCGAGGAGATCCCACCCAGGGGATGAGAGTCACCAGGAGCACAGCGCCTAAGGGGCCTCAGAGTAGAGTATCTCAGCTGTTTCAATGCTTCTGCCCCCATGGCAAGCCACAAGGGTTCCATTGCCATGGAACTTTTTGGGGTGAAAGTCCTGATGGCAGAACGTTTTGGCCATCACAAAAAGTGTGACAAAACTTTTCTGGGGAACAGCAACACACACACACATACCTACTCACCCCAGACAGGATGGATGGGGACAGACCGAAGTATGGATACCGCCAAAGTCCAGCTCGGTGAACCAGTGAGTTTTATTTGGGTTACTTACAGTAGGGCGAGTGAGGGGTTACCTACAGAAGCAGATATGACTCAAAGGCAGCTGCATCATCAAAGTCCACCCCAGCACCGTGACAGCTTGCAGAGCTGGGAAACCTGGAGCACACCGCACAGCCTGCAGGCTGCTCAATGGGTTGGAGAGTGTCCTGTCCAAGTGATTCTGGTCTTAACCTCTTCCAGGCAACTCAGAGGGTTTCTGCTTCTTCCAGGCAGCTGGTCTCCCAGTCCTCTTCACATCTTTGCTTGTGTGAGAGTCTTCGCAGCTCAGTTTCCTTCTGTCTGAGGGGGGGGGGGTGACTCTCCTTTTATTGCTTACTCTGGCAGGGAGGGGCCTAGTGGATCTGCTCAGTTTCAGGGACTTCCTGAAGCTAGCTTGAGTTGTTTACCTTCCCCCTTAAGGAGATTTCCTGCGGGATGGAATGTTTTTAATCTTGGAGGAAACTGTTACTCCACACGTGTTCTCACGGCGCATCCCACACGCGTGACAGCCCTCCTTAAACAGAGCTGTCATCAACAGACTGCAGCCTGCACAGACATTCAAATGGTGCGGATTCTGTTAAAGGCAAAACAAAAGGAACAAGAAACCTGGTGCTAAATTCTAGTGTTTCAAAGTTGACCCTTTCCTATTTCACGGAAAGCATATCTAATGCAGTCTGGGGGTCTTGATAGGATCCATTTTCTCTGCCAGTCAAAGAAAGGCAGGGGAATCTGGAGGGCAACGAATGGCAGCAGAGAAACCTCAGGCACCATAGACTGAACCAGCAGGTGAACAAAGGTATTTCTTGGGCATAAGAAACACACACACACACACAGCAGAGCACAGAGGACCCCCCTCCCCCCCGTGTTGTGGCATCTGAATCCACTGGGAAAAACCAGAGACGTAGCCTCAATTCAGATTTAGATTAAATGAATCTATTCTTCCTGCAGCCTTAGAGCCGGACAGCAAGCCTGGAGGAAGTGGGGCATAAGATGGGGTCCTAAAGGGGACACCAGAAAGGTGTGTATTACAACTCCCCATGAAACCCACAGGTGGGCCGGCAAACCTCTACTCCCTCAGTTGGTTCTTACTTTCCCACTAGATAGTAATAAAAAAGACATTTCGTCACTTTCCCCCAGCAATAAGCGGATTTTACAGAAGGAAGACAGCTGTTGATGGCTCTATTCTTATCTCACCTGCAGGCCACAAGAACCTCCCAGGCATTCCGGAGCAAAGGGTCAACAGCCCTGAAGGGACACCTGGCTCCGTGTAAAGTCTCTTTAGTCATCACAGGGGACCTGTGTGAGTTATTACCCAGGTCTGACGCTCTAATGACTGGGATAGAGGAGTTCGTTTCTGGGCTGGCGAAAACACGGTGCTGGCAGTTAGGGCTGGTTGTCACACTCCACCTCAGCAGTGGGGGAGCTCGGAAGCCATCAAACCCAATTTCTTCCCAAGGACTGGGGTTTTGAAGCCTCTGGAGAGATTTCCTCCCTCATGTAGGGTTAGTCCGTTTGAAGAGAGTTACGGTGTTTAATTGGCCCGGAACTGTTGTGTGTCACGCATTGCTTGAGCCTTGGACTTGTTGAGCCTGCCTGTCAACAGGGATCTGCTAGTGGGAGCTGGAAGCCTACAAGGCCTTTGTTAATGCTATCAGACTTTTGTCTCAAGTCAGAAGAATGAGGAAGACAGCTGTCTTGGCAATTCGCCACCTTTATTACCTGGCCATGGCCCTGTCTAATTCTTCAGAGAACTTAATCACTTTGAAGATAAACCATAAAAACCCTTGAGAGAGTATTTTAGTTTCGGTCAGGTGCATTGCATGAAATCTTTTCTTGTGAGATCTATTTTCCACTTATATATTTATATAAGTCTTACATATTTATACCTTACAGTCCAGACAGGTCATTTGTTAGGTCCAAAGGGGAAACCCCTAGCAATCTAACAGAGGGCAGGCTTGGCTCTGCTCGGGTTGGACTACGGGACTGCTGGTGACACTCATTCCCCAGGGACCTGTGAAATGGGGTTCTGTCAGGCAAAACCACTATTGAGTTGTACCTGTGGCTCCAGGCTCCTCTGGTCCCTGTGGACATACATATACCTATGGTATATAAGCCCACAGCCTGCCCCTCCTGCCCCCACCCCCAAGCCCATTTCCCCAGGACCTTAAACTTCCTTGCTGTTCCAATTCACAGGATCCCCTCCCCCTGAAGCTACTGAAGCTACTGGTTTTTCTTTAACCCAAGAGGCTTATCTATAATAAAAACCTTCTTCCCACCCAGGGATTGGCCAGTTCAGTGGCTTCTCTGCATCCTTGCTTACATCATGGAGGGCACTTATAGATATAATCATTGTATACTCACTTTATTGAAAATGAAAGGAAGTGACACCCCTAATGGTGTCATCATTGTGCTAAATCTGATGGTTACTCGTGGGTCATACAATATTTTGTTACAAACTATTTTTGGGTGCCCACCAGAGATGACCACTTGGATACAGTTTATAGCCAATTGAAAGTCTTTATTACAGCCAGCTGGGCCTACAGTAAGATGTTGGGAATCCAAGTGTAGCCCTGAGTATTTAGATCAAGGGACTTTTTTTTTTTTTTGGTTTTTCGAGACAGGGTTTCTCTGTAGCTTTGGTGCTTGTCCAGGAACTAGCTATTCTAGACCAGGCTGGCCTCGAACTCACAGAGATCCGCCTGGCTCTGCCTCCCGAGTGCTGGGATTAAAGGCGTGCACCACCACCGCCCGGCTTCAAGGGACTTTTTTTTTTTTTTTTTTTAATTTTTTTTTTGGTTTTTCGAGACAGGGTTTCTCTGTAGCTTTGGAGCCTGTCCTGGAACTCCCTTTGTAGACCAGGCTGGTCTCGAACTCACAGAGATCCTCCTGCCTCTGCCTCCCAAGTGCTGGGATTAAAGGCGTGCGCCACCACCGCCCGGCGTCAAGGGACTTTTTAAAGGCAAAACCCACATCTTGGACTATCTGCAGTCACAGGGGAAGTTTATACAAGCAAGCAGTTGTACAGAAGCTAAGGTAAGTTAGCTGGTAATCGTCCACGGAGTCCTTCATCAAGGAGATCAAATTCTAGTTATAAAACCACCTGAGGCCTGAATAAGTCAAATTCTATGGAGCCTTGACTTCCCACTGGTGGGGTTGTCTTAGGCAGAGTCATGTCCTAGGGAAGCAGCCATAACCCCTTACAAAAGGTCTGCTCAATTAGAATTGTCCTGTGGGGCATCAAAGGCACCCAGAGAGTCTACACAGTACTCCTCAGGGTTCCATAAATCACAGCAGACATTGAAAATAAACTACACTCATTGCTCAGCGGTACCCCAAGGGCTCAAAGGCCTGCAAAGTCATCCAAATTGACAAGGGCTATCATACCATGGTGGAATTAACCCAAATGGCTCAACAGGCCCAGAAATGGCTGAGCAAGACTATGAAAGACAAAGTCAGGAAGCAAAGGCAATCACTAACAGTGGCTCAAAAAAGAGCACAAAGTGTTACTGGAATATTTCTTTTGTGCCATTGAATATGGAAGTACTGGGCTTGGGCAACCCCTACAAGCCATGCTCCGCCACAATCATGGATAATTCAAAACATTGAATTAATCATGAAAAGCCCCAGACCGACGGGAGGCAAACTGGGAGGTGTGCTGGCTGTGAGCTCACCAAGAGCTTCCTCAAGAGTCCAAAACATAATCCAAATTCTCATCTCCTTCTCAAAGCAGAGTGTGGGGAGATGGGGAACACCCTCGCGATAAAGTGACTCCCGTGTGGTACTCTTCGATCTTTCCTGTCTACCTGGGGTCAACCTGCCGACAGAATGAGTCTTCTCTCCCAGCCACAACTTGCCAAATTGGTCATCAGTCCCTCATAAGCCAGCACTGGGCAATCAACCTCAACAGGCCAATTAAAGAGACAATTCACAGTGGAAAGTAGATAAAAAGAGATGCGATCAGTATGGCCACATTGAGAAGGGGGACAAAGAGGTCCAGTGACTGACCCTATCCCCCCAGTCCACCTTTAGGATCCTGGCATAAGCCTTAGGTTCAAATAGAAGGAGAGTCAGCTAAGCAGTCTCGGTCAAGGTGCGGCCCTACCCACAGTAGACGTCTGCATCGTCTGGGCTCCAGCCCTTCCTGCAAGGCCATCTGAAAAACTGTCAGCACGGTGGGAAACCTCTTCCTGGCAGACAAACTCCCTTCTGGCTGGCACCGGGCTTTGGCGTTTTCTTTCCCCAGTGTGAAATTCCTGGGGAAATTCCATTTCTTGGGGTCTTTGTCTCTGAAGTAAAGGGAGGGGCGCGGTGCCTCTTCAGAACATCTTTTGAACACACGAGCGTGCGCTCGTGCATATGTGCATAACACACACACATACGCACACACACGCGCACACACACACACACACACACACGATACTATCAGGAGCAGAGTCAGCTGTGGAGACGAGGAGCTCCCCTGTCAGGCACTGGCCTTATCTGGTTCTAGCGTTTCATACCACAGCCTCCAGTCTTGTCTTTTGCAATGGGAATATTTCTTTTGTGCCATTGAATATGGAAGTCTGTAACTTTTAAAGCATATTTTGAATAGGCCCTCACAGAAGAGACTTTGGACTTTTGATCACTGTTGGAATTGTTAAAGACTACAGTGGGCTTGTGAGATGGCTCAGTGGCTAAGCCCACTGGCTGTTCTTACAGAGGACCAATGTTCAGGTCCCACCACCCACATGGGGCTCACAACCGTCTTTAACTCCAGTTGCAAGGAATCCAATCCCATGGCTTTCACAGGCACAGCACACATGAGGTACACAGTCAGAACACCCATATTTATAAAAAATAAATAAAAATTAAAGTGATGTGTTTTGGTGTCTGATTGACAAGAGGTGGAGTCACGAGGACCAATCTCATTGTCGACGTAATAAGATTTAGGCTGACCATGGAAGCACACCTGTGTGTGTCTCAGTGAAGGCTTTTCTAGAAACATCTAAAGAGGCGGGAAGACCCACTCTGAATACAAGTGCCCCATTCCACAGAGTGGAGTTCCCGTCTGAATAAAAAGGAAAAAGCGAGTGAAAGACCAGCATTTCCCTTTCCGCTTCATGACTCAAGGAAACATGACCAGCCACCTCCCTCTCCTGCTACCAAACCTTCTCAACGAGAGAGACTACACCCTCAAAAGGCACCAATACTTGAAAGGTAAACTCCCTCCGGAACCTGTTTTTGTTAGGTAATTGTTAGAGCTGTGAGAAAAGCAGCTAACACAATGAGTCTCCGTGTCTGGGGATGAACTGTGGCAGCTGCCACAAGGATGGTCAGAAGTCCCACAAAAGCCAAACTTATGGTTCTGGAAGGCCAATGTGTTACGGTCGTCTAGGCAACAGAAAAAAAAAACACACTCAGCTTTGTGACCTCTCAGACTTTGTACTATGAACCTTCCTTCCTTGGGAGGATAACTCGGAATTGATTATTTCAGGCTGGAGGTGACTCAGAGTAAGGACCGGGGCAGGAAGGGTGGGTGGGTCTGCTGGGACTGGGGAGCACACAGTCTAACTTGGCAGAGGGATGGTCAGCAGAGCTAGGGTGTTCTCTGTCTTGCTGGCCACGGTGTTCCGTGGGCTCTCACACCAAGGCCATGCTGGGCACAGGGTTAGGGTTCTGCTATTCATTTACAGTTAGTAAGTACACTGGGACCTGGGAGGGGTGTGCAGGAATAGCAGCTGGCAAGTATGAGGACCTCGACCCAGGCATGAAGGTACAGGCTCAGTGCTGGACCAGTGGGGACGAGTAGAGTCGTGCAGCTCTCTGGGGCTCAAAAGCCAGCCAGCCAGCTTAACCTCCCTGGCAAGTTACAGACCCATGACTCTGTCTCATAAAAAAAAAGTGGATGTCATCAAAAGAAGGGCACATGAGTTTGTCCTGCCTCCACACATATGTGCGTAGATGTGTGTGCATCTAGGTGTACTTACATACGTACAAATTTATTTATTTATTTGGTTTTTCGAGACAGGGTTTCTCTGTGGCTTTTGGAGCCTGTCCTGAAACTAGCTCTGTAGACCAGGCTGGTCTCAAACTCACAGAGATCCGCCTGCCTCTGCCTCCCGAGTGCTGGGATTAAAGGCGTGCGCCACCATCGCCCAGCCGTACATACAAATTTAAACTAGTACATTGGAATGTGGCAAGGAAAAGGAGGGAGGGAAGGAAGGAGGGAGGGAGGGAGGGAAGAGGAAAGAAGGAATTCTTTTCAAAGGAAAATGGTTCCATGACCAAATAATCAGCTTAACATCTGTAGGACTGCCAGGAGCCCTCCTGCCCCCCACAGCCACCTCCTTCGCCCCCAACCTTGCTGTCTAAGAAGCTCTTCCCCCACATGCTTGGCTGTGTCCCTCTGTGTCCTTCCTTCCCCAGCTCCCTCTCCTGGCCACCTGCTCTGGGGCTTTCCTCCCGGTTCTGGCTCTGGGGTTTCCAGACCACCAACCCTTGAGTGGTTTCCATTGTGGTCTGGTTAAGAAACTGGCAAAGAAATCCAACCCAGCCCAGTCTACAATGTGAATTTTAGGATAGCCAGGGCTACATAGAGTCACCCTGTCTCAAACAAAACAAAACAAAACAAAACAAAACAAAACAAAACAAAACAAAACAAAACAATAGTTACCCCTTCCTTATAAGGCTCCTAACACCAAATAAAGTACAATTCCATCAAAGTCACCATGAGGAATCAATGATTGGGGGGGGGGGAGCTTACTTATAAAACATAGGTGACCCCAAAGCAGGAACACCAGAAAGTCTATACCTGCCAAGGATTTATGTACAATTGGCTGGGGCTGAATAGCTGGAATCTCAGGGGAGTGTCAAAAGCCTCTCCTAAGCCCCTCCTATGAGGCAACAGCACCAATCATGAGTCCTACAGAGAAGGGAGCTTGCAGGCAGCCGCAGGCGATCTGGTAAGAATGGCGCCTACTTTGCTCTGGAAGACCTCACCGGTACCACTGTGCATCCCCATAGGAATGTGAGGGAGGGGAGCCAGGGCTGTTTGAAGCATGAAAGTTTACAGGAGCCTGAGAGCTGGCTATGGACCTGGGGAGGCAGGCAGCGAGAGGATCCCCTTACCTGAGGAGCTCAGACTCCAGGCTCCATTGGCTCCAGGTGGCAGACATGCTGCTTGAACTCACAGGTGTGGAAGAAGCCAGCAGGAGGGTGCAGCATCACCTGGGCTCTGCCCCTGTGCCCCTGCAGCAGGCTGGGAGGTGCTCCTGGACAGTCCTCAGAGCTGGGAAGGTGACTGTTTGGAAAGAGGGCTTTCATTGGGATCGGCTAAGAGTTACCATGAAGTCCCCCTCCTCTTCATCCCCTGAGAAGCTGGGATCCCCATGCCCACACTTAGTCTCTACAAGATCAAGAGGCTCAGAGCATAAGAAAAATGGCTGGCCATCTACAAGGTTCAGGGAACTGGAGGAATTCGGGGAATACTATTATCTGTGGGGTAGAAAAAAAGGGAGAAGAAAGGAGAGCCCCCAGGTCCCACCAACACTATGATCCAGACTGCTACTGCCGAGGGCCCTCTCCACTGCCCAGAGGCTGGACTAGGACATCCGTGATCTGGATGGTGGGGGTGGGCTAGGTGGAGGGGGGTTCTCCTGAAAGAGGAGCAGGTGGGAGGGGCCTTAGGAGCAGAGACTCCTCCTCCTCCCCCTCTTCCTCCTCCTCAGAGAAAGTGGTATGCCTCTCCTCCACTGCCGTTTCCTCTTGGCGATTCCATGCTGACTTTCTCCCCACCCAGGGAAACTCCATTACTGGTCTGGGAACCCCTTGCAGGAACACATGTACATCTGGCTGCCACAGAGAAGTGCGGGAGGGCTGACCTCTCCCTGTGTCCACTGGTCCTGGATCTGACCCACTCCACCTACATCAAAGAAGACAGTCTCCTGCCTGAGCCCTGGGGTGGGAGTGGCGGCAGCGGGGTGGGGGGTTCATAGTTGGTATGCACTCTGGGAGTTATCTAGGGTCAGGACAGGAAGCAGCCAAGGCTACAGTTTGTCCCTGACTGTCCCTTGATGGGAGACCAGTGCTGACAGAGGCCTAGATAGAAACTCCACAGGAGGCTGCACTTTCTGGACCACCTCAGTTCGGTCACATGACACCTGTAACCTGGGGAGTCACATCTGTGCTCTTCTGGCATGGGGCTGTGGTATAGCCTCTTGCCTGACTTTGCAAACTCAGCATGGAGGTGAGGCTGGAGATGAAGAGTCTCCTGGGGCCTGGAGGCAGGAGCAAGTTTGTGCAACACCACAGCATGCTTCCCACCACACCAGAATGGGTGAGGTCTCCATTCGTCCTGACCACTCGACTTGTCTGGAACCTTCTGTCAGGCCAACAGAGTCGCAGGGAATGCCACAATCTAAGACCTCCACCCCTCTCTGTGCCCAAATCATCTGACAGCATGTTTTCTCAATGGGTGTAGTGTTACTCACAGCAGGCCCTGGCCACTGGCCTCATCCAAGTTCTGTATTGCAGCTAAGTGTCAGTGTTTCGTGAGAGTTGGAGGTGGCTCTGAGAATGCATGCTGGTCATCAGTAAGGACTCTGGGAACCTCCTTTATCTCTGTCATCCCAGGGAGCGGGTGTGTGTGTGTGTGTGTGTGTGTGTGTGAGAATTAGAACAAGGACGACTTCATGAGCAGCCCTGTGTGCTGCCCTGAGGTCTTGTCTTAAGGACACATGTTGGTCCTGCACATGCTCCTCTGCTGCCTCACTAAACACACGCACAACTGTCTTAGAAACTGTAAAGTGTTTGGGAACATCGAGAAGGCACCCAATCCATCACCTTTCCAGGTTTTAAAAGCAGCTCCATTTCCCAGGCTCAATCATGATAAATGTTGCCTAGCAAGGATGCCCCACTGGGCTCTGCATGGGCTCTGGCCTCAGATTAGACATGGAGATGGGAGGACAAGGTCCTAATGAGGTATATGAAGGGTGCCAGTGGTAGGGACCAGGACAGGGTGTCTGGTAACTCAGGGATCCCGTTTGTGTTTCTGGACCAGTAGGAAACACGCAGATGCCAGACTGCCTGGTTTATAGGCCCCCACTGACTCTTAGAATCACCTCACGGACCCTGAAGCAGCCTCTAGACCCCAGGATGGTCCTTCAGGACTCTTGTATAGCGTTCCATCTACAGCAGTGGTTCTCCACCGCCCTAATGATGTGACTTTTTGTGGTGTCCCCCAACCATGAAGTTATTTCATTGCTACTTCATCACTGCGATTTTGCTACTGTTATGAATCGTAACATCCTAGCGTTTCTGCATCGTAAGTCACTGTATCATGTAACCATGTTTGGACCACAAGGAAAAAGTGACTTCACCCTAAAACATGGGATTAATTTGCCCTTTGTTTCACCCTAAAGATTTAAACCATATGACTTGGATAACATTTGTGTCACACTAAAAAATACTGACAAACTGGGCCAAATCAAGTGGTTTTAGCTTACGTGAGACAATTTATTTTTGTTTGTTTGTTTTTGTTTTTAGGCAAATTTTTATTGAATGTGACACCAGAAGCCTCATCTACAAAGCATAACTGAAAATTAAATTTCACGAAAATGATAAATTTCTCATTTCCAGAAGACAGCTGTATATAAATGAGATTAGAAGCTGTAGGCTGGGATAGAGTACTTTAAAACTGCACTGTAAAATCAAACTTGTACTAAGAGCTAAATCACTCTTCCAGCCCAGTAGCAAGCCAGCAACTCAGGACAATCTCTTTTTGTAAGTGACATTTAAGTTGCTTGAGTGGGAATGGGATACACATTAACACCTAGACCAGTGGGTCCCAACCTTCCTAACGCTGTGACCCTTTAATTCAGTTCCTCATGTTGTAATGACCCCCCCGCCCGACTACAAAACTATTTTTGTTGCTACTTCATAACTGCAATTTTGCTACCGTTAGTGAATCACAATGTAAATATCTGCTATGCAGGATATTCCACAAGGGGGGTCGTGACCCACAGGTTGAGAACCACTGACCTAGATGGATTTTTAAACTAGCCTTATAGCCTAGACATGAACAGAAGGAGTTTGCATAAATCGGCAAGGAAAAAGCGGCCAGGCCAGGCTTACTGTGTCTAGCCAGAGGAGCAGCAGCTTCAGGCTGCTCAGCATGCATGGGTGGAAGAGCAGCTGAGTCATTGACCTGGTGGATCCATGTCTGGGTGATGCACCATGTGCCCAGGGCGTTCCAGCACCCCTTGTATCTGTGCCAGCTGAGTTAAGCCGGCTATAACTCCTGACCTTGCTGGTGGGCCTCCAACTGTAACGCCTGCGCCTGTGCCTGCGTTACTCTCGGTACAGTTCATGCACCACTGTACTGTATGTGAGCCAGGCAAGGGCCTGAAGATTGAAAGAACACACAAGAGACATGGGTCATTCGAAAGGAGATCAGCCGAATGCTGTTTATTCAAGCTTAGAAAAATCCTTATATACCTAGCTGCTGCACAAGGAATTTCCCCCAGGCAGGTGGGAAATTGCCACACCCAAGATGGAGTACACAATGCCCTACAGCTAATCACCAGGCGGGACAGAGGGAGCACAGGAACAAACAGGATGTTTTAGCTGGCTGGCCAGAAACTGTCCTCAAGAAACCCAGGAGAAGGAGTAGATTCATGGGCCCTACAGCCGGCATCATGTCAAGATTCTTTGGGAACTTAAAGGAAAACTGTGAGACCAATATGACAATAAATTATTATGACCACAAATTATTACAAGTATTTTTTTTTTAAATATTTATTTATTTATTTATCATGTATACAATATTCTGTCAGTGTATATGCCCGCAGCCCAGAAGAGGGCACAGATCTCATTACAGATGGTTGTGAGCCACCATGTGGTTGCTGGGAATTGAACTCAGGACCTTTGGAAGAGCAGGCAATGCTCCTAACCTCTGAGCCATCTCTCCAGCCCCTATTACAAGTATTTTATAACTATGACAGGACTAACCTGCACATGGGGTCCAGGCATTGCAGAGAGCCAGGGCTGGGCAGGTGAAAGCCTAGTGAGATCTATCTCTCCTTGAGTCACTCTGGAGCATAGAGAAGCACTCAGGCTGCTCCAGATGCTTAGGTGTGTCACCTCCCCACATGCAATGGATATCACAGAAAATTAAACATAACTGGGCAGTGGTGGCACGCACCTCTAATCCCAGCATTCAGGAGGCAGAGGCAAGATGATCTCTGAGTTCCAGGACAGCCTGGTCTACAGAGTGAGTTCCAGGACAGTCAGGGCTAACAGAGAAACTCTGTCTCGAAAACAAAACAAAGCAAAACCCCCAAATCAAACATTTCTATCCCTGAAGGAACGATGCTGAGGAGGCTGGCTGACTCCACATCCCCCTAGAGAATCACAGGAGCCCTGGTTGGGGATGCCTTCCTGTCTGAGATGATCCCAGAGGTGTCAGCCTATCATCTAACTTCCTCCTTAACTGAGGCAGGAGGATACCATATGCCTCTGGTGCTTGGGGAGGTCGGGAAGTGTGGCATATACCACAGGGAATGAGGGACCACCAGCCTGTGGGGAGCAGTGATAATCGCCAGTGTAGCATACTTCATCCACCTGAGTTTGATGTCACCATAGCGATTCTGAGCTGGAGACTCCACTGTCATCCTCAGCGAGAAGCTAAGGAAACTGAGGCCAGTCAGGTGGGAGAGTTGGCCCCAGGTCAAGCAGCCAGAAGCAGGAGAAGAGAGAGATCAGGCTGAACCTTGGGTCCTGGTGTCAGCCCCATCTCCCAGCTGTTGTGGAATATCAGCTGAAGATGTGTTACATTTGTTTATGCTGGGAAACATTCATTTAATGATGTGAAGATGTGTTGCATTCTTTTATGTTGCATTTGTTTAACTCTGTGAAGCTGTGTTACTTTGCCTGTCTAAAACACCTGATTGGTCTAATAAAAAGCTAAATGGCCAATCACTAGGCAGGAGAGGGATAGGTAGGGCTGGAAGAAAGAATAAATAGGAGGAGAAAAAGAGACAATGGAGGATTGAGAAAAGAAGGAGAGGAGGGTGCCAGGGGCTTGTCACCCAACTACACAGTCAGACAAGGAATAAGAAGTAAAGAAAAGGGCTGAAGAGATGGCTCAGCGGTTAAGATTGCTCTTCCAAAGGACCGGGTTCAACTCCCAACATCCATATGGCAGCTCACACCTGTCTGTAACTCTAGTTCCAGGGGAACCTGACACCTTCACACAGACATACACACAGGCAAAACACCAATAAACACAAAATAAAAATAATAAATTATTTTTTTAAAAAGTAAAGAAAACATATACAGAAATAGAGAAAGGTAAAATCCCAGAGGCAAAGGGTAGATGGGTTAATTTAAGAAAAGCAGGCAAGAAACCAACCAAACTAAGGCCGGGCATTTATAAGTAAGGATAAGACTCTGTGTATTTATTTGGGAGCTGGGTGGTGGGCCCCTAAACTGCCAAAAACCAAAAAATAAAAAAATAGCCACTACACCCAGCCTTGCAGTAGGAAGCCTAGGAGGGTAGTCTGTTGTCCTCTACTGGGCTCTGCAGGGGCTCCCCCCCCCACCTTAGGGGCTATCATCAGGGGTGCAATTGTTCCCTACGGGATTCCACGGAGGCTGACTGCCCCACCACCCAAACTGGCTGCGGTCAGTGCCCAGTTTGCTTTACATGGGCAGGGCACTCTCCCGCTCCAGGCTGGGGTGCTACGGAAACCCTTCAGTATGAAGTTCACTTCCTCCCGCCCTCGTGGCTCAGGCTCCAATCTGAAGAAATAAAAGTCAGGCAAGTCCCTGCTGCTTCCCAGGGAAGTCCCAGCAAAGTCCCCATTCCTGCCCAGTGTGGGCAGCAAGGGTAATTTTAGCCCAAATGGGAAAGGGGCTTTCTTCACCCCGGGAGGCTGGCTGGACAGACTGTGTCCATCACTTGCTCTCCGCAGGCTCTCTGGCTGTTGTTCAAAGGTGGTGCAGCCACGCCTCCAGGCAGTGGGAAGGTTTAGTCGAGAGCCCACAAACACCTACAATGTAGTGTGTATGTGTGGGAGCAACTAGACACCCCCTAGGCTGGCACCCCGTGATTAAATAGCACTAAAACACTTCCCTAGGGGAGAATGGTGGCTCTCATCTGTAATCCCAGCACTCAAGAGGCTGAGGCCACACACACGTGAACTATGAGCTCCACTTATCTCTGGGGCTTGTCATTGTGCGTCTACCCAGCTGGTTGTCACGTGAGCTGTCTGAGGATACCAGAGCAGTGCTGCCTCCTGGAGCAGTGTACCCTTCCAGTCACCAGCACCTATGACAGGAAGGCAAGACCAGAAACAATGTGGGGAGAGGACACAGAAAAAGAGGTGCCTGGGCTCCTGACTATAACAGGGACTCAGGGACAGACCCCTGGTTGCAGACAGCAGCATTGGAGGGGCTTGGATACATCCACAGGTCATCTTGAAGGTCACGATGTTTTCTCCGCTGTCCTGCACATTCTGTTCCTCCATTTTTATTTATTTGTTTGTTTGCTTGTTATGTCAGGGTTTCTCTGTGTAACAGCCCAGCCCTAGCTGTCCTGGAATTCACTTATATAGACTAGGTTGGTGTCGAACTCAAACTCAGAGATCGGCTTCCCTCTGCCTCCCAAGTGCTGGGATTGAAGGCGTGTGCCACCACGCCTGTCTCTGTCCCTCCATTTCTGCTCTGCTCATCGACCCCAAGAGGTCTGGCTCCTATTCCACAGGTCTGCAAGAGGTATGGTCCCTGGGCCCTGAGGCAGCAGAGATAGACAAGAGAGACCCCGTGGAGCCACGACTAGGGGTACTCCAAAAAGTCAAGTATGAAGAAAGAGGGGAACGGTAGTGGGAGAGACACCAAGCAGAGTGGTTAACACCAGAGGAGGGGTGGAGGAGTAGAGAGGACCTTTTGAGACAGAAGGAATGATAGTATGAAGATCCTGGGGCAGAGATGTTCAGACTTAGAGGGGTTTAGGTCAGAGCTCGAGGGCCAAGGTGGAGCTGGGGGCAGCGTACTCTAGGAATACGGCCTGAACTGAGTGTTAGGACGTGCCACCCCATGCAGACAAAGCTTCTACACGGGCAGGTGTCCCTTCGGGGCACCAGTTCTGCCAGCCAGCACTATCCCGTGCCTCCCGGCTGACCTGGAGACTCCACTTTCACACTCGGGGTTTCCCCAGGGCTGTCTCTGTGACAAGGCGTGTGTCTAGGAAAGTCCCTAGAGCCAAGAACCAAGAAGGAAAGTTCAGCCTTCGGCTGTGGTCACTTAGACTGTGGAATGCTGGACAGGAGCTAGTTGCCGGTCCTGCCTGTGTACACCAGGATGCTCTGCGGTTGCCAGGTGTTATGTTTCTGTCTGGGGGCACTGGACCCCAGGATAACATTCCTCCCCCTCCACCCTCACTGGACCCAGCGGCCTTCTAAGGTCCTCTCCTCTAGTTGACTGGGGAGGAGCATGGTCCACAGCTGCAGGGCAGAGGGCTCCCTGGGGCACTGGGTAAAGCAAAGGAGAGGGAAGCAGGTTGTACCCTAACTGTCCTTCAGAAGCTGAAGAGGGTGATGTAAGGGCAACCGAGAGACAGGGGGCAGGGGTGTGGGTAGCATCTGCCCACAGAGCCTGCCATGGCCACAGAGGTCATCATTTGTTGGGTCTGGAGGACATGTGTCTTGCCTTTGGGCCTCAGCGGGTCGCGAACAGAAGAGCCTGAAGCCAGGGGACACAGTTAGAGTCCACGAGGCAGAAAAGGACGTGTGGTCCCCTACCTCACAGGAGGGGTCTTACGTACGACCTCAGCTAGGACAGCCTGACAACAGCCTCCAGCCCATTTCGTAGTGACTAGCAACTTCTGGAATTCTCACGTGACATCTCTGGGGCACCCAGTCGTCAGAATGAGTGGAAGTAGACAGGGCTGAGCCAGGGATGGAAGGTCCGGTGTGGCCCAGGTGAAGAGGACCACAGGAATGGTAACTGAAGGCAGCAAGGGGTTTATTAGTCCAGATACCCAGGCTGTCAAAACACAGAGACTAAAAAGTCAAAAAATAAAAGGGCTAAAAATAAGACGGAAACCCCCACTCCCTAATGATCGGGCCCTGACTGACTGCTTAGATCCTGGCCCAGTAATTGCAATGCCTCGTACGAAAAATTCAACCTCATCCCAATGACCCTGGCATCTGACCTCAAAGAGCAAAGACTTACTACCTCAGGATCGAGGTGCCCTCTTGACCTCTATTCTGTGATACCACAAATATGGCCCAGGAAGTGAGAACAGGAGACTTGCAGCTGTAAAAAGAACCCCATTCTCTCAGGGAGGCAATCTCTCTCTCAGACACACACAAACACACGTGTGCATGCACACACGAACACATGTTGTCGCTTTCTGTGTTTTTGCCATAATGTCTGTCCTTCACTAAAATTTTTCTGTCTATTCTGGTCTGGTATCTGGGGGTCATCATTTCTAGCGTGACAGACATCAGGAATAAAAGGCCACACAAAACTCAGAATGCCACCCCAAACTCCCATTAGCCCACTCGAGGCTGTGGGAAGCATGTCTGCAGTATGGGGGGGGGGGGACTGAAGGGCTAAGCCGTGTTGGGGAAGGGGGAGTGCTGGAATTTGAGTGTGCTGAGGGGCGAGGTAGGGGTGCAAGCGTGGTCTCCCTTGGCCATTTTCACTATGGATCCGAGTGTGTTCCTCTCTGTAGACTTTTCAGGGGTGCACAGCACCTCTGTAAGTAGAGGGAAGTGTGTTCATTGAGGCTGAGTCAGGCTAGGAGTTTCTGACGGGCTAGGGCCTTTCCTGCCTCTGCCGAAGAGGGAAGGACTCGAGTCCAGAGACTTCTGGCTCAGCTCCACTCAAGACTGCACCTGCTGTGGTCCCCAGAGGCAACTTTGGACACAGGAAATCAAACAGTAGTGCAGGGGTAAGAATCAATGACTTCCTTTTAGGAAGATTAGAAAGTTCTGGAATGGTCACACAGCCATGCTAGTTGCTTAATACCACCAGACTGTACACCCACAAACGGTTTCTAGACATGTATATTGTTATGTCATATATTTTCAATACAATTTTAAAAATACTGGTTTTTAGAACAATTTTTTTCAGTAAAATATGGGGTGAACATCTGAACATCCGGCGTTAGGAGCCATGGAACCTGGCCTCAATGTTGCCTCCCCAACCTGCAGACTTTGCTTAAATGGACGTCTGGCAAGCTGTTGGGGGCTCCAAGGAAACGGGAACTACTTTTGTGGTGTGGGTCATGGGCCAGACAGCTTTTACTACTACCCAGTCATCCTGAAATCCAAGCCAACACTCAGGCACTGAACACTTCCTAAATAGTCCTGAGACCAGAGACCAGACTTCCAGTGACAGATGACACTTAGCTAAGATCATAAGAGCCACAGCCCAGCGAATGGGTGTTCTGGGGTTTTCTCTCTACTGCTTTCTTGGGGCGCATGCCTCATCCACCTGTGGTTTTACTGGTTCTATCTGTGTCCGTGTGGAGCATGGCTAGTCAGGGAAGGTGGTCACTTGGTATCTCTGTCCACGTTGGTCTAGCTACCCAGAAGATGGCCTCTGAGCAGAAGTAAGCTCTTCCCCCACAGCCTGTCTCCAAACCTGTCCTCATCTCCAATAGTGAGGCGAGCAGGGTCCCTCCCGCAGTCTCAAGCCTCCAATAAGGGCACTGTGGAGCAGCCTACAGTTGAGTCTGGGTGTTGGTCGACACTGGTTCACTCCTGCCCAGATTGGCTCTGTCACTGCAAACCTGGCCTCGCCTGTTCCTCCAGCAGGTATCCAACAGCAGGTTAGCAAGAGGACATGGCTTAGACGGCGCCAAGAGCTGTCATCAGGAGGGCATGGTCAAGTCAGCCCAGAAGCACTGGGGAGGAGGTTGGATGGGTGGATGCCGCACACCCAGGCTTCGGAGTTGCAGAGGAAGGGAGGGGAGGGGCTGAGAGTACCTTGGGAACCCGCAGGCTAGAGTGTCCTCTTGCCCTGCCTTTTGGGGATCCTTGCTTTGAGTCAGCCACATGGAAGCGGGGGAAATGGTGACAGTACCGTGTAGCCATGCTGCTGATTCCTGGTGAGCGACCACATGACTTGGGGATAGCCTTCAATGCCAGCACAGACATCTTGGCTTGGCCCGTGGCATTCCAGGACTTCAGAGATGGGACCTGTCCTTGCATCTACTGTCTGGTTTCCCTCTAAGGGGGATTCTCCTTATTGCTGAGAGATGTAGAAACGGAGGCACGCGCAGATTGCCCTAACAGCTGCCCAGAGGTCCCTTACTCAAGCGCTCTGGCCCTGAACACCAGGATGGACAGGGTGCTGCACGGCCCCTGGTGGGCGGGGGGCAGCAGCTGGTTTCCCTCTGAGGTGAACCTTGTGGCAGTATATTCTAGAGCCCCATATTCAAAGGCACTTCTTGGAGAATGGTTAGAGTAACTTCCAGAAGCTCCTGTGAGTGGGATCTCCCCCCCGCAAAGAGGGGCTGAAATATCTGGGCAGGCTCAGGCAGCTGTGATCTGTGTGTCCTAACAGATAAGCAAGTGTGTGGTCTAAGTTCGACACTCAGGGGCCAAAGATCCCTATCTGCTGTTGTGAGCTCTAGACAGATGCGCTTAGGCCTGGCAGCCAACAGAAGGGATTTCAGTGTGGCTACCAATGCTATGAGTGGCGTTGACAACCCGGGGCCACTCCTTGCTCGGGTTTGGTCTCCACTGTACAGGAGGCCTTATTCAGGATGGCTGCAGGACAAAGATAGGTCAGCGTCAATACAGCAAGGATGGGGAAAGACAACAGGGTGTTGGTGGGCTGCTGGAGGGATTGCCAACCATGGGAAAGGATCCGTGCCGAAGGTGGGTCATGGGCACAGACATCTAAGGTGTGTTGGGAGGTCGGTCATTATTTGAGGGTCACATTCTGAGGCCAGGGCGGCAGTCTTGTGACTCTATGTTACAAGGCCACACGCAGAAGCCATGTGAAGTCCAGGCTTCCTCAGGAAGAAGACTCAGAGCCTGCACTACAGCACTGTTGTCAAGTCACTCGGTTACGGTGTGAAGCCACTTACCACGGTGGAGAGCTGTCCGTGCCGCAAAGTAGGAGGCATGCAGAGGCAGATCTGTGACACTAGAAGGGGGATGGGGGGTGCCAGGTATCTGCATCTGCATAGGCTCTCCGAAGAGACACTGTTCAAGGGCATGCTGGGGCTGTACCTGGGAGCCTTTGTCATGTCAGTGAGACCGCGTCACAAAAAGGTTCCCCCCAAAAGCAAAGACTGTCAAAAAACAAACAAGAGAACAACAACAAAACCGCACAGAAGCAGGCACGAGGAATCTCTTTCTGATCTGTTGGTCACGAGAGTCTAAGATACCTCCAAAAACAACACAAGCTATTGCTGTGGCCCTTGGTGGCCTTCCAGAGGTTGAAGGTAAGTCTTTATTGCTGAAAACACTATACGTTTTGAACACAGGACTTCTCCGCGAGGACTAACTTTCATAGAACCAGAACACACTATACATACTGCCAAGGAAAGGAAGAAATCCAACAGTCCTTCCCAGCTAGGACACCTAGAAACCACAACAACAGCATTGTACGATATCCATAAGGGTGCAATAGTGGTCCTCGTATCTTGGTAGTGACCAATAGCTCTTGGTTAGGCTTAAGGCTGGCTCAACTAGAGAGAAATCATGCCTGTTACTGGAAACCCATGCAATTACCTGAGGCTGGGGAGGTCACGGGTGATAGAGGAGAGCCTACTGTTGGCACTTTACTAAGCCAGCACACTTCCTAACTGCATTCTAAATACTTACAACCCCAGCTCTCACCACCCATCAAAGACGCTTCTCTCTGCAACAGATGGAGACCATTACAAAAACCCACAACTGATCAAAATGCAGAGATTAACTAATCACAAGGAGCCCGAGCCCAATGGATGCATCTACAACACAACCCTTGCATCTCAGGCTTAGGGATCGTCGCTGAAGAGAGTGGAAGGATTGTAAGAGGCAGAGCACCAGGAAATCTCTTGTGAGATTGTGTCTCCTAGAAACGACAGGGAAACGTCACTCGTGATACGTCAACAACATGGCCACCTAAACAAGACCTGGATAAGGACACCACCGACAGACATGCTAACATGGAAGGGGGAGATCGCACAGCCCCCCCCCCCCCCAAGACAAAGAACCGCAGGCAGCCAACAAATGCCGAGAGTGGGAAAATTCATCTTCCCCAGAGCTCATTCCCTTAACTGACTAATACCATCTGGTCAGCCCCGAACCCATATACATATAAGCAACACTAAACAGACTCAGCAGGTTGTATTTATACAGCTAGGGCCATTCCACAGAGAAACCCTGTCTTGAAAAATCCAAATAAAATAAATAATAAATCAAAATAGATAAGAGACGGTAAGGTGGCAGCAACCACCTGTGTCTCAGAGGGAAGTTACAAGGGTACCCCCAAGCTCTGAGCAAACACTGCAGGAGAACTACATCACTCTGAAATCCAGAGTGAAGAACAGGTGACAGACAGCTGGGTGCCCAAGCCCCCTGGGGCCCCAGCTCCCGTTGATCCAGAGTCCAGCTGACCTCAGACATTCTAGGAAGTGTCCCTGCTTCCCTGGCAACAAAGAAAGGGGGAAGGGCCTCTGCTAGGGCCAGCTGACCTCCAGTGCATGGTGGACTTTGCCTGGGCCATAAAAGAGGTCACAGAGAGTGGGGACTCACTGTAGTGAGCTCTGTGGACTCCTAGGGAGGCTGTGGGGCCTCCTTGCCTAGGTCCAGGCCAGCTAAGCTCCCTGGGCCTAGGGGAGGACCCCACACTAACTGGATTCTGTGTGCCCATGATGTCCATGGGTAGGTGGCTCTGTCCTCCAGGACAAACTACTGGACTTTGTTCTTGCATACAATATCTTCATTGCTCAGAAAACACCCTGAGGAGAAAGTCCTCAAGACTAAAACACCCTTCTTGGCTCTGTCTTCACTGGGGAAGCTGAACACTACTCCAACATCAGCTATGACAACAGGAGTCCTGAGGGAGGTGGCAAGAATGGCTGTGGCCTCAAGGACACTTTGAGGGGGCACTGGGTCACATGCATCACCAAGATCAGGGACGCTGCCACAGTGCATTCTAGGCAGTGGCTGTGTACACCAGGATGCACGAACACCATACATTTTCTTCCTCTTGCCGTTTCCACTAACCTGATTATACTATCTCTACAACAGAAACTTAATGGTGAACAGGGATGGGGATTTGGGGCAGACCCGGGGCAGGCGTTCCTTCTCCCTCCAAGGCAGCTGGGGTCTCCAGCGATTAGGATACATCATCCGCTCCACGCCCCCTGAGCTGCAGCATCTCCTACTTCCTAGCGCCAGAGTACTCATGGTCCAAGACATCCTAGCTTCCCAGGAAGGCCCAGAGGGGGCTGAAGCCCCTCTTGGAAAGGGGTGTTGGGGTTGAGACTCTACGAGGAGTGCAGGGAAGAGGTCTGCGAGGCCGCTCTCACTGGAGGTGACGGGCTGCAGGGCAGGGACAAGCTGAAGTTTTGGGTTTGGTGCTCCAGGGATCACTGAGATGGGCTGTCCTTTTGGTTAGGGGATTTATGATGAGTTATGAATATCACTGGAAAACAGCATGGCAGGAACTCTGATGAGTTTGGGAACAGAGTTTCTTCTTAGAGGTTTCAGAGAGAGGGGAGGCTGGGTACCAAATGGCTGATGAGGAGCCGGAGGGACTTGTTCAGAGTCAGGTGGCTGAGTCTTACAAAGCAGCAAGAGAGGGTCCTGCATTTGGGGGAAGGAACGCGACTTGAGGATGTAGGGAGGAGAGAGGAGAAGGGGCTCCTTTAGTCAATGTTTGTCTATCTTACGGGGTGTGTCACCAGCAGGCCCCAATAGCTTGGAGTCTGGTAGCCTAGGACCTGCATACAGGACCAGCTATGAGAGAGAAGAGGGGCATAGATGCAGATGGGTGCGACTTGAGCAGCCTCACCTGTGGGTTCTGATTGGCTCAGATGCCCAGGGCTGGTTCTGGGAGTTTGGGAGTCGGAGTTTCTAGCCTTGCCTTTAGTTTGGTGCTGTCTGATTCTGGTAGGTCACCAGGGCAGGGAAACTCTTAGAAGGAAGCCAGTCTCTGTCCTGGGGATACAGTCAGGCCTAGGAGAGGAGGTACATGTGTGCTCAGACTCTTTCCCTCCCAAGTCTGGGAGGCAACGCCCCTTCCTGGGCAGATGATCTGGGAGTCCTGGACCAGAAGGCTGTCTCTTCTGCCTTCTCCAGAAGCCATGCAGGCTCTAGATGCAGCTCCAGTGCAGCAGTGAACTGAGGGGCACGGAGGTCAGGCTGTCCTCAAAGTCCTCAAGGTCACTACACGATGATTGATTGGCACAGTGGCTTTCAGGATGTCCTTCCCTGGGAGAGCCTGTGTGACTGCAACTGCCGAGGAGAGATGACCGCATTTGCTGGACACAGAGACACCACCTGTTTAGCACCACCCACGAGGCAGGAGCAAAATGGTACCACTGAGGCTTGGCAAGATCCAAGCTCAGGTCCCTAGCACCCACGTAAGAGCTGGCTGTGGTAGCATGTACCAGCACACTGAGAGCTGGGGAGAGGCAGAGATGGGTCCTGGAGCTGACTAGTTAGCTGGTCTAGCCCAAGTGGTGAGCACCTGGTTCAGGGATCCTTTCTCAAAAAATAAGGCGGAGGGCAGCCATTGAGGAAGACATCCGATATTGACCTCTGACCTCTACATGCATCCACACATAAACACATATAAACATGCACATCCACAAAGTCCCACCTATAAACTTAACAAGTGCACGTTGGGAACATATAAGCACATGGTTGTATTAAAAGTCTATTGCAGGAAGGGTGTCAACAACTTTACCTGGATCCCGGGAGGAAGACACTTAACGCTGGTGAAGGGGATGGAGTGTCAGGGAACTGATAATCGAAAGATTCCTCATTGTTCCTGAGCCTTCCGCTCAGCCTGGCCCTCACTGTTGGTCACTGCTTTCTCAAACTGTCTCTCTCCATCTGTTTTGGTTTTTTCCTTTTTTGTTTTTTGGTTGTTTTTCCTGCATGTATGTCAGATCCCCTGGGGCTGGAGTCACTGATGGTTGGTCAGCAAGCATGCAGGTGCTGGGAATTGAACCCAGGCCCTGTAGAAGAACAGCTAGTGCTCTTAATCCCTGAGCCATCTCTCTAACCCTCTGTCCATTTATTTGGCCATCAGATGTGATCCAGTACCTCGCTCCAAGGCTCAGTTCCCCCTGTGGGCCACTCCCCGTGCAAGCTGTTAATAGGGTGTCTAACCACCATGATTCTTCTTATCTCTGTCTGCCTCTGTCTCCAGGAAGCCTCTCAAACTCCTTGAAGTCAGGGGCTGCTGCTTTAACCCTTTGCAGCCATCCTGAGACCCCTGTATCTGTACGGAGACTGAATCGCTGTGTGATGTGTAATTGTGACCCAAAAGTTAATAGTAGCGATCAACACTAGAATGAGTGAATAAGTTGCCCACTGTCCTCAGAAAAGATCAGATCTGCTTGGTAGACTGCAGCTAATAAAGCCAACCTAGCTTGCACACGTGGTTTTTATTTGATAAATTCTGACATCGTGCGGAGATATGAATGGTCCTCCGATATTACAGTGTGGAAATCTGGCCCGTGTGCTCTGTTTTCTCGCTATCAACTGTGTCTCTGGTGACTCATTTGATAAAGAACTAGTCTTTCTTGTCCCCAATCGAAAGAGTCCCTGGCTGGGAATCCCCTGAGAAGATCAACTTCCTCTCCAGACAGCGTGGTAGTGACCGTGACTGTCTCCCTGTCACCTGCTCTGCGGTCAGGTAGCACCTGCCCTGGCCTGGCCCTCTATAGGAACCTCTGGGTTAGGTGAGGGGTCAGGAACCATGGGAGGCTCCCAAAGGCATAGGGATTTACCCTGCACATCACAATCCAAGTGTCCAAGCAAAGACACACACACACTGCCCTTCCCGTAGGTGACCACCCGGCTATCCCACTGCAGAGGCTGCTGGGAGAGTGACTTCCCTTCCCAGGAGCTATGTTTCCCTGTCCCTCAGCCATTACCCATGACCCTGTCACCAGCATTCAGCAAGCGAAGCTGAGACCACCAAGACTTCCCTAGTCTTTCTTTCTCCAGGTCTGTGGGTGAGAGGAAGATGGGGGTCCTGCCCACGCTGCTAAGTTAACTCAGGTCCCCTATGGAATCAGTCCTGGACAGGATTACCTGTCCCTTCCTTCCCACTTCCTTCCTCACTGCCATCTTTCCTCTGCGATCCTACCACATGCACTGGGAACCCCTCCCTTCTCTTGACTTGGTCACCTGGGGACCTCACAGGTGGCTTATGTCAGGAACAGTGATGTCCTTTGGAAGTACCAAGTCTCTTCTGAACGTGACTGCATCCCTGGTTTCCTCATATGAGTACTGCAGAAGACCAGACTGAAACAGGTCCAGCCATACAGAGTGTGCAGAGCTAGGCATGAGGCCTGGGCACCCCAATGGGGAGGGGGAACATCGATGCTATGGCTGAAGTTCCAATGTGTGTCCTTTGCTATGGTAGCATAGTAAATTAATTACGGGGCTTAATCCAGACAAATCAACAGTGTTCTGTCATTTTCAATGCAAACGGGCCCAGTATCTCCCAGACACTGCCGGAGTCCTGGGGCACCCATGGAGGCCAGAACACAGCCTTTCTGTGACAGACCCCTGGAACTTCCTGTTTGGGGCCATGTCAGAAACACCAAAAGATGCTCAATGTGAAATATTTTAGTACTTCTGCTATTTGGCTCAAACCAGGAAGTTCAAGGATGCATGACACAAGACAGAAAACAGTAAAAGAACATTTTAAAAATATTGAAAAGATGCTGTAATGTGAGGACAATCCCAACAAATTCCCTTCCTTGTCTGGAAGACTAACACCCTTCTCTCTCAGAGCCAGGAGCTAAGGGCACACATGGGCGCATGGGTCTCTCAGGGAGCTGCAAGCAGAGTCCAAGAGTGAGGGGGTCAACAGCCCTGCTGTGCGATGGTTTCCTTCAGGAAGTGCTGGCCCTGTCACAGAGCTGGGGCTTGGCGGGGGCGTTTTTGGCAGTGTCTGTCCTGTGAAGTATCCTGAACCGCTGTCCTGCAGCCAGAGTCCCTGAATAAGGAGTACCAGGTAGCAGACGGGACACAGCCCTGCCTGTGAGGATCCAGGCATAGGCACTGAGTATAGATGAGGAGCTCACTGAGGTCCCTCCTGTGAACCACTGTGTCTCTGACATGCACCCCACTCGTGCCTCAGCTTTGTTCTGTGAGTGGGCTCATCTGTGTCCTCAGAGAATTCATTAGAGACATCATGTCAGTCTCAGAGAACGGGACCTTCTCTAATGGCAGATGTGACTGGAATTGTATTATTTAGGACTAGGGTCCTCTAAGAGGGGACATTGTGGATATGGAGGAGGCCATGAAGATGTGGAAGTCATGAGGAAATGGAGGCCATGAAGAGACAGAAATGATGAGAAGGTGGAGATGATGAGGGGGATGGAGAGGATGAGGGGATGGAGAGGATGAGGGGATGGAGAGGACAAGGGGATGGAGAGGACAAGGGGATGGAGAGGATGAGGGGATGGAGAGGATGAGGGGATGGAGAGGACGAGGGGATGGAGAGGACGAGGGGATGGAGAGGACGAGGGGATGGAGAGGATGAGGGGATGGAGAGGACGAGGGGATGGAGAGGATGAGGGGATGGGGAGGACGAGGGGATGGAGAGGATGAGGGGATGGAGAGGATGAGGGGATGGGGAGGACGAGGGGATGGAGAGGACGAGGGGGATGGAGAGGATGAGGGGATGGAGAGGACGAGGGGATGGAGAGGATGAGGGGATGGAGAGGATGAGGGGATGGAGAGGACGAGGGGATGGAGAGGACGAGGGGATGGAGAGGATGAGGGGATGGAGAGGATGAGGAATAGAAATGACGAGTCATGATAAATCAGCGGCCATAAGGAGAGGAGGGAGGTCATAAGGAGACAGGGACCATAAGGAAATGGAGGCCACAGTCAGGACAGTGCTGCTCCACACTAACTGATACCCAGGATGCCCTGCAGTCACTGAGAAGGCCTAGGATGGGTCCTCCACAGCCTTGTAAGGGGCTAGCTCTCTGACATTTAGGACCCTATGATGCCGGCATGCTCATTTTGCAGGTATGCAATGACTAGATGAGCTAAAACATGTCTGTTGCCTGTGAGTAATAGGGGACTGGCAGGCTCCAGAGAGCCAAAAGGATCAGATGAGATTGTGAGCCAAACCTTGAGAGTAACCAAGGAACTGAGGATAGACCTGGCAGCTGGGGTGGAGGAGCTAGAATATGGCCCAGAAGGTCCCAGATGGAAGACACACATTCCCACTCAGCTCTCCATATCTTCCTGTAATTATTGCCAACATCACTTGTATCAGGAGCCAACCATTGGCCTCGAAGCTGGTAAACTAGGGCCAGACAGGGTGTGCCATTTCTAGAGCCCTGCTTATGTGCGATCTCGCTTGGCCCTCATAGAAATCTAGAAGTGGGTTCTGTGGTTGTCCCTGGACTCCACATGTACCTCATACATGTCCAGACAATAGCTCGTATGAGTCAGACACAATCCCTTCCAAACGACTACCCAGAAAACCAAGCAAGCGTAAAAAGGATCGCTGCTACGTGACAGGCTTTCTGTGGGCATATGCCAGAGGGCAAACAGCACCCAGGGTGGAGATGTACCATCACCGGCAAAGGGGTGCTCAAGTGACTATACCCACAGCTCAGGTCAGGAGGAGTCTCAGGAGCGGAAGCCTCACCCCCACCTCCGGGAGACCCAGGGCACAGAACAGCATGTCCTTACCACAGATGGCAGGCATTAACTCCCTGCCGGCTTCTGGTTCTCCTGGCTTCTTCATGCCCAGTGGTGAGAGGCTTCTTAGAGCCCTGGCTGGACAGCACCAATACCTGCTCAGCTCACTCCTGTTCCCACTCACCCTCTGCCATTCCTTGCTGGGGCTGAACAACCTCTCTAAGTGTTCAGCCTGGTGGCCCTGGCTTTCTCATAGCTGTACTTTGTTCTAAGCAGACGGTTCCCACTGCTGAGCAACAGACTAATGGCTTCTGGGACAGGACACAGCCTGGCCATTGTCTGCCACTCCCCATTCGATGGCCCACCTAAGAACAAACACACATCCTAACTTACACCCCACAAGCCAGCCACTCACGTTTCCAGGCCTGTGATACGGCACTAGGAACCATGCCTGCTGGCCTTGGATAGTAGGATGTCTTTCGTGTGTGTGTCTTGAGACAGGGTTTCTCTGTGTATCCCTGGTTGTCCTGGAACTTGCTCTATAGTCCAGGCTGGCCTAGAACTCACAGAGAATCACCTGCCTCTGCCTCCCAAGTGCTGGGATTAAAGGAGTGTACAACCACTGCTTGGCTCCTGTGTCTTTGTATCCTTTCTGTTGCTATGATAAACATTATGACCAAAAATGACGCGGGTAAGAAAGGGTTGTCTCATCTGACCCTTCAAGCAACAGCTTGTCACCGAGGGGAGCCAGGCCATGACCTGAAGGAGAGACCGCAGAGGAAGGCTGCTTGCTGGACTGTCCTTCACGCTCTACCTCTCCTACACATCCCAGAACTACCTGGTGACGGTCCTCCCACATCAATTAGCCATCACGATAATGCCCCACAGACATGTCTACTGATCACGCTGATGGAGGCATCCCTCAGTTGAGGGTCAGGTGTGTCAAGGTGACAGCTACGACCAGCCATCACACAACATCTTCACCTCAACTTGGAGCCCCCCTGCTGTCTCCACTGGAACTCCCTTCCTGTGGCTCCTCCTCGGATCCTCCCTCTTGGTTCTCAGCACCCAACCCCATGGGTAAGAGGGATGTAGCCAGTTGGCAGCTGCCAGCAGTCTGCCCTGGCTCACCTGGGTACCGTAAGTTCCCAGAGTTCTGCTCAGCCTGAGGCCTCAGCTCTCCACCCCACCACCCCGCTCCTTTTCCAACCACCACCATCCTGGATGGGCAGGTGTCTGGGAACCGGGTGACACCTGGCAAGGGGCATTTGGGACAAGCACCCAGCTGCCTGGTCGGCTGCAGCAGCTGCTCACTCATCCCTCAGACGCAGCTTCGGTGCAGGCTGTAAGTGCTGTCACGTGTGGTGGTGCTGGGACCCAAGGCTGAGTAGGAATGGCCCCTGGAGTGCCGCATCTCATGGGGACACGGCCCTAGGATCGGTAGAGCGAAGGAAAGTCACGAGTTTCCTGCCTAGGTGGCTTCCTGGTGTATAATGTACTCTTCCCAAACTTGGCGGCTTCAAGTAGCTTCCCTTCCTCTGCTCAAGATGTCAGCCAGGTGCTAACTTTCCCCAGCATCCATGGCTCTGCAGTCACTTGGTCTGTGGCAATGGTACACTCCAGCCTGTGGTCCCAGTGCCTTGTCTCTCAAGTAGCCAGCAGGTCATGAGAAGGAAGGAGATTGAAGACGTGGCTGAGACCGCCTGGGAAGATTCAGGCCCCGCCCATTCTTCAGACTATCCCTTGACCCCTTCTCCTCTTCCCATCTAGGGTTGGTGACTCCATGAAAGCAGCAGAGGCCCAGGAGGAGCCCTGGGAGAAATCAGAGCCAGGAGCAGGCCTTCATTCTGTAGCCCTGAGGCGGCTCCAGGCAGCAAAGGCCAGGGCCCCGTCTGAGAACTCACAGAACTGGCCTGAACTGAGTTTAGGTTAAGAGCAGTCTCAGGACAGAAGGCCCACAGTGAGACACAGGGCATGCCAGGAGCCGAAGCCATAGAAACAGCTCTTTCTTCAGGCTAGGCTCCAGGTGAAAATCAGCTGGGGGGGGGGGGCTCAATATCCTGCCAAGTGGGGGAAGGAGCGTCAGCCTACACAGTGGCAGGCAGCAAAATCAGCCTTCAACATCAGGAAGAGGTAGAGAGCCGGACGAAACAGAGCGCTTCAGATGCTCACCGTAACACAGGCACCTTCTCCTCCCATAGTTACATTAATTGCTTCAGAGAGGGTCAGCGTCAGAGCAAGGAAGTATCAGGGATAAAGTGACCCTCCACAATAATAAGGGGTCAGGGTGAAGTGAGTTCCACAAAGATACAGCAATCTGTGGCATGCTAGGACGGACATGTGCCTAGCAGGGTCAAGACCCGAGGCAACACTCACAGACCACATGGAGCAGCAGATACACCCACGATTAGTCAAGACTGCAGCACCTCTCCAGAAGAAAGGAAGTCAGAAAGACAGTGCTGAGGTCAGCAATACCATCGACTGTGGCGATGGATAGTTCTGGGGGCTGGGGCCAGCAGAGGCAGAAATGCGTTCTTCTCTAGCTTTCAAGGAATGCCCCTCAGTACAGACCACACTCGGGGCCATGAACACCCCCCACTGAAAGGGATAGAAAATCAGACGTGGGACATCCTCGGATGATCACGACAAAATTAAATTCCATAGCTGGAAAATCCCCAAACACTCGCCGATTAAACAACACATCATAAATAACACATAGGTCAGGAATCTGGAGAGAATTTTACAAACATTTTGAACTAAATGAAAACGAAAACAGAACTTAACAACAATTGTGGGATTCAGGGCAAACTGTGACTGGGAAAAAACATCTGCCCTGGAATGTGTGTATCAGAGATGATGGAACCTAAGCTGATGCCTCAGGACACCAAATACAGAAGAATAAAATAAATCCAAAGTGAGAGAAGAGAGAAAGAGACCAAAATGGAATCAATAAAACCTAAAGCTGGCTCTCTGAAAAGATCAATGTCCTCATTCAGTTCCTAGCCAAACTAAAGACGATATCGGGAACAGGAGAGGGGCCACCATGAATTGTGAACACCGTGTCCACAAATTGCATACAATGGGTGCAATGGGCACAACCTGCCAACACTCATACAGAAGAGACAACAGTCTACAAAGGTTCCATCCATCCGTCTGTCTGTCTAGGTCTATGAATCTGTCTAAGAAACAGAAGTGACTGTCAACTTTCCAAACCGAAAGACCCAGGTCCAGAGGCCCAGAGGCTCACTGGACAATTCTCCACTTGTGGGAGGACATTATGCAACTGCGACTCTCTCTTTCAGAAGACAAAAGCAGAAGGAATGTGTCCTAGCTCATCTGCGAGGCCCACATTTCCCTACCCACACCAGACAGACGTCACAGAAGAAGAAACCTCATCCTCTCTCACGACAACAGATGGCAGAGAGCCTCAGCAGGGTTAGCAGATCCGGGCCAGTGATGTAGGAAAGGATCCCACACCACAACCAAGTGAGACCGCCCAGATGCGTTAGCAAACACAGGCCAACAATGTAGGAAAGGAATCCCACACCACAACCATGTGAGACTGTCCAGATATAAAAGGCTGCTTCAACACCAGGAATCTGGGCTATATCATCTATATCAGAGGTTAAAGAAGAAAATCCCATCAATAAGAGTGGTAGAGGGGACATTCCTCAGCTCAATAAAGACATCCGAAGAGCACGAACAGCTAATATCACACAGTGGCGAGAAACTAGGCGGGCGCCCCTCCCATCATTCCTCCTCAGTATCACACTGGAGATCCTACTCAGTGCAATATGGAAAGAAAAGGAAAAAAATGATTATCTATGTAGAAAACCAAAAGAATGGGTGTGTGCGCACATGTGCACACACACATACACACAGGCACACACACACTCCCCTACCTACCTCTCCCAAAACTAAGAAGCAACATATGAAGGTTGCAGAATTCAAAGCCAATCGCTTTCCTACAGGCCAACAACAAACAGCTAGAATTTGAAATTTAAAATACATTGACCCTAGTATCTACAGACTGAAACACTTAGGTATAAACCTAACAAAATAGGTGTAAGATATATGAAAAAAGAAAAAAAAATCAAAGTTCTGAGGAAACAGTTATCCCACGAGCTCGGACACAAAGGCTGTGCTTGTCCAGGCGAGGACCCCGCTGCCTCATCCGTGGACTCACACAATCCCAGCTGAAGTCTCAGCAGGTGGTTTTGCAGTGGAATAGTTCTGTTATCAAGTGTGCACTGAAAAGTCTCCACGTTGCTGAAGAACAACGACAGGAAGCGACGGGGCCTGACAGGACACTTGCCTGTGGTGTCCGGCTGAAAGGATGGAGTGGTGATGGTCAGTGGGCAGACAGCCATGGGAAAGCACTGACGTCCATGGCAGACCCTCGGAAATACAGTTGGCTGGCCTGGACCACAGAGTGGACGCAGTACAGGGAAGCAAAGAAAGTTCTTCCAAAAGGTGGTGTTTGTGGATATCCACGTTTTATTAGTTCCCTTTTCGTTTGTTTCTGGATATAACACCGTAACCAAAAGCTTCTTGTGAGTTTATTTTGGCTCACCAATCCCAGAGGGGGAGGCATGACAGCAGGCAGCCAGAGCAGGAGACTGGCTGGTCACTTTGCATCCACACTCATGGGGCAGAGAGAACAGGAAGCAGGTGAGACTACAAACCCTCAAAGCTCACCCCCAGTGATGCACTGCCCCCAGCAAGGTTGCATCTCCTAACGGTTCTGTAACCTCCCCAAACACCACCAACAACTGGGACCAAGAGTTCAAATACCTGAGACTGTGGGGGAATGTTTCCCGTTCAAACCATCACATACAGGGCTGGAGAGATGGCTCAGCAGTTAAGGGCACTGGCTACTCTTCTAGGGGACCCAGGTTTAATTCCCAGTACAAATATGGCACTTTACAACTGTCTGTAACTCCAGTTCCAGGGGATCTGACACCCTCACACAGATACATACACAGGCAAAACACCAATACATATGAAGTAAAAACAAATTAAAAATGACAAAACCCATCACACAATTCAAAAACAAAAAGCCAGAATACAAGCACATCTTTCACCTTCACGTTAGCTCGAACTGGAGCACAAACTTAAATGCACAAAGCAAAGCTTGGAAAGCCCCAGTTGATCACAGAAGAAGAAAGCTAGAGGATTTTTTTTTTTTTTGAGACAGTCTCATATAGTCCAGACTGGCTTCCAATTCTCTGTGCAACCAAGGATGACCTGGAGTTCCTAATTCTCCTGATTGCCTCCCGGTGCTGGGATTCCGGGCATGTGCCGCCACACCTGGTGTATGATGCTACCAGTGTGATGGCAAGTGGGTTTGAGTGACAGCTCCACAGTCAGGAAAGGATGGAAATAGAAGAACCAACCAGAAAAGGTAGTGTAGGGGCAGAAGTCCTTGGAAGCCCCGAGAGTGTGCATATGTTGACATGGGCATGGCTATGTCGAGGGTGCCGAAGCCTCAGTCCTGCAGGAGGGGCAAAACCTCACCCAGGTGAGGACCAAGAAGATTGGCAAAGCTCTCCTCGGGGTCCACACGAGTGTTGATGATTGATCAGAATTTATAAAGACGAGCAAATGCCGCTTCCTCCTCGCAGGTGTTTACAGCCTGAGACTGCCTGCCCGCCCACAGAGACACGGGGAGACTAGCTATCCCTTCCCCCTGTGCTGTTCATAATAAACACGGCGAGGTTCCTGCTGGCTGCAGCAGGTGTCCTCTCTCCGTGTGTGCACACCCACCCCGGACCCCAGCCTTCCTCCATGTGTGTCTGCCCCTTCTTCCTTCCCTTGCCACCGCTGGTCAGGACTCCAGGGCCCAAGCTTCAAGGGTCCTGAAATGGGTAGGAGGAGAGAGGCTGAGGTAGGTGCTCAGGGTGGCCAAGGCAGGTGGGGTGAAGACAAGAGGAGCCCCTGGGAACTCATTTTGAGACTTGCTGGCTTAAATGGAGGCGTGTGTGAAGTAGACCTGAAGGCAGGGGCCGTGGGATTCCCATGAGGGCTTCTGAAGATGGTAAAGTGTAGGATATAAGCGGGGGTGGGGAGTAGGGGACAGTTTAGCAGGCCCTTGGTCATGATCAGCTCTGAGAACCCGCGGAAGGTCCCAAGGTAGGTCCACTGTGCCCCCTAGTGGTGGTACCTAAAATGACAGCCTTACTTATGAGCTGTGTGGACTCGACTCTATGCACATGTCTCTAGGGATAGGACTTATTACAAGAATCACAGATCTCAAAAATAAAGTAGTTATTATAGTTAGTTTTTTTACTGACAGGTAGTTCATATAAGAGTGTCGTTTTCAAATACTTCAGAGAAGTGGTTAGGGAGACGCCTCTGGGTAAAGGTCACCAAGCCTGATGACCTGAGTTCAGTCCCTAGAATTCCACTTGGAGGAGAGAACTCGGACCCCCACATGCACACCTGTGCTAAACACACAGGTATAAAATAAATTCTTAAGAAATGAATAAAGTATTTCAGAGAATGTAAAAAACAAAAAATCACTCACCCTGGCTGCTCCCTTGTTGGTGGGCCCGACCCCTTCCCTGCCTCCCTGTCAGTGTGTCCACTCCCACCTGGAGCTCATCTGCCAACAAGCCCTTACTAGCTCCACGAAAGCAAGGAGCGTGGTCTCTTATTCGGTGGATTGCACCTGGCAGACAGTGGGGACTCGATCATTTCCAGGTGCTAACAGCTAAGTTCTGGCCTCACCGAATGCTTCCTCACCACAAGTACAGTCACAGCACACCTGTGACACTGATGGTCCAGGCCAGGCAGGGGTCTGGTTTATGCTAGGTGTGCTGGTCACACTTGGTCACTTCTGTGTGAAGTCAGGGAGGATGTCCATGGGGACAACTGAACCCACCCGCACAGCTGAGCACTTGAGCAGAAACTGCCCAGGGACCACCCAGTGCCTGTCGCTAACAGCGCTGACCTTGACCTTGGGGGTCTCTCATGGAGTTCACTCCCCTCTCAGTTACCTGTGGTGTGTGGCAGACATGAGAAAGGACAAAAGCAGGTCACACCTAAGCTCAAGTTCCACTTGTGGACACGGGACATTCCGGAACATCTAAGGACATCCAGGCCACATTGTAGGTAGGGCCCGAAGTGGGTGCAGGTTCTGGGGGTACCATCCTCCTTTGGGGTGCTCAGAGGCCATTGTACCCTTATGCTCAGCTGGCACAGCTCAGCAAGGGGACAAGCAGCTGCCAGCCTAAACATGATGGGGCGGAAGCTTCCTCTCTAGAAGTAAACCTGAGCTCCCTGCCCACCAGACACCAATGGACATGGCTTACCAAACGAAGATTTGTCAGAAGACTGCAGATCTCTAGCTGCAGAAAGGCAGACAAGTGGGGAGCGGCACCAACAGACTCTGCCCAGGGGATGCCAAGAGGGCAGAGATGTGACTAACAGCAGCAAGCACCTCAGGAGACACCACCAGACCTAGTTGCAATCCCGAGTCCTAGTGTAGTGAATGTTATATGGTGCATCTACCAATCACGGTGGGAGAAATACTGAGTGCCCTCTGGGCTCTGCTGGAAAAGCCAGTCTAGCAGCCTACAGCTGGTGCGGTGCTGGAGCACGGGAGACCCACGAGGATGCAAGGATGCTCATTAGCGCCTACATCAGCCAACTCAGTACAGCCAGGTGGGCCGACGAGCCAACACAAGGCTGAAGCAAAAATATTCAGGAGCTGGGTGGGGAAGGCTGAGCAGAGCAACACGCGTCACAGGACAGGGATGTCACTCTGGGTGGCCTTGGTGGACTAGACAGGCAGGAAGCAGGGGCTTTGGGTGGATGGTATCAGTTCTGTATGTCTACTGTGGAAACTCACTTAAGGGAAGCTGTATACATATATGAAGCTTCAAGAGGTTCACTTCTGGGGAGTGAGGAGGTCAGACCCAGGGGTAGGCTCTGCAGGTAACCCAGGAGGGGGCTACCTGGCCTGCAGTGCAGGGACCATGAGTGTATGCCATAGGTCCTGGTAAGATGTCTAAAGCTCAGACCACCAAGAATCATGGTCTCTGGAGGAATCAGTCTGAGAAGCAGCAAGGGCCATTCTCCCTGTGGCTGTGTATGTGTGTGTGTGTGTGTGTGTGTGTGTGTGAAGAAGGGTACCGGGAGACGGTAGACATCCTGCTACGGAGGCTCCCTGCCTGGCCTAACTCCGCTTCTGCCCAGCATCTGACATAACTGAGCTAAAGGAGTCTTCCAGTGCAGTGCTACAGTCACTGCTACCAAGGCCAAGAACCCTCAGGCTGCCTGGCTGTTCAGAAGAGAATGTTCTGGATCAGATGAAGTGTGCTCAGACCTCCACCAGACCACTCTGACACTTTTCCATAAGGGGACAAGTGCAGAGGGCAGCACCAGGGCACCACCGCCCTTCACTTTTCCTTCTTTACCCAGGTCCCACAATCTCACAGCCTGGGGCAGCTTCCTAGACCCGGCAGCGGGCCAGCACATGGAGACCCACTCCTGGGGACTTCCCCGTTTCCCTGGGACTCATCGAAACCTCACAGTATGGGTACCATTCACTAGTTTCAGAAGGCCTGAGACAAAGCTGAAAGTAGTTTCCAGTGTGGAAAGGAGTTTATTCTGTGGCTGCAGGGACTGCCTGCTACAGAATTCCCCTGGCTTTAGTTAGCCTGTGTTTACTTTGGGTGCGAGAATGTTTCTTTATCCACAAACAAGGTCTGTCTTCTTATCACACGGGGGTCTGATAATGAAAACCTAAAATGTTTTCTTCTTTTAAAACTTGAGTCCCCAGTCCATCTGACCTAGTATTGTAGAATGTAAATGCTTCAAGCAGATCCTTCCAATGGGGACACAGAGAGGCAGGCCCCCACTGCTGAAGCTCCCGATGCTATTGAGGCCCATGGAGGAGCTCTGAGCTTCCTGCTGGTAGAAGGAGCTGGGTCGAGCCCATCACGGATGGAGGCAAAGCTCCTTCTTCAGGCAGAAAGCAACTATTCTTCTAACAAAAAGGCAACTCTTGTCCTTGCTGAATGGAGCCCAGGCAGTGCTACTTTCCTGTGAGTTCCAGCACCTTCTTCACCATAGCCCCAATCCCGTCGTGGATGTGATGGAGTGCTGTCTCGCACATGAAGGCCGGGGTCGTGACCACCTTGTTTTTCTGGTCTACATGAGCTTCGTGCGTAGCTGTTAGGGAAAACACAGCACCGGCAGGACCACAGGGAATGCGGGGAAGAGGCCCACCCACTCTGTCTTGCAGCTCCTTTGCTGCTCAAGGACACCACGGTACCAAGTCTGCACCTGCTGTACTGCTGTCACCCAACTAAACAAGGAGGACTAGCTCCCGACTCACAGGTACTCAAGAGAAAGAAAATGTGACCTACTGGGGAGGGGGGCACTACCTGATAACAGCTTGCATGCTGGCCCCACATGGCAGGGGGAGGTAAAACTCACCCTAGCTAGGCCCCCGCAGGCTTCAGCAGTGGAAACTGAGGGGCCCGCTAGAGCAAGCTAGGAGCCCTGCTCACTTCTCCCACACTGTCTTATTTCCTTCTGTGGTCACCAGCAACAGTTCCTAATCCTCCAGGTCCCAGAGTCCTGCCCTAGCCGGCACTCCTCATAGACCACCTAACCTTGTGGGGACCAGGCATTGCAGCAGAAATATGGATCCCCTGGCCAGCTGTGGAGTCAGTATTCCACCAGCCTGTCTGTGGCATACCAAGATAGCTCCACCCCTCAACACGGGTAGGCCCTGTCCTCCTGCCAGGGGCTGCCTTAAAGTAAGCCCAGCAACCATAATCCCTGTAGAGAAGGCTGTCCGCCACAGACACCTTCAATGACCAAATGAATGACACTAATGTGCTACCTGACACCACACTGACCGACCGCCAGAAAGGATATGGTCACACCCTTCACACAGTGCTTGGCACCCAGGGCTTTGATGGCTTCTGCAGTTCCAGCGTAAGGCCACTTGCCACCTTCCTCTTGCTCGTGGCCCACGGTGACCTCGACACCTTTGATCACTTTGGCTGCGAGGACAGGCGCGATGCAGCACAAGCTGAAAGTTGAAGGAGCTGTGTCAGCATGGGGGGCACACTGAGAGCGAGGACTGAGGATGTCTGGTCCCCAGGCGCTGCTGCTTGAGAGCCTTGCCCCAGGCTTGTGGCACTGGGCAGCCCTGGGCACAGATGGCTGCGAGGGAAGCTGAGGGGTCAGGGAAGCCAAACTCTGCACTGCCATCTGGTGGCCCACTGTCTACAGCAGCGGCTTTAAACCAGGGGTTGGGTGGGGTGGACCGACCCTTTCACAGGGCTTGCACATCAGATATTTACACTATGATTGTTAACAGTGGCAAAATTACAGTTATAAAGTAGCAATGAAATAATTTTATGGTTGGAGGTCACCACAACTTGAGGACATGTAGTATTAGGAAGGTTGAGGATCACTGGTGTAGAGTGCCTAGCATAGGTAACAGCCCTGCATGTCCTCATGACCTTCAAAAGTGAGCTGCCCCGGCACAGGTGGTAATCCCAGCACTCAGTAGGCAGATGGATCTCTGCGAGTTCAATCAAGGCCAGCTTGGTCTGCATAGTGAGTTCCAGGCCAGTCAAAGCTGGTAAGACTCAAAACCAAAGTGAGCAGCCCTGAGACACAGGAGGTGGGCAACTGGGCCTAGTGAACATGGGCTGGGCTCACATGGCTGCCCTACCTAGGGGCCAGTCCCACTTCTACCACACTCCCAGGCCATCGCTGGTCTTACTGGGTTCTAGCTGGTGGAGCTATCATACCAAGAGCTGGCAATGTGCTAGGAACTCCCACAACCCTCTGGCATCCTCCTGAACCCCTGTGCATCACCTACCCGATGGGCTTCCGGGCCCCGTGGAACTCCTTTAGAACGCGCTCTACTTCCTTGTTAACCGTGCAGTCCTTCCCATCCACGGCAAACGTGCTCCTGCCACGAGAGGAGAGGCTCTGCTCAGTGGTGGCCCCATAGTCTCCGGGTGGCCCGCTGGACAGCAGTGTGTCCCAGCGTGGCCACATGCCAGGTGGGCAGTCTATCACACTGAATGCCTAACTGTGTATCTAGCTTCTCATTCACCAGCCAGCAGGTGCTTTCAGAGGGTTAGTTCACAACAAGCATGGCATGAAGCATGGCAGCAGGCAGGCATGGCACTGGGGCAGTAGCTAAGAGCTTACATCTGATCTGCAAGTTGGCAGGCAGAGAGACAGACAGACAGAGACTGACCGACTACATGAACTTTTGAAACCTCGAGGCCTACCCCCTTTGATAACTTTCTGCAACCACACCACACCTCCTAATCCTTTCAAAGGATTCTACCAAATAGGGACCAAGCATTCAATCATATGAGCCTAGGGCCACTGTCATTCAAACCACCATGGAAGGACAGCTCTGTGTGAGAACTGACACTTGCAAGGACAAGGCAGGAGAGTTTGCTGAGACCTGATTCACAGCATGGAGGTCAATAAGACTGCCCAGCTCACCCAGAGAGCTTCCAGGCAGAAGCAGAGAACCCCCTGCTGGTTTTGCTAAAGTGACCCCAGCCCCTTGTAAAAGAGCTGGCACTACTGTGCTCTAGACCCTTACACTTGGACACGCACAGGTTTTTGGCAGCTCCAAAGCCTCCAGGAAAAATGGCGGCATCATGGTTGGCAGCTTTGAGCTGGGCCAGACTGGTGATCTTGCCTCGGGCAATCCTTGCTGATTCTGCCAAAACATTCCTGGAAAGAACACAGAAGGAGCAAAGGATCAGGGTGTAGGCAGGGCCAGGACACAGGTACCACTGGAGACTTTTCTTGGACATGGCTCAAGAAATGAGTAGGCTCACACATGGAGACTGAATTCTCCCCGATTCGCACATCCAGGCAACATCTGGAGACAGTGACAGGATTCTAGTGACCTACAAAAACAACAGCCTTGCAGGCTGGCCTCAGGATCCACAATAGGTTACCTGGAATCAGGGGTCAGTAGCAACTGGAGGCCCATCAAGTATCCACAGCAGGCAGGATTCAGTGCTCCTCACCGGAGGGGGGTAGTACAGGAAACTACTTTTAAGGATGCCTGAAGCCACCTGAACATCAGACACAGCAGGAAGCTACTGCTGCCTTACTTGGGCTTGTATAACAGGGAGGAAGGGCAAATTCAGGGGCCTGGGGCCTGGACAGAGAAGGAAATGGCTGGGATCCCAACAGACAGCCTGAGCAGTTAAAGTTCCTCTCCCTACTCTTTCAGTCTCAGCCCTCAGGCCACCTTGCAAGCAGGCCTCAGATAGGAAATGTAGTTGTGGCCAGGTGGTGGTGGTGCACGCCTTTAATTTTAGCACTTGCGAGGCAGAGGCAGGCAGATCTCTGAGTTTGAGGCCGGCCTGGTCTACAGAGCAAGTTCCAGGACAGCTAAGACTGTTACACAGAGAAACCCTATCTTGAAAAACCAAAACAACAACAAAAATGTAGTTGTGCTGGGCATGGTGGCACATGCCTTTGATCTTAGTATTTGGGAGGAAGAGGCAGGTGACTTTCTTATGAATTCAAGGCTAGATTGGTCTACACAGTGAGTTCCAGGCCTGTTAGGGCCAAATAGACCCTATCTCAAAAAGCCAAAAACCAAAACCAAATAAAAAAAAAGTAGCTGTAAATTAGCTAGAGGGACACAACACAGTGCCACACAATGATTAGCAAGAACACACTACAACCACCTCACATCCAGAGGGAGGACAACAGTGGCTACTGCCATTCCCACAATGCTCGCAGGGAGGTCAGAACCACTGTGCCCATGGACGCGCATTTCCAGAACAGCTGGATGATGGCTGGTGTGAAGAACACACGCTCCACCGCATAACCTAGAAGGCTGCAGGACAGAAGCTGCCGTGGGAAGAGGGGTCCTGAACGGTCCGTCCCTTACCCCATACCTGCTTTCGCTCTCAGAGGGCTGTCCCTTGGTGTGGTCAATCACATGCATCTGAGGGACATCAGGAGCAAAGATCTGGACCTCAGCCCCGCCTCGGCTCAGGTGGACCAGGATCCTACGTGGAGAAAATCCAACATGGTGTCACTTCCAAATGTGTCCTGTAGACTCATTTTACAAATGAACTTTCACCAAGTGCAGGATGTGAGGGGGGGAGTCCTAATTTGTAGGACACCTTGTTGCTTTTTATAAACCAGTTCCCACCACTAATAGACCTCTGAGAGGGGCGGGTGGAACCAGAGCACGTAGGTAGGTGCACCAAGCGGTCTCTACAATTCCTTTTACCGACTGGTGAGCAGCGGCGGTTGCTGACTCAGCAGATGTTGCTTTTTTGTGGGGGGTATGTTCTGGGCCCCAGGCTGCTGCCAGGCACTTTGCCTTCTTCACCCAGGCCCCAGGAGGCACCTTTTAGTCTTGCCTGTGCTAACTGTGGGCTTGAACTTAACACGATGTGAACTCACTGTATGTGGTTATGCTTCTGCCGTTTAAACCAAGGGAGTGTTTACGAACTTTGAGGACTTACGCAGAGGCCTCGTGGATCTCGGTCCCGTCATAGACTCCGCAGCCCGACAGCACCTGCAGGAGGAGAGGCACTGATGAGGGCGAAGGGCCCGGTAGGAAATCACCAAGAGGAGAGGAAGGCTGAATTCCTGCAGAGGCCGACCTTGGGAGGCCAGCTGGGCGACCCCAGTCTGCGGGGAGTGAGCCAGGGGAGGAGGTTGGCCTGGGAGTCTGTCTGGCCATGCACTCACCAACGCCACCCTGGCCCCGGGCCGCGGTGAGGAGCTGTGAAGGGCAGCGCGCTGGGAGGGAGTATGGTGGCGTCCCGACAGCGGTGCGAGCGCAGAAACCAGCCTCGGCGCCACCAGAGCCCTGACGGCGGCCATAGCGAAGGACACACAGCAGCCTTGTTGGTGAGCAGTAGGGCGGAGTCGCTCCTGGCCAATGGAGGCGCGCGATGCGCGCCCTTTCCGCCCCTGAGGGCCGGTGGGCGGGACCGCGCCTGCGCAGTGGTCAACAGAGCGCAGGAATAGCGGGTAACTGCTCTGGAAAAGATTATCGAGCAAGCCCGGCCGGCCGCCGAGCTCAGAACACGCCGCCCCCACCCCCGACAAAGGATACTGGTAGGCGGGACTGCACCTGCCCAATGCACGGCGATATGTGGGACACGCCCCTTCCCCGGTTTTGAGAGGGCTGAGGAAAGTCTGGGCAGTTGCCAGCTTAGGGCTTTGCCATGAGTGTTTTGGTGGCTAGGCCCGGCCTGCCTAGTGCTTGAAGGGCACTCATTGCGGAGTAGGCCGCCCAGATTGCCCACTGCAGCTCCATTCTGTGCAATCACCAAAAATGCCTGTAAACAGCGTAGTTCCCCAAACAATGGGGTCGTAACTGCGCAAGCCTAGCTTCTCCCATCACCCAGTGTGCTCTGAATGCCCCTGCAGGTTCCTCATTGGTCACGGTCCTGCCAATCACTGTGCACTGGCTGCTTCAGAGGAGGGCTGAGCACCTACCTGCTCTTTCGTTTTTTTCAGTTTTTGTTTTGGAGACAGGGTTTCTCCGTGTAACAGCCCTGGCTGTCCTGAACTCCTGGCCTCTACCTCACAGAGATCTGCCTGCCTCTGCCTCCTGAGTGCTGGGATTAAAGCCGTGGTGGCTGCATTTGATGGAAGGCTTGTTACAGTCCAGTGTCCATAGCTCCCAAAGTGTGACTGCTGGTTCCTTACCATTGTGAGAGCTGTCAAAGGTGGCTTCTTTCAGCTCCTAGGGGGCGATCCTTAGAACAGCGTTTGGAAATCAGCTGCCAGGTGTTTCTATCTTAAGATGGCAGCCCTTTCACATTAGAAGACATATGATGGAGATAGGCCTGGGGAGTAGAGCGTATGTAGAAGCCAGGGAGTGCACAGACGTGGGCGTGGTAGTCCAATATTTATTGGAAGCCGGGGCACAGATACTCAATGGAGTGGCAGTAATTTGCATCTGACCTCGTCCACAGGGACGGAATGGGCATGGTTACCGAGAAGCAGGCCTGAAAGGCACTCCAAAGGGTGTGAGCCCTGCTTCTGGTATAGTAATTAAACTTCAAGTTCGAGATGGGTGATGGCTCAAGTGTGGCTCGGTAGTACCTGCCTGCCACTCCTCAAGCCCTGTTCCACGTTCAGCACCACACAGACAAAAAGGGTAGGGCTTCAAAAAACTGTATCCACTGCTGCAAACAGAAATCTCAGGAGGGCTAAAACAAGTGAGGCCCCATTTGGGCAGCCAGGATCCTGACCCTGTGCAGGCAAGACGTGAGCCCCCATTCCGAGCTACACACAGAAACACTGTGCAGGAACAGGAAACCCGGAGATACCAGACTGAGCTCTGGTTTCTCTCCATACTGTGGTCAAGCCCGAGTGTATTTCAGGTGACCAGGACAATGGCGCACCCCGACTGTGACACTAGGTGTCACATAGATCCATTCCTGCGGCCTGGACAGAGGCCAATGGGCAGTTTCCGGCATGAGAGTTGGGACCTGTGGGAGACTTCACTGGTGAGCTGACACGCTGGAGTTGGTCAACCGCTGAAGTATCAGTAGAGCGCCCCTCTGGCATGAAGGGACTGTCCCCTCTCCCGTGTAACCTGTGCACACTGGCACTGATCTAGCATGAAGGGACTGTCCCTCTCCCGTGTAACCTGTGCACACTGGTACTGGTCTGGGCAGGCTTCCCTAGCCAGCTGTGAGCTGTCACATCCACCCTCCTGCGTCAGCCCAGCACACTTTCTGGCTCACTCCGTATACCTACAGATGACCAGGGCCACAGGCCTGAGCAGACAACCACTCTGGCCTTTCCTGCTTAGCTGAAGACAATGTCTCACCCAGGACACACTATAAACATCAGGAACTCAAAGTCGAGAAGTGAAGTCCTCACATTTTTAAAAAAGCTTTCCAACCCTAAGTTGGGAAAAAAGGTTCATTCTCAGAAGTCCGTATTAAAAATATAAATAACCGGCAGAAGCTTGCAAGTCCACACTTCTCAGAAGTCTATATGCAGGATCACCACAACGCCAGCATTCTGGACCTACAGCACACACGTGCCCATGGTATGCATCCCAATCCTGGACCTGAAAGGTTGGCTTATTGCCTCATGACAGCATGTGCAGTCTCACAGCAAAAGAGTCCTGGTTGCAGGGTTCTGAGGCCTCTGGCATCGCTCACTTTCTGGGCTCAGGGGGCGCAGTGGTTCCATCTCTAATCAGGCCATAAGGCGGTGCTTCTACACCAGCATCTCCAGTCAGTCAGTCAGGCTGTGAGGTGGGGCTTCTACACCAGCCATCAGTCAGTCAGTCAGGCTGTGAGGTGGGGCTTCTACACCAGCATCTCCTCTTCTTCCTCATCATCCGCAGCCATCCCGAGTAGGTGTAGACTGTCATCATCAGACGCGTCTGTGTCCTCTTCTGTGTCTAAAGGCTCCAGAGTGCGCTTTACACCCCGCTGCTTGGAAACTGCCAGAGCGTACTGGATGTTGTAACGGTTCCAGTTACAGCTGGGGACACAGGACATTAGGTCAGCAAAAGCATCCCACTCTGCCCCCACCAGCAGGACTGGATGCAACTGTTCCCCAAAATTACTCCTCCTCTCTCAGGCTGATTCAGTTCCTGCTGCACCCAGTGCAGGGCAGCGTCTGGCCTGCTCTCCTTGCTGGCCCTTCCATTATAGCCTTTACAGAGTCAGGGGCCCACTCTCTACATTCACAGGACTAAGGGGAAGTCTCAGACCTTATCTGCCAGAGCCATGGTTGAGAGCAAAACCCAGCAGAAAGGAAAAGCCGCACCTTGCATTTATGGGTGCCATGGCTATCAAACAGGGCTGCCTCACAAATGTACACAAAGCTAAAAATGCCTACTATGCCTTGGCAAAACAAACAAACAAACAACCAGGAACAAGGCTTGGAGGAGGAAACGGAGATGTGAGAGTATTCTCTTACAGATCTGTGGAGTCAGGGATGCATCAGCCAGGGAAAGATTAATTAAGCTTAGCCAAGCAGACCACCATACCCTAGCACAAGCACCTCCAACACCAGTCTTTCTGCAGCTAGGCAGGAAAAATGGGCACAAGGAAGAAGGGCTTGCTCTAGATTCAGAAGCATTATAAAGATAATCAGGAGGACTATGGGACCACAGTGCCCAGGTACCAGCCTCTCTCACGGACCTGAATGGAGAGACTAGTAGCAGGGTATCTCACAGATCACCACAAACCACCTGGAGGAGGCTGAGGAAAGGAAGGACTGACATGGGCTCATTCTAGCTAGCACTGTCAAAGTACTGCATATCAACACTGCCATCCCAGGGAAACCTGCACACACTGGTCAGATCCCAGAAATCAACTCTACCTGGCAGCAAGATGCACGCACAGCCACCTCTCATTGCCCAGAGACGATGTGTGAATCCAGGCTAGGCGGCCTGATCCTGCAATTCTGAAGTGACCATCCCCAGGGTGGCAGGCTCTCACTACATCTCAGGCATATCCTACCTCCACCCGACCAACTGTGCAAGTGCTCGTGTGTCCTCACTTTAACGTCAGACAGCCAGAGGTGATCATCACACTCAGATCACAGTTCACCCAGCAGAGCAGAACATGCACTGTGACACCAGAGTATTCTGTCCCCAAATCAGACAGCACAGGGAGCAATCCTGACTAGTATCAGCCTCACTAGCCCTACCCTGCCCTGCCGCCCCCCCCAACCCCCAGGCACGTACAGCTTGGAAACGTCATCCAGATGCCGCTGGAGGCCCTTCTGAAGGAACTGGACCACAGGCAGCAAGTGCCCCGCCCTGGAAAGAAGAAGTTGTCAGTGTGCATGTGCAGAGAAAGCTTCCCTGTGGCCATGATCAAATGGCTCGGTGACTTGACTAGCAGGTGAAGAGCAAGGGGGAACCCATTTTATACCTGGACTTCAGCTGCTGTCCGTGTGACATAAGTAACTTCTGGGTCCATATAAGGTAAAATTCAAGGTGCCTGGACTCTTCAAAGGAGGCAGCTAAGAACTCAAGCACTTTCTCTACATACAGCTCAGGAAGAGAAGCGCTGACAACATCAACTGCAAAAGAAAAGCCAGGCTCAGTTTGCAAAGAAGTTGCCAGGAAGGAGGGACACGGAGTTCCTCTATATTAGCAGAACAGGGCTGGTGGTCCTGGCTTACTTTCGTCCTGTGGCACAGCCTCCAGGGCCTCCTGTGCCAGTTTCCTCTCATTGAGCCGGAAAGCCATGAGGATGGCACGGGTAAACTCCCTCTGTCGTAGTGCCTCACGGATCCGCCCAGGCGTCACACTGGTGTCCAGCTCAAATGGGTCGAAGAGCATCTGGGCATCCAGAGAGAAGATGAGGAGCCCTTCTGTGCTGGTGGCCGCCCAGCAGCGTCCTATGGAGCAAGCAGCACAGGAACTTCCTCAAAACTTGAAAGCTCATTTAGGCCCCACTTCAGAGCGTCTGTCAACAGACTGCTGGCAGACATTCTCCCAGGATTGCGGCTCAGATGCCCACTTCCTCAGGTTGGTCCAGGAGTCAGCAGGCTTCCCAAACAGGGAAGAACAGGACAGACCTGAGCCTTGAAGGCTATAGTTTGTGCTGCAGTTGCTCAAGCTACCCACGCCAAGGGTGTGCCCACACACGGCATAATCAATCAATGGTGACCTATCTTAGAAAACCAAAGCTGCACAATTGTGTAACAGGGCAGATGGGACAGATCTGGGCTTCAGGCTGTGGTTTATGGACAGCTGGTCTACCTCCCACAATGGGAAGCGAGACACAGAGTGATCACCTTCAAACGTGTCTGACACAGAACGACAACACACCATACCTCACCCTGTCCCCTCCACCAGTGCAGCAGTGTTCAGGACCCTAGACCCTGGCTGCTGCAACGGAGGATACAAACCTAGCAAGCCTCAGGCCTAGGCAGACCCTTGAACACACTGAAGGAGAGAGGCACTAGCAGTAGCTGAGGTTTTGAGAGTCTGCCACCTAGGAAGGACACCTGGACTGCCATTCCCAGGAACAGGGTTCAGGACCCCACTATAGCTAGTATGGTATGGAAGGAATTTCACAGCTGTCCACATCAAGAGCCAGGCTAAACATGGAACCAGCCATTTCCTATCCCCAGGACATCAATGCTTAGAGCCTGCCAGCGGCAGCTTAACCCTCCCCCTGCTAACGAGGGTAACCCAGGCTCACCAGTGGGAGAGAAGCGTAGAGAAGTTACCCTGATTTCAGGTTTGAAGTGTCTGGAACTCATATCACCTGAGGAGGAAAAACAATTGTACTTACTTGACTGCCCTCTGCGGTCAGCCTTCAGGTCCACTGTGCTGCCCAACGACAGTCACAGGGACCTACAAAGAACAGCTTTCTCAGAGTTCAGGAGGGAAGCAGCCCTTCTAACCCTGTCACAGTGCTGTGCCTCAGGGAGCTGGGCATCAGTGCACAGGTCTGAGAGCATCTGCTGGCCAGCAGACAGCTCTGGCTGGCCCAGGGAAAGCCTCCAGAAAGGTAATGCAGAAACAGCTAGACTCCTCACTGCAGCCCCACGGAGGGAGCAGCAGTGTCATCAAGAAAAGTAGGTGGTGGACAGGTAAAGGGGCACCTGCTCACCTTTCCTTACACCCGGCAAGGGAATTGCGACGCCATTCTCCTCCCCAGCATCTTGATCAATGAGTGCCAAATTGCCAAACTCTGTCATCTTTCTTCGGTTCAGAAATTCCTAGGATAGAAGCCACCCTCATCTCACTCTTGCCCATATCACCAACCATGCCTTAACCCTACCCAAAGCACCTTCCTCCAGAGCATGCGCACGTACGCATGCCCACAAAGACAGCTGTAGGCAGCCACAGGCTAGCTCAGAGGCCTCACCCATACTCCTGAGGCAAACCGAAGTATGAGGAGGGTTTTGGGCACAGACTGGTGAACAAAAAGGGCAGATACCCGAAGGGTAGTGAGGACACAGCCCTTTAACACTGGGGCTGCACAGAGGGCAAGGACAGGCAGAAAGCTGTGCCTGGCTAAGACCTGCCTTTGTTCTCTTCCTTCCTTAGTTTCTTCCTTTACAGGGCTCTGAAGAAGCCTGTTAACTGTCCTGAGCCAGTTTATACCATATGCTCCTGTCTTCCAAGCAACCTAACCAAGCACTATCAGTCCCAAAGAAGGTAAAGATGCCAGGTCCTGGGGTGTGGACTCTTCTGGGCAGTCAGGCCAGTATAGCCTTCCCACTTTGCCATAGCCACATGCCACGTGCCAACCCTTTGGCTCACTCAAGGCCCATGGAGCCAAAACACCTGCTTACCTCCATGGCATCCAGAGACAGGTTGCAGGAAAGCTCAAACCTCTTCACCAGGATCTGCTCCCTGACGTGATAAAGGCACACAAACTTGGACATGCCTCCTGCCAGAATGTTCTGCCCATCCGCAGAGTAACACAGGGTAGTGAAAGCCCTGGGAGGAAGACACAGTTCCTCAAGCACTTTGACATGTGGACTCAAAAGTCACCTGGAGTAGGTGGGAACCCCACAGTGACACCCTCACACTATTGTTGCTCAAGGTTCTCTGGTCAACCTTAGCAACCTTATGACCCCCAAAGCAACACATAGCCAGATGGCACCACCTAGGGGGCCCACGGGAGACAGTCCAGAATCGGTCAGAACTATGTGGTTCTAGTTGGGCACAAGAGGGCAGGAAAAGCAGCACACATGCTATCGGCCCTCTTGGCCTCTCAATGGGACCACACCAGGCTGATGGCAATGGCTTGCCAACTGGAGAACTCCTTATCTACAGTGTAAAGACCAGCAAATCCACAGCACCTCCTTAATGGGTATGATATGGACTTGCTTGGATCTCTTTGCTATAGAGGCTCAGGCCCCACCCACCTCCACTAGGGACTAGTTGCATTTAGCAAACAAGCCAGAAAAGGAGCCTCTGTGCCCTGTGCTGGTCACCCCCCACTCCTGTCAGAAGAGTTGACACTCACTTGCCCTTGGCTGAATGTTTGGCTGTGATCTTGTCCAGCTCCTTCCTGCCTGTCTTGAGATCATGCCTGCCCTCGATGGAGCCCACCTGTACAGCGTTCTCAGGGTCCCAGAAGACGATCTGTGAGTTCAGTGTGGCCACAGCTAGCTCTGCACCATCAGGCCGAAAAGCCACTGACAGGGCTAGAGAGAGACCAACATCAGGCCCAGGAGAGCAGCACCAACCCTGAAAGGCAGCACAGTCCAGCCAGGAACAAACCAGCACCACTGGCTACCTCGGTGATGATGCAGAGGGGGCTTGGTGCCAAGACACACCAGTCTGACAGAGGGCCGTCGGGCTGGAGGTGAGTCACACCAAGATTGCCCCGAGGCAGTACAGAGTGACAGAATCTAAGGACAGGTCTGAGGCAGGAAGCACACAGGTCCCGGTAGCACAGTCTGCTCCGGGCACTCCCTGGGACTCAGTGGTGTTAGCTCTGGAAAGCAACAGGGAACTTGACAAAAGCACAAGGGCTCCCTGCCTGATGCAGCCTGCCAACGGGCTAAACAACCAGTTTCCTCTGGTCACGACACCAACCTTGGGGGCTGCTGCCTCTGCGGGTCTAGCATCATTCTCACCCCCACCCCCACTGAGCTCATGCCAAACACTCAGCTAGGATCAAGGAGGGGGCACTCTAGAGGAGATCAAGGCTGGAGAGCGATAGGAGAAAAATAGCTCTGGCCCTGGCCTGTCTGCAGACCCCAGCTCACCATCAGAGGTCAAAGCTAAGGTCTCTTTGGTCCTCCAGCTGTCAAACATGTCCCACAGGCGCACTGTCTTGTCCCAAGAGGCACTGGCCAGGATGGACTTCATTGGGTTAAAGCAAAGACCACTGATGGGCCCCTCATGGCCAGACAGAACCTACAGAGGCAGAGGAGCAGAGGCAGATGTGGGAAGGGCTGGAGCACTGATGCAGGCTGTCATGAGGGAGTGCGGGAAGGCCAGGCCGACCCCTCCATTAACCGCTGCGGCTTGTTACATGGAGCTCTGGGCCAAGCTCTGAACCCAGGTCCCTGAGCCCCAGCCACTGCATTGGTTTTATAAGGTGGAAAGCAGTGACAGTCCGGCCCACCTGCCACCCAGCACCCTAAGTCCATGCATGGTTCAGGGGAGCAGATGGCTCTTACATCAAGAAGTCTGCCCGTCTGCATGGACCACACAAAGATCTCGAAGGAGTCCTGAGCCCCTGCAGAGACGATTTCTCCACTCGAGTCAACAGCCACACAGGAGAACTGCGTGGGGCGTGGAGACGTGAAGGTGCGGAAATTCCGGTACCTGAAAACAAATAAGGTCAAGGCAGACTGCAATACACACCTGCACCTCTGGAGTGCCTGACCACACAGGAACTGGAGCCCTAGTGCTTGGAGGGGAACTCACCTGTGAAGGTCAAAGGCCCTCACAGTTCCATCCAAGGAGGAGGTGACAATGACGTGGCCAGTGGTGGTAAATGTTACACCAGTGACCCCGCTGGAATGTTCCGTAAAAGTGACAAAGCAGAAGCCACTGAGGGTATTCCATACCTTGACCTATAGCAGGAGCATACGGGAGCCATCAACACAGTCACCCGACCCCGTCCATGCAGCCTCAGACACAGGCACAGTGACTATACCAGGTGACGTCTAGAGAGGCCACCTGCCCCGCCAAAGTGGAGACTGAGGGCATGTGAGGGTGGCAATAGAGTTCTAGGCCCAGTAAGCGCCTGCCACTTCAGATGCTGGCTGCTGCCACTGTTACCCTTACAGAGTCAGAAACAGGGACATTCAGACACTCAAGACTCTGTCCTTTCAAAGTCTACTAAATAGTTAAAGTCTTTTGGGGCCCACTAAGGCTGTTAAACCTGAGAAATCAAAGCCAACTCTCCACCCACCTGGCCTACCCACAGCTCAGCCCAATGAAGCCCAATGCCCACCTTGCCATCGTCCCCACCAGTGACGATATACTGCCCATCAGGGGAGTAGGCCAGCGACACCATGCTGTTGAAGTGGCCCTGTTGCTTGAGCACATAGGATTCACTCTGCCACTCCCACACCAGCAGCTGGCCCAGGCCTGTGGGTACAGGAAAGCTGAGGTACTGTCTGGACACCTACCTCTGCACATAGCATGGGACAGGGTGTCCCCAACTACTCCTGCAGTACAGTCAGCTGGGGCTGGGCTCACCTTGAGCATTCCCTAAGAGCACAGCCCAAGGCAGCCCAGGGCATGGGGACTGGCCCCACCACTTGCAGCTGGGCAGGCTGCTAGACTGGAGCAGAGGCCAGGTCCAGGACACCTGCTACAGGCCAAGACCAAGGGGTTGTTGAAGGACTGACATTTAAGTGTGAGCCTCAGAAGATCAACAGTCTGCAGCCTTCACACCATCTTCGACTGCTGAGCTTCTGCTCAGGACAGGCCAAGGAAAGTCACTCTCCCCAGGGGAGCTGGCTTCTACTACAGGAGGTACAGTGCGGCACTCTGGCGCCTTACAAGCTCCAGTCTGGCTTCACTGGGCTCTGTCCCAAGACTCGACTTCAGGTCAGCTTTAGGGTGGAAGTTTCCCTTCTACTGCAGAGCAGAGAAACCAACCTGAGCAGCCGAAGGCGATCCAGTCCCCAGAGCTGTTGATGGCAACTGAAGCAACCCTCTGATCAGAGATACTGAAAAGGGCACAGGAAGAGCAGGGTGAACAGAAGTGGCCACCCTGTCCCCCGCTGCTCCCTCATCCCCCCCTGAGAAGAAGCACACTGGCATCTTCCTGCGGTTACTTGAGGAACTAGCACTTTAACACATTGTGTTCCTGAGGTAAGAACAGAATGAAAAAACCAAGGACAGAAAATGGACACCCAGGCACCTGAGACCGACACCTGTGGCTGGCGCGGAGGGCACAGATTGGTGGGAAGCCGCAGGCACATTCACCCCGGGCCTCACTGTGCATGTACAGAAGTGCCCCAGCGAGACAGACTCACCTCAGGGAGTGGATGAGGTTGAACTCTGGGAGCTCATGAAGATGGAAGATTCCAGAAGCAAAACCCGTGACCAAAAGATGAATCTTCTTATGATAAGCGGCAGCTGTCAGGTTGTTAAAGTCTCCTTCTTTATTCAAGAAGTACCTGGATCAATAGACAGAGGCACACAGGCTCTGTCACCAAGCTCGGGGTGGGTCTGGGTCTCCACTCGCACCCAGAAGCCTGGGTCAGGGGCACGCAAGATCAAGCTGCGCCCTGTGCTGCAAAAGCAGCACCGGCAGCTGCCGGGCCCAATGTTTCCTTCTAGCACGCTGCCTTCCCTAGCGGGTCCTGTCTGCATGAGGGAGACCCTGGGAGCACTTCTATGTTTCCTGAGTCTTCTTCAGAGGTTTCTTCCTTTATTGCCTGCAAACTCTAACCTTCTGTACTGGCACCTGCCCACAGGCACAGTGGATGCTCTCCCACTAGGATGAGACCAAGCACAACCCATCCTGGTCTTCGTCCTGCAGAGCCCTTCAGTCCACCCCTACCTGACACAGCAGGGTGGTGCTTTCCCATCCCACACATATGCCCACTCACAGCTATGAACTCTGCTCTCAGAGGCCATGAACAGTCTCTGTATATGACATCATTCATTTGGACCTGTCAGACCATGAGGCAGCAAGTCCTCTAGCCTTTAGGACAGGGTCTTACACCTACTACTTAAGGACCTCAATCCAGGCTTACAGACAAGGAGCTTGTTCTCTGGACCGAGGTCTAGGTGCTCCCCATTAAAGTCCCCACTTCAGGAGCACAGACCCAGAATACTCAGCCTTGGAGACATACTTGGCCAGCCGTGAGTACTTCACTTTCCCAACTTTCTCCTGTTCAGCTGGCATGGCCTTCCCTCGGATGGTGGTTTCTCGCTCCCCTTCCTCTTCATCCTCCTCCTCCTCCTCCTCTTCCTTCTTCTTCTGAAGTAGGTCTGCCTTCCAGCCCCTAGGGGCTTTCAGCTTTAGGCCCTCAGGGGGTGTGTCACACTGCCACACACACAGGGCTCCATCTTGGCTGAGCGAGTACAGCTGCAAGAGAAGCACCAGGGCTGGAAACAGGCCGTTCATTTGATGCCCGAGCCCTTGTATCAGGTGCCCCCTCCAGTGTGGCTTTTGGATTCCAACTCCACCAAGGGCCCTTTGACCTGGGGAGTGTCCAGGGCGAATCCCGAAAGACCCACAAGCAACCTAGCGGCAGCCTCATGGAGACTCAGAGTAGGAACTTCAGGCAAGGGGCGTACGTACATCCAGACTGTTGGACTCAAAGAAGCAGGCCACGATGGCGTCCTTATGTCCACCCAGGGCATAGTAGATGAGGTTGTCCCAGCGCTCAGCTCCAAACACCCATGTGGACATGTCTTTGCTTCCAACCACAAAGCACCTGGGATAGAGAACCATGCTCAGAGGCCATGACAGTGCCGCTCCCCTTCTGACCCCTCATGGACGACCACCAACCTCTCCTCAGCACCCAAGATGAGACAGAAACCCAAGATGCCTTCAGGGTAGGGACAATCAATGTATGAGGTGGGACCCAGGCCTCAGCAGCTCTAAAGCTCCCAGACAGCATAGCTGGCTTGGATGATCTTGACAAACTGAATGGAAACTTTTTTTTTGGGGGGGGGTTGGGGTTTCTCTGTAGCTGTGGAGCCTGTCCTGGAACTAGCTCTTATCGACCAGGCTGGCCTTGAACTCAGAGATCCACCTGCCTCCACCTCCCGAGTGCTGGGATTAAAGGCATGAGCCACCACCACCCAGCTCTGAATGGCAACTCTTATTTCTACAAAGATCTGAATTCTATTAGGTTTCCAGTGACAGATCAGAGAAGGAAGAATACTACAGGCCTCACTCAGAGCCAGGAGCTCAGTCTGGCTTTTGGAGGTTGCACCTAACCAGAAGAAGGCACATGGCACATTTTAAAATGCAGCCATGGCTTACAGGAAGGAGACTGCACTCTCCAGGGATAGTCCAAGGTGCCCCCCCAGCCTCACTTAGAGTCATCTGTCCAGTCGATGCATGTGGTCTCATCGTAGGGCCCAAAATAGGTTTTGTCCAAAACAAATGCATTGAATTCTCGCTTCTTTCCGGGGGCATGGTACATCTGAGCAATGTTGCCCTTAGTAATAACAAATTTTCTGCAGAGGAAACAGGGTCACAGGTGATACGGGGAACCGACAGTAGCTGGTCCAAGATCAGTACCCTGTATCTGCTCTTTACGGAGGGGCACCCACAGTGACACCCAGTCAGGAGACTGATGCTCTTACCTGCCATCGGGGGAGAAGGAGACGCTGTGCACGGAACCCTTGAAGTGGAAGTGGTGGAGCACCGACCTGCAGGCCAAGCTGACTAACAGAGCCTCGCCCCCTGCAAGAAGCCAGAGCAAGAAGGTGGCCACCCGACTCCAGGTGCAGCACATCTGCGATGAAATGCAGGAAGGTGCTGGACATGGGCACAGGTTGCTCGCACCCATGCCATCAAGTTCAGCTTGGCTGTGGTGATGCCCTTGTCACACAGTGCCTACCCACACGGGGACTATTACCTTCATCAACGATGATTGCAAGGCGACCATCTGGAGACAGCCCCACGCACTTGATGTTGTACTTGGTAGCCAGAGGCAGCGTATCTGATCTGTTGCTGAGAAACACAAAAACACGTACACAATTGGTCTCGTCACTTAGACAAGGGAGCCAGCTGGACTAACAGCTGACTCTCCTGCCATCGGGGCCTTTATGCCCTCCCAGGTAGGCTTGGCATTGACCCTGGATATTCTTTTTTTTTTTTTTAGAAAAAAAAAAAAAGATTTATTTATTATGTATACAGTATCCTCAGTGCTTTGCCTGCAGGCCAGAAGAGGGCACCAGATCTCATTACAGATGGTTGTGAGCCACCATATGGTTGCTGGGAATTGAACTCAGGGACTTTGTAAGAGCAGGTGGTGCTCTTAACCACTGAGCCATCGCTCCAGCCCCGACCCTGGATATTCTTAAAGAATGAGAACAGGGAAAGTACACGAAAGGAAAAGAAGCAAGCTTTGACTGGGCCGCGCAGGGTGTGTGTGTAATATCTATAAGTCCAAACAAGATCCCAATTTCATTATTTTGTCTGAGCTTTCTTTAATAAACGGGTTCTCTTTACTCCAAAGTCCCCGAGAAGATGCTATTTAAAGAAACAGCGACATAGAAGATGTCTATAACTCTACAGAGCCATCCGCAGTCATCACCAATAGGCAGAGCAGGTTCCCCTGCTGCCACATCCTACAGAGCCTGGAAACGGAGGTCCAGAGCTAGCCAACAAACTAAAGCAGCAGAACAGAGAGCACAGGGGCCTGAAACACTGGAGCCTCTTGCCCAGGCCATACAGGGTCAGCCCAGAGCCTCAGACAATCTTGGGTAGAGTTGAGTCATCCCCAGCCAGACAGAAAGGGGAAAGCACATTTGCTGGGGCTCACAAAGCTAAACCTGACCTTGAACTGCCAAGCTGCCCATTCTAGACCTCATCATCTCAGCAGGGTAGGGCTACTGAGCAAGGGTCCAGGGCAGCCTGAACGCTTCAAACCACTTGGCCTGGGGTCCTCAGAGGCTTTCCCTGATACAAGTGCTCACCTTTGAGCTAACCCTACTTGTCACCACCTCCGCAGAAGAGGTAGGGTCCCTTGGCAGGCAAGGCTGAAAGGCTCATGACTTTTCCTTTCTCTTTAAGGGTAATGTCGGTATCCCAGACACTAAAACAAAAATTAGGTACCCCAACAGCTAACTCTACCAGGACCTGTGGCCTCCTACATCTAGTAGCCCTGCAAGCCACATAGAGGAAGGCTAAGAGGACAGCTAGCCTTCATGTGTAGGCTAGAGCTGTTGTTGCTAACATCGCTTCTCCATACTTACTTCTTAAGGTCAAACACAGTGACTCTATTTCCCACAGGGCTGATAACAGAATTCCCATCGCAGGTAAAATTTAAGTTTCCACACCGATAAACTGTACCCAACAAATTCGAGAACTGCAAAGAAAATGAGGCCGTCTTAAAACAAAGGAAACAGTGCCAACTTTCTGAAATGGTGAAGGGAGGCGTTTGCGGAGGTGGCAAAGAACCTTACACCCAGGCAGGACAAGAACCCAACCTAATTCTCAGGAGCCCAGGGTTCCCACTAAGGTTAAGAAACTCCTAAGGCAAGAGGCCTTTGCCAGGCACAGAAGGGCATAAGATGCCCACTCCAGACCAGAGAGGCTGCATTAGTGAACAGGGCTCCAGGAGGAGCTCACCACACCAAACAGTGCTATACACCAGCGTCCCAATCTACTCGTTCAAGTATCAAACGCAAGCACTGCCATCCAGCAGACACAGCTCAGTGCAGACACCCGGACCTGTGTGCTATGACCAATATGAAGAGAAACGGCACACAGCCAATCGGACTGATACCCAAAAACAGCAGGGTCAGGAGTGCAGTCAGGTAGCTGCTAAGACGGACTGCCGAGGCTGAAACCTAAGGCAGGAATCGGTCAGGCCAAGGCCTGGGTTGTAAGTGGACAGCCATGCAACGCTAGAACACTGGGCAGAGCTTGGCTTCTAAGAGGTGTGACAGTTGCCGGGCGGTGGTGGCGCACGCCTTTAATCCCAGCACTCGAGAGGCAGAGGCAGGCGGATCTCTGTGAGTTCGAGACCCTGGTCTACAAGAGCTAGTTCCAGGACAGGCTCCAAAACCACAGAGAAAACCAAAAAAAAAAAAAAAAAAATAAGAGGTGTGACAAGTTCCAGGCGTGCTATGGAGACTGCTCCTAGGACTGGCGGCCCTGCAGAGAGCTGGATGTGGCTTGAGGTTCTTTCAGCAGCCAATTCTGTAACGTCTGACAGGATGAGTGAAGACAGGCTGGGTACAGCCCTTGAGACCCACTCTAGAGGAGTCGGAACTTCAGTGTGACTGGTAGAGGAAAAGGAGCAACAGCTTGCGACGGGCAGGCCCACCAGTGCTTCCACAGGCGGCCGATATGCCAAGGACCTCAGTTTCTCCTGCGTCCGCCAAGCCTTTGCTCGCCCTCCCGCTGCCCCCGCCCAGCCCGCTGCTCACCCGGTAAGCGAACTTCATCTTGCAGCACACGTGGGGGTCCGTCCTGAGCCACTTCCGAAATCCGAACTACCTCCGGCGTGCAGAAACGCACTTCCGGGGCGGGGCCACAACAAGAGCGTCCGGAGATGCCCCGCCCCCTCCCCGCCGCCAGCCGGCACTACGCAGGCGCTGGGAGAACTGGCTCAAAGAGACCCCTAGGACCAAGGAGAGCCCCGCTAATCTCTGGGTCTCGCTGTGCAGTTTCTGTGGGCTCCCGGGCAGATCACCGCATACTGGACTGTGACCGAGCCATCGCAAAAGAACCAAGTTCAAACGGAGTTTCTTCTTAAAATGTCTATTTTTAAGAGTTTAATGCTTACACTTATAACAATCTTAGTACAGTGGCTTTCCTCTGTCATATAACAGAATACTATGAAAATGGCACCAACTCCTTGGCTGTCAAGGCAGCCTTTACCTTCCCTAGCCCGAGTTCCAGAGAACAGCTACCAGCTGTCTTACAGAGAAAGGGCGTCTTTATGAGAAATAAAATCTTAAAGTTTTGTAGGGCTTATTTTAAACACCACAATGGAAGGGATTTACAGTGATCTGCCCAGTTCTTACATAAAAGGTGGCAAGTTTAATTTTTTTTAAAAACTTAACCTTGTTTTAAACTCTAGAGGAAAAGCCATGTTATTGCCTCTTCATGTGATTTCTTTTCTTGCCTGACTGCACAATGGGGCTGTAGGCAGGAGACATTAAATAAATTCCTACGTTACAATTCTTCCAATCACAGGAGACCCCAAGAAATTCACAATTATAACTTTCTTTCCTCCCGCCTGTAGCTACACGCGGTACCAGCTGTCTGTAAACACTGGTGCACTGGCTTCTGAGACACACTCCCTCTCTGGCTTTCCAACGTCTACCATCAGTTACATCTTCACCAAGCTAGCCTATCTCACACATACCCTTACAACAGAATCCAGCGAGTCTCCTAGCTCTTCCACAAACAGAAGAAACAAGGGTGAGTCTGGGTGACATCTCCCATCTTGAAAACACACATGTAGTTTCTGGGTAGCTAGAGAGGGGAAAAAATTCCTTGACAGATTTGATTTCATCCTATTTCCAGATGACAGAACTACCATCACCATTTTAGATTCCTCATTGTTTTATTCTAAATATATGTGATTAAAAAATCTTGAGAGAACTCAGGACTATGAAAAATCAAGGAGTGGTAACCTCGGGGCTAGACTCTACGCTCTAAAGGTGAGCAGTTCACCACACATGGGAGAGGGAGGCTAACAGGGCCAGGCGGGAGCTTTCCAGACAGGGCAAGTCTCAGAGACCTCCTCCTTCGTGGTCTTTGATGTCTGCAGGGCAATTGTAGAGTCTGACAGCAAACAGATTTCAGAGGGCCATAAACATTCAGTACGTATGCATAACTGGCTTGTCCAAGCTTATTAATTTTAAACTGCACATAAGTTTCAATAAATGTTTATTTTCTTTATGCATTCCTCCAATTCCTGCAAATGAGAGATCGGGGGCAGGGATAACACTGTCTTTTACTTACTGACTAAATTAAAAAGGAAAAACACCAAATACTGAAAATGTTGGCTTGGTTCTCCTGGCTTCTGCCTTGTGTTCCTGATTCCCTGTTCCCAAGCTGGGTTCCTGGGGGGCAACCACTGCTGAAGACGGCTCCTTCTTCCACTTTGCATCTCAAGTTCCACTCATGTAAGCCATGCCAATGAACCCGAGCACTCTATCTCATATGTACAAAAATACATCACTTCAGAGGAATGAAAATGTTTAATACATACAGCATGTATTTACAAGCTATGACTTCCACACCAGTAAAAACGAACACACATTTATTTTGCCTTGATTTTTGGTGCGACTTATACACAAACATTACATCAGTTAGTCTGTACTCTTAAAAATAATAAATCAACAATATGTACAATTAAATTTACAACCAAAAGTAAATGAACCCGTTGGTGCGGTATGACTGCGACCCAGGGGAGCTGCAGAGGCCCCACCAGGCCGAGACCTCCTTTGACCGACCAGAGCACGAGAGACCTCTCTTATCTTCACTCCACATGGAGCGTCTTCAGTTCCAAGACTTAAGGTGCAAAAGATGTCGATTATACAGCTACAATACATGAGCAGACTTTAAAGTGAGAGAAAGCATTTCACCCCCACATCCAACAATTATAATAAATATAGATTTAATTCCAAGTGCATATGATATTCAATCATTAGGGAGAATCGGGGATCCAGAACATCTAGCCTAAGCCATCTCCACACCACACTTCCCTGTGCTCTGGTCGTCTCTCCAGTGCCTTTCATGTGGCTTCTACAGATGGACCTTGTGATCTGCTGGGCATCCCAAGGCACAGAAGGGGCTATGTTCCTCCCACCCACCCCCACCCAAAAGGTGTTACTATAAAATCATAACTAGGGAATCTGGAGTGTAGGACAGGGTTTCATCCCTCAGGAGGCCCACAAGTCGCCAAGGGGCTGGACTGTATGAGCAAAGGGCACACAGTGCCGTAAGAAGGCTGTGGGATCTGCTCAAGGTCCACCTGGGAGAAACAGAAATGGACGGGAGCCACCCAGAGAAAGGCTGTGGGAGGAGACCAGTCTTGTGGGGAAGGTACATGAGTTAGGGATACCAGCATGGGGACAGGGTCAGGGATGAAAAAATAAAAATGAATCCTGTGTCATAGACAACATGAGGTGATTCTCTACTCCACTGAGCAGCTGAAGGACACTGTTCTCTGCGGCATCTGTAGCTAGGCAGAACTGCCAAAGTCTGGTTAGAGCTAGTGTGTTACCACAGACCACAATCCAACCAAAATCCCTAAAGTGCACTCATGGCCACTCTGGCTTCGCTGGCCCATGACATCGTCAGGTAACACTGACTTCCAGGACGTGGTCGTCTTGACTGGGAATGACCAGGATCTGCATGCCAGTGCTGGAGTTGAAGACCTGGCCAGCGGGCAGTGCCTGGAGCCGGGGCATAGGTAAGCCCTTATGTTCGCTGCTGGAAGCTGAGTGTGTGCTGCCTCTACTCCGCATGCTGCTGCAGTCCAGCTGGTCATCTAGGTGCTTGTCCACTGACAGGCTGTCATTTTCTATCCAGCTGTCTGTGGAATACATAGGAAGTCAGACTAAGCCACCGCAGCATGAGCCTGGGGAAGGGGGAAGCCAACCTGGACTATCACGTGGACCCAGGCGAATCACCTGAGTGTCACATTGTTACACAATTATTGTGGTTTCTGAAACTGGGATTTGGATTCATTTCTACTGGCCCTGAAAATATGTTTTAGCGTTTAAGCCTACCACATGAAGCTACAGTCTATTTAAATACAGAATTTATAATTCTAAAAGGTCTCAAACTGTTTAGTAGAAATCACACTTCAGATTTGGACTCTGAACTGGCAGTGTGGTTTGGTTCTCTCAAGATACCAAGTAGTGGCAGAAACTACCGTCCCCAGTTAGTTGTCTATTCATTCGTTCCCCCCAACCCTCCATCGCCATGGCTGGGGATACACCAGGCTGGCACTAAGAAAACTGTGCAGCCCACAATTTGGGAATTTTGTACTTTGTTTTAAAGCCTATCTTGTCTACATCTGTACTTTTAATTCTATTTATTTATTAATTTATTTGCTTATTTATTTATTTTGGTTTTTTGAGACAGGGTTTCTCTGTTGTAGACCAGGCTGGCCTTGAACTTGCAGAGATCTGTCGCCTCTGTTTCCTGGTTACATCTGTACTTTTAAACAAACTCTGTGCAAATGGTTTTGCACAGAGGAGGTAGGTAGGAGGCTATGCTTAGATGCTCAGTGGGTCTGGGCAGTGTATCAACTGACTTGTAGTAACTTTCCACCTGGGACGGGTTATCAGGACATGACCTACTCTATGTAATGAGGGGAGCATCTGTCCTTCTGTAAATGCCTTACCAGCATCCAGTTGAGAGGCATGAGCAGAGTGGTGGGGGAGGTACTTAAACAGCCGAACATCAGGCAAGGGGAGGTAACCAGCAAACAGAGGCATCACTTCCATATGGACTCTGTGAGTGGCCTGGGCAGCCACAGGCATGGATATGACACCACAGCTCTTCCCACATACAGCCCAGTTGCTGCTGTTGTCCACAACTGGAAAGAGGAGAACACACCATTTGTACAGACAGCAAAGTGAGACCCCCGCCCTTTCCAATCCTCACAGTCGACCTCGCTGTAGCACACGTCTCACCTAAGTACACCTTACAGTGAGTATGTGCTTGAACAATCAAGGCACACCATTGTTTCAGTGCAACATTCAGTTCTAGTTTAGACTGGATCACATTAGATGTAGACAGAAAACCACTCTTTCCATCAGACAAGTGAGGCGGTATAAACTAGGCTGCCTGGAAGTAGCTGCATCAAGACCTTGATCTGTGCTGTGCTTTGGTCCTCAGCTGGTGGTGCTACTGCAGGATTACATCGTAAGAGTGATAACTCCATCAGTGGGGTCTGTGATGAGTTCATGCAAATGGCTGCTAGGAGGTGCGCCTGGTTGGAGGAATGTCACTGGAGAAGAAGGGCCTTTGAAGGGTCTATCTTGTCCACAGATCCTTTTTTTTTCTCAGCTTCCTACATGCCACGAAGTAAGCAGACTCCTTCATCACACTCCCCAACCACCACGTTTCTGCCTTGCCTCAGTCCCAAAGCAATGGAGCCAGCTGAGGACGAGTAGAGCCACAGCCAATGAAAACCTGTTCCTCTGGATTCCACAGGCACCTCTCTCAGGGAGAGAAAGCTGCCCAGCACTGCCTGGATACTGCTCCTGGGTGCCACCATTCATGGAGTGAGAATAATGCCATCAACCTTCAGATGCTTCCCAAGGATGTAAAAAGATGGTACACTTTGCATTACATAGCTTGGTCACAGTAGGTCATCAGTATATGGCAGCTGTCATTAACATAAATTATTTTGTTGTTCTGAAACAGGGTCTGGCTGTCTGGAACTCACTATGGGAACCAGGTTGGGCTCAAACTCAGAGACCCACCTGCCTCTGCCTCTGGAGTACTGGGATTAAAGGTGTGCACCACCACTGCCCAGCTGTCCAACATGTTTGGCTCTTAAACCCCCTCCCACCCCTTACTGATCTAGGATGATCCTGACACCCAGTCTGAGGTCAAGACAACAAGTGAGGAAGGACAGCCCAGGCCAGGATGGTGAGCAGGAAAAGACCCTTCCCACAAGAAGCAGACAAGCAGCAAGGAGGTCACAGCTTCCTATGCCATGCCTGACTTGAAGGCCAGGAGCAACAGAGGCAAGTGGGGTGGCCATGAGGTTAGCTGGTGCGCAGACAGGCAGGGAGGCGGCTGCAGGGTGCCCCATCTCCAAGTGAGCGCCAGGCTGCTGCCTCCATGCCACACTCACACTGGTTCTGATGAAGGCACAGGCCACTCTTCACCAACATGGACTTGCTGGGAATGGACAACTACTTGAGAATTCCCTCCGCAGTGACAGTCATCTACTGTTCAGTTCACTCCTCCTCCTCCTCTCCTTCTTTGGTGTGTGTGAACATGTGTTATGGAGAACATGTGGACATCAGAGAACACCTTGCAGGAGTCAGTTCTCTCCTTCCACCATGTCGTCTCAGGGATCAAACTCTAGGTTTGGTGGCAAGCATCTTGACTCACCGAACCATCTTGCAAGTCCAAAAGCATTGTGAAGTGTGTCTTGACAGTTACAGAGGTCACATGAACTCAGCCTTCCCTACTGTGAACAGCATGGCCACCAGGCAGCAGTCTTCAAAGGCACTTGGGTCAGACTTTTTGTTTGTTTTTGGTTTAATTCCACAGGACCACAGACACGGGCTGCCTGCCCTCATTCTGACCTTTGTCAACCTCAGATCCATTACCCTTCCTGTAATGCTGCCACTTGAGACTGTCCCCATCTTAACTTGTAATCTCTTCAGAAGAGGAGTCAAGATGTCCATCAAAACCCTGTGTGTAGCCAGAGCTTACAGCTTTACCCCATCAGTCAGTAGCTGAGGAATCTGAGCTACCTCAGTCTGGTGCTTTACGCTTTTCACACTCTGAGCTGCAGGACGGCGGTGAGAGCGGAAGTGTGGAGAGCGTTCTGCACTGTGTGCTGCAGTGGGCTGACGCCACACTAGCTCAGTGCGTGAGCTAATGACCGGCGAGCTATGGGCATCAGTGCTAGTATCCAACAGATACTTTCTTGAAAATGAACCACACGAGGCTACCGTGTTATGTTCAAAACAAACAGTTCAGAGCAAAGCCAGGCGATTCCCACCCGTCATCCCAGAACTTCAGAGGCTGGGGCACGAAAACTTCCATGAGTTCCAGGCCAGCCTGGGCTACAGAGTGAGCCTCTCTCTGTCTGAGATCCCTTCACCACCTTCCCCCTCAAAAACCAGCCCATCAGTATTTGTCATGGTGGTGGCACACGCCTTTAATCCCAGCACTCGGGAGGCAGAGGCAGGTGGATCTCTGTGAGTTCGAGACCAGCCTGGTCTACAGAGCTAGTTCCAGGACAGGCTCCAAAGCCACAGAGAAACCCTGTCTCGAAAAACCAAAAAAAAAAAAAAAAAAACCAAAACTTTAAGACTTTAAGCATAAAATGGAGTTTGCGAAGTTTGCATTGCCACTGTGCAGGTGAGCTGCTCAGCTGTGGAGTCTGAGGCTGTGAGTGAAATGAAACATTTTTACAACTGTGCACAATTAGGAAACCATGTTTTCTAAATGATTACTCATGGTGCTACAAAGTAACACCTGGCCAAAAAGTGCTCAGGGCAGGACAGATAGGAAGACTGCACGAAATGAGCAACTTCCCACTTCTAAGCAGTGGTGGTCTGTAAAAGCTTCCTCAGGTAATTCAATTAGTACACTGTCTCTCCTCAGAGTGGACAGATGAGGCACAGAACTTCCATTACCTCTGATTAAGCTAGACAGCAAAGAGATCAAAGACCCCGGACATCACAGCACTGTCATTTTTCTACTCGGGAACAGAGTTATTTTTCATGAAAATGAATGTCATGTTATGTGTATGTACACGATGATACACTGTGTGAATCAGATACACACGTGTCACTGCAGACATGTGGAGGTCAGAAGACAAGTTTTAGGAATGCGTCAGTTCTCTCCTTCCAGAGTGGGCTCCAGGGGTTGAACTAGGTTGTTAGGCTGCAGAGAGCACACTTTCACTCTTGAGCCATCTGCCAGCCCTGTTTGATTTCATGTGCATTGTATGTTCCTGTGTTTGCACATGTGGAGGCCAGAGGTCAACTCTGGCTGTCATTCCTCAGGCACCATTCACCTTGCTTGAAGATACGGCCTCTCACTGGCCTAGATCTTGCTAATCCGGCAGGTCTGCTTGTCTCTGCCTTCCCAGTACTGGGAAGACAAGTGTTTGTCTCCACCCCCAGCTTTTCCATGTAGGTTCTGGAGACTGAACTTGGGTCCCTGTGCTGGCTTAGTGATCGAGCTACTTCTCTAAGCCCGTTTTTGAAAAAGACTCTCAAATAGGCCAGACTGGCCTAGAATTCATTTTAACAGAGGCTGGCCTTTTAAACTCCCGATTCTTCTGTATCTGTCTCACAAGTTCTGGTGTTACAGGCAAGCACCATCACACCTAGAACATTGGTGTGTTAAAAAAAAATCTTTATATTACTATCAATGTATGTGCATTGTGTAAGCATAGACATGGCATGGCACACATGTGGACATCAGAGGATGTTTGGGAACTGGTTCTCTCTTTTCACTGTGGGCTTCAGGGGCTGAACTTAGGCCATCGAGCAGGAGCTCCATGTGGGTGCTTTCACCCACCGAGCCATTATGCTGCCATATTATTTTAAAAAACTATAAATATTTGGTTCACCAATCATGTTTAGAGTGATTGTGAGAACTGCAGAGCCTGGGGAGAATAAGAGAGGATAGTGTGTGGTCAGGAGCTTCAGCTGTTGTGAGCACACTGACACAGCTTTAGGGTAATGGTGGGATGCTAACACTACACAGAGGGCAGATGCATCCGTGGTCCTGAGTCCCTAGACTCCTGCCTGGTGCCTGTTAGAATGCACAGTAAACCAGAGCTGTGCTCAGTCAGCCCAGACTGTGCTGTATCATGAATCTATCAGGCAAATGCTGGGATTCTAGAACTCCCAGGATGCCGCATGTCACTGGAGACCGTGTAGCATCGCACCATCAGGAAGAGCTTGAAGCCTACCTTCATACATAAGCTTGGTGGAAAAATATTCCTCAGACTCCACGAGGGCTTCATCCTTGTCCACATCCAGGAGGTCGGCGAGCCGTGTGATAGACACCTCCAAGGAGCAGAGTGAGCCCGTCCTACAGTACTCAGCCCCTGCAGCAGGGAGGATCTCAGCTCTCACACTGTACAGTGTCTGGAAGGAAGGGACAGAGAGGACAAGGCACAGCTTACCCAGTAGCCAGAGAAAAGGCTGCTGAGGGCCAGGGCAGAGCTGTCCACTCACTTTTCAGCACAGGGAAAGCCGCCCCTACTACGTGGCCACAGAGCAACCTAGGCAGCTAGTACTTAGAGACATGGCCTTCTCCTCTTTTCTTTTCTTCTTACATTTATTATTGCTGGTGAGAGGAGAATATGAGTATGCATACACCATGACATGTGTGTGGAAATCAGAAGCCAACTTTGTAGAGCTGCTTCTCTCCTCCCACCTCTTCACAGTTTCCAGGGATCAAACTCAAGCTTTTTGCAACACCTTTCCCTTCAGCCAACGAACCACGGGAATTTTCAAAACATGGGCGCAAAGGCAGTGGAATGACCCTCCATGTGTCTCTCCCACATCAAGGTTACTAACATTTGCTTCATCTGCTTGATCTAAGTCTCCATTAGAGTTTATAAATCTGCCTAAGATATTCAGAGGCAAATTCCAGACAACCTGCTGTCTCACCTCTTACGTAAACTGAATATTACTAAAGAATAGATGCTTTCTTGCCAAAACACAACATCATTACCAGAACTAGTAAAGTTAACACAAACCTCTGGGTTAATTTGGTCTATAACCCCCTTTTCCTTATCAGCCTCATTCTTGATGTTTTTTTGCACAAACCAGTATTTTATCAACACCCAGCACAAACCAAGGCTCCCAACCTGCCTGCTGCTAGTGGCATGGGTGAGAGGCTCATATCACACATGGGCAGTTCAGCCTGGCATGCGTGGAGCAACAGATCATATCTCAATAGAAAACATTGCCTTGCTATTCAAAGGAGGTATCTGAGATCAAGAATCATGTTCTTCTGAGGATTTATGGAAAGATGACAACTTCTCTGGGGATTCATGAAGGTAAACCAGTTCTCAGGCAGCCTTGGTCGTGACTTTCTTATCAAACACTCAATTAAGTCTGATCAGAGAAAGGTAAACGCTCACCAATCTGATGGGCTGCTCTCTTGCTCTCCCATTATGGAGCCCTGGGAACTGACACATGCAGACATGAGAACACGAACCCAGCCCTCTGACTGGGGTGAGGTGGGGGCAGGGGTGCTGCAGAATGCTGAGTAGTCCATCCACACAGGCCAGCTCTGGGTGTTCAGCAGAGATACAAGGTTACCCATTCACACATCCTACACCAGGCATTAGTTGGTACACTAGGTGGAATGAGTTTTGAGCCTAGCAGAGGACACATTTCCTAAAGGCTCAAAGGGTGCCGTCTACGGTGGCAGTGGAGCTGATCTCAAGTTATCCTCTCACACCGGTTTCTGGAGAAAAGTCAATGGCTGCAGGAAGAGCTCGCTCCCGAGAGGTGTCAGCACCAGTCTCTGTCACGGGACTGCTGACTCTACAAATCTGTGACCAGAACCAGGCTTTTCCAGTACGAAACTACCAGTCACAGGCAGTGGCATCACACCATTCTGTGGCAGCATAGGGACAACTGATGAGCACAGAACAGAGTGGCTCAGTCAAAACGTAAACACAAGCACCAAGACTATCAAGCCTTTAGAAACCTTTCTGACCTTGACTTCGGTGATAGATTCTTAGATCTGAAACCAGAGATTCAAGTGATGAAGGGAGAAAAATTAGATTTCATCAAAAGCAAACACTTCTGTGCTTCCATGGATATCGTCAAGCAAGTGAATGTTAACTATGGAAGGGGTACATGTTTACAAGTTATACACAGTAACGGACAGCCACTTGAGATATACCAAGAACTTACAATCTAATGTAAGTGAACAAAGGATTCAAGCCAGCATCTCTCTAGATGACCTGTTAACTACAAAACCACATACCACTTGGCCTCTTGGGAATCCTCCTACCTCACCCCCCAAACACTCTGCAACCTCTTCGGGATGGTCTTGACTAAGGAGCCAGCAGCTGCAGTGCTGTGAGATGCAACCCCGGGACCCCCGGAGAGCTGCTGGAGTCCTGCTTCTCAAAAGCCTACCCAGAGTTACACTGTGACCCAACTCCACTTGGGGGTATTTATTCCAGAGAACCAGTTACGTGTCCTGTGTGTGTACACAGAACTCGTGTGTGGATTTCCCTAGCATCATTGTCGCAGGAGCACATTATCAAGAGGAAGATTCTGGCCACTGATAATGGATGGACACGTGGTCCATCGGCCGTGAAATAGCATGTAGCAAAAGGAACAAAGTCCTGACGTGTGCTTCCAAATGGACGAGCTTTGAGGACACTGCCAAATAGAGGATGCTAATCACTTGTCACATGGTATCAGGGTGGGAAACTGAGGAAGACACAGACAGATCTGCTTGCAGCTTATAGATTCACCTGGGTAAGGAGGAAATGAGGAGTAGCCATGGCTGAGTAGAGAGAGGCACTTTTGGAACACAAAGTATTCCCCAACAAGCTCTGAAAAACGGTCACATAACCGAGTGTTAGGACATGTGGAAGGCACATGCTGAGCACTGTCACACACAGAGACACCTCAACAGCTTCCCACACAAAGGTCCTGACTGACGCTCAGTCTCAAGAACATAGTTAAGAAAGCAGCCCACCGAAGGTCCGTGACTACAACTGTTCAGGAGGAACCTGGTTCTTAGCTTGCAGGACCCCTGACCTGGTGTGAGAGGAAGGGAAAAGACACAGTGGTAACAGAAGCCAGACAGACTCCTCCACAGCAGTGATTCCTGACTGCTGATCGTCACATATTGGAGCTGTGTGTTGGCACTACATAAAAACAAGCCACAGCACTGGCTATATTTAACTCGATGGCTAATGTACAGAGTTGAAAATATGGGCTTCAAAATAATTAGACTGATTTGCTTAGAGGGAGGTAGAAAATAAAAATGGTTAGTGTCAAGAACTATAAACACAAATGCCTTTCTATCTGCCCAGCACAAAGTCAAGGAACTGAGCTGACTTAACCAAACCCAACCAGGCTTGTGTGCCCAGCTCACGGCCATTCAAAGCAGCACACTCAAACTTAAACAAGAGGCAGATTAGGAGAAAGTAATTAACTTTCTCCTGTAACACTTCCTTGCTTTGTGTTTGAAAGCAGAGGCCTGGAGCAAGAGCTCAGGACAGAGATGAAATGACTCTCACATGTATTCCAGATTGTTAGGACAGCAGGAGAAGGCGAGGGGTCAAGGTCACAGACCATCAGTATTATCAAGAGCAGGTGCACCCCAGGAAGGACACGTACCACAAAGTGGACAGGCATGGGCTTAGCTGCTCAGAGGTCACAGTCTTCCCTGAGCTGTGGCTCCAGTATATTGAAAGAATCCACCTGAACCTCTGGAGTATCAAGAACATGAACTGCTCATACTTCCATCCCCACCTCCTTTCCCAATAATAGATTACATACAAAAAAGTTCTCCACTTGGAATTCGTAAGTATAGGGCTTCAAGGAGACAGTCAGCTGCTCTTCAGAAGCTGGGGAAAATCCCACAGAGAACCGGCAGTGCAGAGGAGGGGGAGGTTCCTGAGTCCACGTCAACTCCCAGACAAAGAACACGGACTGCTTGCTGTGAATAAGCTGTAATGAGAAGCACAACTTTGGTCACAGTTCTGGGAGCCCTGGGGAGGACATAGGCCTTTCGCTTTATGCAAAGGGGCATGTGTCAGGCAGTCTGCTGTGAGCCTGTGGGTTCCTGTGATTTTGCAGCACCTACCATGTCTCAGTACTGCCTGCCTGGTCTGACACAGAGCCTGGCCCCCGGCTGGTAAAAGAACTCTGCTTTATGACTACATAAGCTTCACAGCATCAGCGAGCATGAAAAGGAGCTTTCAGAATCATTATTAGTATACAGCAAGCTCCCAAATGGCTCCATAATGGGGCATTAATGCCACTGTCAAAGCCGGACCAATGGCACTTCCTGGAGGTGGTAGAAACTTCAGGAGGTGGGCTAGTAGTGGAGGAAGGATATGAAGAAAACATTTGGGCCCTGCCTCCCTTCTTCTCTCTCTCCTCTCTCTCCCTGGTTCCCATAAGGCCAGGGCAACAGCAACTTTGCTGTACCACGCTTCCCCGCCCCCCCCCCCCCCCATGATGGACTGACTGCCTCCGCACAGGACCAAAAGCAACCAGGCAAAGTGACCATGAACTAGAACCTTTGGAACCAGGAACCAAAGAAGCCTTCTTTCCTCTCAGGGACTGTAGCACAGCGACAGAAGCTTAATATGACTGTCACCCAGTTTGCATCCATGTCAATCATTTCCTATTAACATAAAGTAACTTAGGAACAAGTCTAGCCAGACACATGGCCTAAACATCAGGGGCCACACCTACAGGCTCAGGGACAGGTTCAACAGAGATGGAACAATGGTCAAAGCCAGCAACACTGACTGTCCAAAAGTACACAGGAAAGTACAAAAAATGCCAGGGAGTGAGGGCCTAGTTGTGAGCTTCTCATAGCAACATATATATTACATACATACATACATATATACATACATACGTATATATGTCCCACAGGTGGGCTTAGAAGGCTGAGGGGACAGGTGGGCTACATAGCACACAGTACTGCAGCTCTGACCCAGGCCCTCCATCCTGCCCAAAGCTCATCCAATCAGCATCAGGCTCTGCTCAGCTGCAGTCAGTCCCCCTGGTCTCCTCCCCTGACCTGCTGAGAATCTGGTGCTCAGACCAGAGCAGTTACCTGCTGGGACTGCGTGTTCAGGGGCGTCAGCCTCAGGTCGGCAGCATGACCCATGTCTTCCAGCTTACTATCTGACAGCTCAAAGTCCAGCTCTGACAGGTTCTGGACACGGACCTGCACGTATTTCCTAGAGCACAGAAACAGAGTGCATCACTAGGGCTCTTACCCAGGTCTCGACTACGCAAAAGGGAGACCCTGTCTGAGGGACTCATGACAGACATAGGAAGAGTGTGTGGTGTCAACGCTTTCATTTTGGTTTTGTTTTTTTTTTTTTTTTTTTGGTTTTTCGAGACAGGGTTTCTCTGTGGCTTTGGAGCCTGTCCTGGAACTAGCTCTTGTAGACCAGGCTGGTCTCGAACTCACAGAGATCCACCTGCCTCTGCCTCCCGAGTGCTGGGATTAAAGGCGTGCGCCACCACCGCCCGGCAACGCTTTCATTTTGGAACACAGTTAAAGGTGTCAGAATAAATAACTAATTTTTTAAACAGGCAGCCTGTGAGAAACGGACCTGAGGAAGTTGATCTGATGTGTGGCCAGTTGGTTTCTTGCGGGGAAGCCTGACTACCCTTCCCCACTTCAGGCCTTCCCTGCTTACTTCTGCTATCTGGAGAACATTGAAAAGCAAGTCTTTAATAAAGACTTAGGATCACCATGGAAACAAATCTCTGTGCATGTCTAAGATGGGTGTCTAGATCAGGTTAACTGAGGTGAAGTCCCACCCTCACTAGAGCGGCACCACTCCACGGCTGGCATCCCAGCCTGAATCAACAGGAAAAAGCAAGTGGAGCACCGACACCCACGTCTCTGTTTCCTGACTGTGACACAAGACGAGGAGCTGCCCACCGCCCTGCTGCCACCCCTTCCCCGCTATGCTGGACTGTGTCCCCAGAACTATGATCCAAGTAGGCCCTTCCTGAAGTTGCTTTGCTCACAGCAACAAGACGGGCATAACTACAGCTTTTCTTTTTTTTTTTTTAGCTGCTTTTAATGAAGCAGCCATATTCTTTTAGAGATTACTGAGGTTTCAACCTTTGTATGTAATGTGTGTTACATGAAGAGAAAAATACTGTTCATATAACATTTCATTCTTAAAACTTAGCCAAATCCCATTAGTCTGTGTGAAAGAGGACTGTTACAGTAAGAGGGAAGTATCTGAAGCAGGAAGAGCAGACCCTGTACAGCCCTGACACTGCTGTCATCTCTAGACGCTCCCTAGGGTGGATGATACTTCTAGAGTGGGTGCTCAGCTAGGCAATGTGGCTCCTTCCAGAACACCAGCACACCCGAGTCATCTGGGGCTGGGATACTGGTGTAGTGAGAACACTATGCAGCAAATGGAGCAGCTAAGAACTAGGCCCCAAGTGATAGTGCTTTAAAAACTCTACCCTGTGGGTATCTGATAGAGAGCTAGCTACACAAACCCATGAGAAGGCACTGGGCAGCCCAAAACACAGCACCTTATAGAAGCTGAACACTGAAGTCTGCCAGAAAGTCGGTAGTTAAAACAGAGACGGGGGTAGAAAGAGACTGTTAATCAGTTGAAGATCTTGTTGTTTTAAGTTTGGCACACTGTCTGTGCCCTAATCTACTGCTATTTCAGCCAGCAACTACAACTTCACAGTTACCAGCCTGCTTCTCTAGGAGTGGCCTGGCCACTAAGGTTGTAGTCCGATGAGAATTCTGTTCCCGCAGGCACTGGCTCTGTAGCTGCCACTAAAGGGAGCTTTAACTAAATCTCTATCATTCTATTTATAAGTAAGACTTGAAATTCAAAGGTTGGGATGAAAACCTGTGAGCTCAGAGAAGGCTGAGTAGCAAAAAGCGAAATTTCTCTCCTTGCTGGCATCTCTGAAGGATCCATGCTTCTGCTCCACCAAAGCAGAAAAACCCACGCCACTCCAAATCCATCCCTACTACTTCCTGTGTCTCTCTCTACTGGATGCCCTCTGATGCTCTATGGTCACTTTCTGTCAACTAATTGCTGGCTCAGTCTTCTGACCTAAGGTTAATTTTATTTAATAAATGCAAATACAAACTGGGGGATCACAGTATGACTGAACATCCCCAACAAGATCTGATTTGGATTTCACCTAAAACTTTATACTGACATGTCAGCTGTGAGGCAGAGGAGAAGCTGGGAACACGGCCTGGTACTCATGACACAGGGAGCTACTCTGGTAATGTGTAAAAACCCCAGTGACATACAAGGACAAGCTATGCACTCTGTCCAATGGAGGGGTGAGGGAGAAGCAGAGCTGGCCCCCATTCCCCCTTACCGGGTTCCAGCAGAGAGCAGAGTGTGTGTGGTCCTGAAGGGCACACTGAATGTCAGTGCAATGACAGTGGAGTAGATAGACCACGGGCAATCAATGGACACCTGTGAAGAAATAGAGGCCACCTTTAACCCACCGCCCAAGAGCACAACCCTGTCACCGTCCACCCAGCTGCACAGTGGCTTTATTGCGGTTCGCCATCACTGTCCCAAGAGGAAATTCTTGGGACATATTTTCATATGAACAAGGAAAACAAGGAGCTGCAGAATCAGCAAGAAATGGAGACAGAATTGGAAACAGTCCCAGAACACCAGCTCAGTTCATAGCACAGGCATCTTGACAGGAAAGAGCAAGGCCACCTGTGCCTCATGCATCTGGGGTCCAAAGGCTCCTCACAGTACAGCATGTGTCCTACGGCTCACACAACCATGAGCCACTGGAAAGCAAGCAATCATCCAATTACTTCACCTGTCTGACAGAACCTCGCTAAAGGCCGACCAAAGTGGAGCTACAGTGGAGAGCAAGAGAGACACTCCTAGGGGCGGAAGAGGAGAGGTCTTGAGTTTGCTTTTATCCCCACACAGAATAGGCAAATCTACAGGTGCAAATGACATCTCCCACTAAAGGAGACATTATCTTTATCTTCTGCATTCTCTGCACAGGGTGCAGGGAGAAGTTTCTTAACTACTCTTAAGAGACTGTGCCAAGGCTTGAATGCGAATGGCCCCTCAAGCTCATGCTTGAATATTTGGTGTGGCCTTGTTGAGGCAGTGTCGCTGGAGGCAGGCTCTGAGGTTTTAAAAGCCCACCATGTCAGTTAGCTCTGTCTCATGCCTGTGGATCAAGGCTAAGCTCTCAGCCACTACTCTAGTTCCATGCCTGCCTACATGTTGCTAAGCTCCCCACTATAATGGACATGGATTCTAACCCTCTGAAACTGTAAGCCACAAATTAAAGGTTTCTTTTTTAAGTTCTCTGGGTCATGGTGTTTTATCACAGCAACAGACTTGAGGACTGGGAAGGAAAATCTCTTCTACAGAGACTATCTTATACCTTAAGCCACAATGCATTTAAAGTGACTGCTGTCTGAGGCCTGCCCTACTTGTCCTACTGTTCCTGTACCCACACTGCACAATGTACAAGGCTCAAAAGAGGCCAGAGAATTGGAACCTGTATCACAGGAGGAGGACAAACCTTGCAATACTCCATGAGCTGATTTCACATATACCTTTGACCAGAGCAGCAATCTCTCTGAGTAACTTTTAACAAATGCCAGCCCCAGAGCCTCCCTCAATGGAGCATTCCTGGCTGAGTTGACCCAGGGTCTGTGTGACACAGACCCTGCAACTTGGTCACAGGATGCATGGATCCACCCTCCCTCCCAGTGTCATGGTGACTCCTCTCTGGCTGCAGCAAAGTCAGAGTTTTGATGTCTTCTATGGTGGCTGCAGTCCAGTGTACAGGGGAGCACAGGAGGACAGGCTCCACATTCCTCCTACCCAGACAGGCAGAAGCTACTGCCTAGTTGCACAACCCAAGACCCTCTCTACCTTGTGATCTGTGGTGACCATGCAATGGTCAGTTCTCTGCATGTCTTTCTGCTTCCTGTGAGGCTCTGGTGTCCCCAGCATACTGGTATCCCCACCAGATGCTGGAGCTGAAGGCAAAGACAGAACCTCGAGCTCAAACTCGATCACGTGGTATGCAGGTGCAGTGGGAAGACCGATGCTTGTGACCTTGTCAGAGGACTGGATCCGGAGCAAAGCAGAGGAGCACTCTTCTGTGGGAGACAGAAAGACACCTCAGACTTGACTCTGTTTCATTCACCAGTCAAGCAGGGAATAGGCATAATGGGAGGTACTGCCAAGCTCCTGCTGTCCTGTGTACATGAATGAGGACAATGCTAGGCAGGAAAATCCAAGACCCTAGACAGGGCTCCCTAGGAGGTTCACAGGCCAGGCACTGCTCAAAGTGCAGACAGGCAGGGACAGCTCCCACATGGCTGCATGCTCCATTACATAGCAGACTGTAGCTCGACTCATAAAAACCTAGAGGCAGATATTGGGGTTCAACCTGAAGGTCAGAAAAGCAAAACAGCCAGCCACTGGCTCTAACCTCTACTTCAATCTGAAATGGCCACCTGCCTCTTGGAATCTCAGAACAAGACTGTGTGTGAGAGCCGTTCCCTCCCATCTTCTATTCCTCTCTAGGCCTGGGATTAAAGGCATGCACCACTACCGCCTGGTTTCTGTGGCAACCTAGTGTGGCTACTGGGATTAAAGGTGTGTGTCACCAATGTCTGGTCTGTAAGGCTGACCAGTGGGGCTGCTTTGCTCTCTGATCTTACTTATTAAAATACAAATGAAATACCACTACAGCAGACCATCTCCTGCCCCAAGGAAAAAGAAGTAGAAAGTTAGGGATTAGTTTTTGCTCTTTAGTGGTGCCAGGCAGGGGTGCACAGGCCTGGAGGAGCACCGCTGAGGAACATGGTTCCGACACTGCACTCAAGGTTGGCAGCACTTGGCACCTAATGAACACACCATGCTCAGGATATGTCCCTATATGTATGCTTCGTTCAGGGGCCAGCTCAGGCCACCTATAAATGCTGACCTCAGAAGCCAAGACAAGGTACTGCAAAGTGTCAGGGCCCTATGCCTGGCTAGTCTTCTGTCCCTGAAGAGTCTGAACACAAGTGCACCAGCCCTGGCTGCCTTACCTCTTGAGTTGGAGTAGACCACGGCTCTGTTCTCAGCCTGGCACAAGATGAGCATGGCTTCAACATTGCTGAGCTGGAGGCTGTCTCCGTTTTTTACTGCATAATGGCCCGTAGTGACAGTAAACTTGACTTTCTGAGGAATGCCAGCCAAAAGGCTATCTAAATGAAACAAGACAGCAGTTAGGATCGCTGTCCCCCAGAGAGCAGCTGCAGGAGCTGTGGAGAGGTGAAAAGAGTCGCTAAAAGCCCATTAGCCCTGGGCACCTCTCCCTCCTGCCTCACCTTTTCCTCTCAGTGCCAGTCACAGAACTTCCCTGAGAACAAAGGACACCGTGAACCTGAGGGAGGAGGGTGCCCCAGTGAGAAATTGCACTGTTCACTAAGTTACCAAGTCAGACAGGCAGCTCCAGGACAGAGTAAGGAAGTGGGCATTGGAGCTGCTCAGAATGGAGTAGAGGATCAGGCAGGGGAGAGGAGGGGTGAGAGGCCAGAGTCAAGAAAGAAAGGCAGGACAGGGAGGTAAGGTCACAGCAGAAAGGGGAACAGGGCCAGGGCTTCCAAGGAGCAGAGCTCAGGCTGTGGCCAATACATTCCCATGGAAGAGCCCCTAGGGACAACTGCGCATAACCCCTGAGGACATCTGCTGGTGGCCCAGGGAGAAGCTGAAAACTAAAGATGTAGAAAGAACTAAGGAGATTTAACAGACAAAGAAAAAAAAGGAAAAAGCTTTCCATGCTGAGTTTTCCTTTTGTTTTAAATAGGAGGTTTATCACGGCTCACAGCTAGGGCTCAAGTCAAGGACCTGCAACTGCATCTAGTATTGGCCTCTCAAGGCAGCCAGGGCTCTGCATGGAAAGACAGGGCGTGCATGTGTTCACGTGTGCACCTGTGTGTGCATCTGAATGCGCACCAGAAAGCTGCAAATAAAGGCCTTCCCAGTCTAAGACCTGGCCTCTCTGGCGTTCCAGAACATGCCACATGGCAGCAATCTTGTGAGTGCCACTCCTTTTACTTTGAAAGCGTACCGGCAGATCGGAATCTCTGGGTTTCTTAGGGTCATGCTGTGGAGTTAAGCCCACTAGGAACTTTCAAAGAGGAAACCGATTAGAGTGTGAACTACACTCTGTGTGCTGCTACCAAAAGGGAGTCAGGTGTACAAGTTCCCTGCAGAACACCTTTGTGCCTTACTTTCAGATACACATGGTTACTATGCATGGTGGCTAACAATCACAGGACAGAGCTGCAGCCAGTGGCTTCCAGGCCATTTCCACTACTCTTTCTAGGAGAGGAGCAAGGAGCTGGGAAAGATGGTATTGAGACCCTCCCTCGAACCCTCGGTGGCTTCCTGTGTGGCTTTTGGCTCCACTCACCAGCCAGGGGTTCCACATGCAGCTGAGGCTCCTGAGAGTACACGTCGTACTGTACAATGGGGTGGATGTGTGCAAGGACAAACCACACGGGGCCCACCGAGGCCCGTAGCTGTCGCAGTGTGTATGTTCCAGGTTCCTTGGCCTAGGGGCAAAACAAGGTACTTGGTAAGACAACCCTTTCGGTGTTACAAGTTCCCAAGATAAAGACGGGCTGTCCTCTTACTCAAATGCCACCCATCTTCCCTGTAGCCCTCTGTCCTGCCCATCACATCTGCACCTACGCTGCTCCAAGAAACATCTGGCTCTCAAGCCCTTTCTGAGCAACTGATGCTTCTGAGTCAACATTAGTCTCTGATGAGGTAGACACGGTAAGGACCTGTTCGTGGCCCACGTCTGGAAAGGTACTAAGTGAGACATTCAACAGGGTGATTGCTACTAGAAGACCATACCCAGGTGGAGCAAAAACACCTTCCTTCGATCTTGTCTGTGTATGAGGTCAAACAAAAAGGGCATGCTCCATCAGAGCAAAATGTACAGTCCTGACGCCAGGCAGCCTTCAAAGGGAACAGCTTAGAGGCCAGGTCACCTTCAAAAATCTTCTTACAAAGTGAGGGGGTATCTTCACACACACAGGAACTAGCTAAGAAAATCCAATAACCCAGCCAATTAAAAAGCTAAGCAAAAACCTAAACAAAGATGTTCAAAAAACTTCATTCAGTAGCTGGGAATTGTGGTTCATGCCTGTCAAGAGACTGAGACAGGACTGTCACATGCTTGAGACCACTGTAGGCTATACAGTAAATCCCAGGCCAGCCTGGGCTACAGTGTAAGAGCCTATCTCAAAATAAAAACAAAACAAAACTAGGAATAAAATTCATTTAAAAATTAATCAACAACCAAACTACTGTGTAGATACAAAGTTGAATCTTCTCTAGGATAAAGAAAAAACACTGGAAGCCACAGAGGACCTCACAGTGTACTCAGGCTCCCTCCCCATCTCCACCAACTTGAGAGCCATGTCCTGAGCCCAGCCCTACCCATACCTGGGTCCTGAACTCTATCTTGTTGGCTCCTGGCTGCAGAGTCACACTGCTGCACTTCAGGACATGGGCGCCATCCTCCAGGGCCAATCCGGAGGGTGCCTCTAGAGAGGAAACACTTTCCTGCCTCCTCAGGAGCATGTGGACATTCCTACAGATAATGCCTGTGGTGTGCAAGGAGTTATCAGAAGGGCTTCTCTCCAGCATCTCCGACAACTCCAGGGCAGGCAGGCTGTTCTGAGATGCAGGGAACAGGGAGGCTTCGGCTGGGAAGGTGATGATCCCGTTGGAAGTTTTGTGCTTGGTCAGCCACTCAGCTGTCTTCCGGTAGTTGTTTTTTTCAATACTAAAGTGGACGTTGACAGCAATCTGGTCCACGTGGACAGGGATAGGCATCTGGCTGCAAACTGTTATCTCCACTGTCAGGACACCACCCGCATGGACCACAGCGTTGGGAGGGTCAAAATGGAGATCCTTTAGCCGTGCAAAGGAGTGCATGGGGAGCACCACCTTGTGACCTGCAAATACATACTCCATGTCCCACACTCAAGCCACGTTTCCCGCTAGCACCGGAAGATGCTGCCAGCTCAGGAATGTGGGTGTTTATTTAGAACAAAGATTGCAAGCTTCCCAACCTCCCACATTCCTTCTATCACAAAAGCAGACTAGACAGCACTTCCAGAACTCTGGAGATGAAGAAATTAACAGCGGTGAAGATTTCCACAGCTGTTTTGTCACTTTAGGAAGAGCGAAGAACAACTGCTCCCTCCATTTCAAACTAAAACTAGCCAGCAGTCTGATCCCTAGAGTCACCCCCAGGGACTCCACACCCTCCGAAACAGCTCTTAGAAGATCCCTAGGAAAGAAGCCAAGTGCTCCACTGTGCCCTGAAAGTTAGTCCCGGCATCTGCCAGACTATGGAGACAGCAGAGGGACAGCTGCCTATGGTTTGGGGATGTGAGGGGACACGAAAGCATGAAGACATCTTCAGCAGACACGAAGATGGGTGAGAATTCACAGTGTTGTTCTCTCCGAAGTGCCATGGCGATGTTTAGGGAGAGTACAACGCTATAGAACCATTGAACAGGACTGATAAACCAAAGGAGAGTCCGGAGATGGGTTTGGTGGAAATATGCTTAGCAGGCATGAAGCTGAAGCTATGGCTGCGGCTGTGGGTTGACCCATCCAAAACCAACCAACCAACCAAAGTCTGTCCACAAGTTAAGCAGACTTGCCATAGCTGAAGAAGGGGCAAATGCTTTTGGAAGTTGTTTTCACACAAAGAGACCAGGGAGCAGGAAGGAATACCCTCACTCCCATCATTCCCCACACAGCAGCAAGCCAAGAAGGCACACTGAGGTCTGTAAATCAAACCACCATCCTGATGCTGCTGAGAACATCAGGAAGGTGGCTCTGTTAAAGGAAGAGGCGATCCACCTCTGCAGCCGGTGATCACACAACCGGGAGCCAGAACCTTGTGGAGGACTCTGTCATACTCAGCAACTGCTACAGACTGACCAATCTATGCAACCCAACCCAGGCACATCTGTGGTAAATAAAACAAGCCCTGGCCCCCAGAACAAGGGTACTTGGATAAGGGTGTCTGGGAGGTCAAGGGGCATTTACAGGAAGACATCCCCGAGTGCTTGCTGTCTTCTGCATTGTATGTAAGGACATGGCAAGGAAGAAGCTCTCACCAGAACATGACTCTACTGTCAGAACTCAGAAACAAATGCCTGCTATTAAGTCCCTGTGCCACAGCATTTTATAATGGCAGCCTGAAGAGAACACAGTATCTCTTTTTAAAAGGGCTCTTAGTCAACTAAACACAAGGGGCAAAACTATGCAAGTGTCGTCTAGCTACACAAAAACATCAAGTGCATCCCTCCAATCTAACCTTCCAGAGTCTGTAATTCGGAGGCTCCCAGGTGGAAACCCAGGAACAAATTCCAGAGGGTGGATTGGTCTGAAAGACAGTTGGCTCAATGTTTTGGAAATAAAAAGAAAATGGTATAGTAATACATGCCACACCCCATGAGCCTTGAAAGCAGAGTCAAAGAATGCAGTCACGAGAGACTCCATGTAATGGGGTCTCAGAAAGCAGGGGTGGGGGCTGCAGGGCTGGAAGGGTTAAGTACAGGACTCTGTTCTAGGTGATAGAATGGACTGTGGTGGTGAATATGCAAATCTGTGCACACACTAAAAGCCACCGAATTGCATGCTTTAAATAGGAATTCATGATATGTAAATTCTATCTCAATAAAGCAAGATGTGAGAGTAAATGTTCTAAATCAAAAGAGAACTGAAGCCGGGTGGTGGATCTCTGTGAGTTCAAGGCCAGCCTGGTCTAGAGCTAGTTCCAGGACGACAGGCTCCAAAGCTACACAGAGAAACCCTATCTCAAATAAACAAACCAACCAACCACCACCAAACAAACAAACAAAAGAACTGGGACATATATCCAAGCTTAATATGTATGCTAAGAATGAAGTGATATGTGGCTCTTCAGTGGGTTAAGTGTTTGGTATGTGCACACGTGTATCTCAGCAACCACATAAAAGCCGACATGGAGGTGCGTATCTGCTACTGCAGCACTGGGAACAGACAGGCAGAGCTCAGTAGCTCTCTGACCGCCAGCCCAGAAACAACATGCTCCAGGTTCAGTGGGAAACCTTGTCTCCAAAAACACATGGACACACACGTACACACGTGTGTATGCACACACACGTGGTAATGCATGCTTAACACTTGGGAGGCAGATGCCGGCAGACTGTTTCTAGTCCAAGGCCAGCCCTTCGGTCCCTGGGAATGCCTCTTGTGTGGTAAGGAGTCTGGAGCACTCTTCCGTTTCACAGAAGCATGCTAACCTGTTTGGGTGAAGTCTCACTCAAGTTCACCAAAGAGAAAGACCACGGCTGGTGCACAGGCAGGCGCTATGGCTTCGCTCCTCCTCTTTTCATACTGCATGGAAAATGCCCGAGACACAGGATTAGCCACCAGTCTCACCTGGGTTGTCTTCTTGCTGGCTGGCATAGCTGAGGATCTCCTGGCAGAAGTACTTCCGCTCCTCCTCTGTCAGATGATGGTCACTGGCTAGAAGGCTGCTGGTCTGCAAGTAGCTGAAGTGGAGAGTTAAGGGCCAGGAGTGAGGACCTCCCGAGTAGGACGGTGGGCAAAAGGGCTCCAAATATCCTCTCTTGCCTTCAAAGTACAGCCCAAAGGAGAGCTGTCACTTAAAAAAAAAATTTAGAAACTCAAAAGTTAGATTTAAAAAGAGTGGACACTTGCTCTATGCTCCACAGGAGCTACCAGCACACTCATTGTGAGCAACGCCACCATATATCAGACAGTGACAACACTGGACTCAAAGGATACTTTTCCATCTGCCCAAGGTGTTTTTGGCACTCGGCTAGCTGCTTCCTTGTGTGTGTGACAGGTAGGGCCCAGCCCTCAGCCAGGTAATTCTTCAAAGCTCCCTGAAGATACATTTCTGCCTTCTGGGGTGACCTTTTCCTCCTTGCAAAGGCAGCAAACACAAGTTTGTTAGGCATCACAGGGGCCAGCATGGCAGACCCTGACACTTGCACGTCCACAGTCCTCCCACAGCCCTTCCCACCACCCCTCCTGTGAGGAGCCATGAAGGACGGCCAGGGCACCTTCCGAGCAGTAGACTCGTGCTGATAACACGCTGCTCTCAGACATCCGACACTACTACTGTACACCCTTCCTAGCTAGACTAAGGTCAGCGGAAGAACACTTTCTTACTGGCAGGTGGGATGGCTGGGAAAAGAGAAGGGCATGTCCCTAGCCCTGGTGGCTAGCCACAGCCATGCTGCCACACCACACTGGACTCATGCCAACAGTCTACATGGCCCAGCTATTGAGCTTAGGTCAGCTATGACTGGGCAGATACGAGCTGCTTACAGAGACCGAGAGCACCGAAGATTAGACAAGCAAAACCAGAAGGCCTTCCTAGTTCCAAGGAAACCACAACAATGTTCAGAATAAAACCAAGTAAAGTTTACTCCACAGATTCACCAGGGCCTGTTATACTTTGAGGAGATCAGGGCTCCCATTCCTTCCCCAGAGGCTAGGATGCTGGGCTAGCCAGAAGCTAATACTGCCAAGCTCTCCAGGGCATCCTTGGAGAGGAATCTCCATTTCCACTACTCCAGACATAATCAGAATTCAGAAGTCCCAAATTAAATGTTTCTCAAATAAAGTAAAATTTAAACTTAGCAAAATACATTTTTTTTTTCGGGATTCTTTTGGTTCTCCTGTGAAAGAAACACTGTTTGCTTGAAAGGTCCAGAACTTTCCATACCTCTTCAGTCATAACCTCTAGTACTAGAAAGCACCCTAAATCTCCAGTAAGCCGACAGAGTCTGGGGAATCTAACAAGAAGGAGGAGGCAACTGTCACTCAGCTAGTATGTGGCCAAGGTCAACTGAGCCTCCAGGTTCTGAACAGCAGGCCAGTGCCTGGCACTGGGATTCTGTGCCTCTGGATTCTGCAGTGGTCAAGTGCACTAAACTCACAGCACCCAGAGATGTAGTTTCCCCCAAATGCAGAAGTGGAACGTGACTGCTTGAACCTGCTCATAGCTCCTGCCCCGCCGTGAATGAGCAGGCGAGGGACGGCTGCTCCAGAACACCTGGAGCCACTCAGGCATCTGTAAGCCCCATCTAGCAATCCACACCAGTTCTTTTGTTTTCATCTACTAAAATTACTTTAAGTACAGATTTCAAAACTTGGCTTTGAATACACCTTCCCATCCCTTTAGAACTGCTATCTCTTTGCACAGCTTTGAAGCTGAATCCCACTAAGCCAGGCTAAGATTGCTCTTCTTCAGCCAACGAGCAGGTTCCTGTGCTCACTCCCAGCTCACCCCTCCCACCTGCATCCAGGGGGTTTGTGACAAACTAGAAAAAGACTACATGACCAACTACTGTTTACTGACCTGGAAGGCAGGTTCTGAAATAGTTCTCATTACTTATTAAAGTTAATTACAAGATTTTGTGCACAGGTATGTGGATGTGTATCATTAGAGTTAATTAAGTATAGCAGGTCAAAGATCAGTAACAACGGTAATCAGCCAAAAACCTCCCCATATGGTTCTGGAAGAAACTCAAAGACAAAACAATGACTGGCTAATGGATTCTTCCTGTTCCTATCTACCAAGTTATGCAAACTTTACACTCTATGTATAAACCTTCTCATATGCGTGTAAAATGTTTAAAATCAAAGAGGTCACCATCAATTACATGTAAAATTCTGCCAGATCTTTTCCAACGAGCTTGGCAGATCGAATCCTCCCAATACTTGTATACATCTCAATGGTGGCATGGGACAAGTCCTGCGAAAAAATTAAAAGAGCACAATTATGTACTTCAGTTTATTTTTTGCTTTTATGTTTTTAATGATGTGTATGCGGGTGAGGGAGTATGCATATGAGTGCAGGCGCTAGAAGCACTGGATGCCCCTGGAGAGTGCGTTATAGGCCATTCAATATGGGTCCCGGGAAGAAAACTGGGTCCTCTGCACAAGCAGGGCATGTTCTCAATCACTGAGACTGCCCTCTAGACCTGTACTTGAATTTTCAGGGCACACCTTACATTTACTTTACCCAAAGCTGCAGCAAAATACTGAGATGAAACAGCTTTCACCCTGTATCCACTTTCAAACTGTCACATGACATGCCATAATTTCCACACATGATCAGCAACTTGTACACGTGTTATGAAGCATGTGATGAGAGACAGCCATGGGCTCACACAGTGTAGCAGACTTAACTCCCTCCCTGGTTCCGTCTGCACATACCCGTCCTGGCACTCTTCCCACCCACACAGCACCTTTGCAGGTGCTCCCAGCTCATGGTCTGCCTTCCACTGCTTCCTGGAACCACTCAAATTCAACCTTTCAAATCCAGCATGATAGCTCCGCCCAAGCACAAATGGGCACTTTTCACAAAGAAGAGTATTCACAATCTATTCTTACAGATTCTACTTAGTAAATGGGAAAACCTACATTGAGCTAAATTTAATTATTTCAATGTTGTGCTTGTGCCTAACTATAGTATCAGGGGCACTAACATGTGATCAGTTACCCAGTGTTTATACAGAGCCCCCCAGCATACTAAGTAAATTACCATAACAATGAGGGGTCTGAAATACCAGTGCATCCAATACCAAAGGCCATGCAGAAGAACAAAGCCAGCTAGGGTGGCTCTGTGGACAGAGGAGGGATTCTTGCCACACTTACCAAGTAGTGCTTTTCAAAGGCTTCTACTGATGACAGCGCTTCCTGGAGTTTCTTGTAAGGACTCTGAGCTGTGTTGGCTGAAACACAAAGGTAGAGCGTACTTACACGGCAGCAGCATAATGGTCACGTGTGTTCACTCCCTTTCAGACCTCAGGGTGGTGACCAGACTCTTACAGACATTGCAAAAACACTAACTTTACCAGTGTGGCCCAGATTATGATGTCTATTCCTTTCCAATTTATGACACAGCCCAGGACCCTCCCAGAAAACTGTTCTCTGAGACTGGACTTCCCAGAAACATGCACCACCAACACTGAAATAGGACATGACTCATGAGCGGCAGCACAGACTCGCACACTCTCTGAGTCCCCCGCAGACTGCACTCTCACATCAGCAGCCCCCACCGTGCTCCAGCAGTGATCATACCTGTTTCAGGTCTCTCAGCCCCTAATCCCGCCAAAAGATCAACTGTTCTGTTGAGATCTTCTGAGTTGGGGCCCTTTTCCGACACAAGTCCACACAGGTACCCTAAGGACTTTAGCTGTTGAGGGAAACCCATAGTTCGAGTTCATTTGTTGTAAGTCAGTAGGCAATCCACAAATGTTGTAAATATATAATCCTGACGCCCGTTCATCGTGGGAAAAACTTAGCTTTCTTATCTAAATGGTCTGAATTTTATAGCACCCCTTATGGGATTGCTGCCAGCTCACACCTTTTTCAGGTTAGTTCCAGAATAGAGCTGAGGTTGTGAATCCGCTCCCTGTCATTCAGCTAACTGTGCCCCACTTTTTAAATGACAGATCTATGTGCACCCCTCCCCACTGTGCCCTGCCCCTGCAGTCCACCCACAACACACACTGGCCCATCCCTGCATCTCTGCAGCCTACTGCACCTCTTACCTGCCCATCCCCGACACTGACACTGTCTCACTTGTCACCTGCTAAAGGAGCTGACAAGAACTAAGAAACTCCGACCCATTGCTGTGTTCAGATGCACTGTAAGGACGTGAGAGTATCCAAACTAGTCTAAATAATCTAGATTTCTCCTAACAGCCCATGCTATCTGCCACACAGGCACCCTTAGAGACAATGCAAACACTTCACACACAGTAGCAGGTACCTTTTCCATTGCATAGCTCCACAGTCCCACCATGTGGGCAATGTTGGAGTCTATCTGTGCCCGGTCACAGCAGCCTTCTATCCTCTGCAACACCTCCAGACAGCTCAGGAATACCCAGCAATCTAGAGCACCGGGTGGGACAGAGACCTACGAGGACAGAAGTACGTGCACATGAGGATGCTCTCAGACAGTGTAGCACAGCCATGACCCACAAAGTTACAGAAGGATAACCTATCACACGCCACAGACAGGAGTAACCTGTGTACAAACGTATCTTTGAGTCATGTGTCTGGTGACAATAGAGGACTTAGTTTGCATACAATTTTCAGTTACATATTTTAAAACCTTATTTGGAAAAGTCTATGTGAACTGGAGAGTTGGCTCAGCAGTTAAGAGCACTTGCTACTCTTCCAGAGGATTCAGGTTCAATTCTCAGAATTCACATGGTAGCTCAAGACCACCTATAACTCCAGTCCCAAGTATTCAATGCTCTCATCTGGCCTCTAAGGGCACCAAGCACACGTATGGTATACAGACATACATGCAGGCAAACACTCATACACAGAATATAAACAAATAAATGCCTACGGAAAGCTGACTATCACCTGGCTCAGCATGAGGCCTGGCTATATCTGCCTAGAAGGTGAGAGGGGAGCACCAGGACCTCAGGTGACTTTGTGGGCACACTAAGAACAGACTGTTTAACAAAGCAGAAAAGACATCAATAACATTCAATAGCAACAGCTGAATGCTTTACAACAGATCAAAGCAGTGTTAGAATTAAAGAATTCCTATAGCTTAGGCAGATACATACTACAACATGCACACAGACTCTATTCAACACTCCAAGTTTGCCTGGAGCATCATCACCACAACTGGTGACAGCCCCAGGAAGGCCTCTGGCCCACAACCAACTCTAAGTGCACCTTCCCCTGATGACTGACATGGTTTATCTTGTAGCTGATATCTCAGTTTTGGTGAACATGCTACTTGGATCTACTCAAAGTGAAACACAAGTGAATCCTGCGCTGGTGGCATGTGAAGGCCACCTTGTGCTCATGAGACACACTCCCGACAGCCTCCTTTAGATCCCCTGAGCCCAGAGAGTGTAGAGGCTGGAAAGAAGTCGGGGTGCCCTCAGTGTCGCTGTAGACGATAGCATGGTCAGTTTCATCCTAGCATGGAAAAGCTCCCTTCACGGTTGCACGGCTTCCATCAGAAGCAGGCACGCTAAGGTATCAGCACTAGAACCCACAAGAGCATGCCCCTTGGGATGGCAGCATCCCCACCTCCCACACTAGGGTGAGTGGGGAGGCATTATCACGACAGGCTGCAAGTCTGTGAGCCTAAGTGAACATACCATTCCCCCGTACACGCTGGAGAATGAAAGACCCTGGAGAGGACAGCACAGAGACCCACTAGAGCAGGGTTCCCCCACCAAGTATCATCATAGGTGTCACTGTAGAGAACTAGTTCTCCTACTTACTTGATTACATAAAAGAAAAATAACTTGGTAAAAATAATTGGATTAAAAAGAAAAAGAGGGGGTACCATGGAGATGCCTTAATAGGTAAGAGTGTTCCCTCTGAAAGCATAAGGACCTGAATTCAAACCCCAGTACCCACATAAAAAGCCAGGCATGGCTGCACATACATAAGCTCAGTGATGGAGGGTGGAGGGCAGAGACAGATAGATCCTGGGAGCTCACTAACCAGTCACCCTAGCCAAAACATTGGGTTTCCAGTGCAGCGAAATTCTTTCAATTGTATTTTATGTGAAATATGTATATCTATACACCACATCTGTGCCTGGTGCCCAACGAGGCCAGAAGAGGGCACTGGATTTCTTGAGACTAGAGTTATATATGGTTAAGAGCGGACGTGTGAATGCTGAGAATCAAACTTATGTCTTCTGGAAGAACAGCCAGCACTTTTAACTGCTGAGCCATCATGGCTCCAGCCCTAAGAGACTCTGCCTTAAAGAAATAAGGTGGAGAGCAATAGGCACAACCACAAACACGTACTCTCCTCACACATGACCACAACGTGCATAAAGCTTTTAAGATTATTTCAAAGATATGTTGGGCCTCTCATTTAGTATTGTAGGGTATAAAACAAAGTTATTGTATTATGAAATACTGCCCTACCAATATTTTAGTGAACAGAGCAAATTTACATCTATTTCTTGAATCTGAAGTGTCTCCCACAGGCTCATTATTGAACTAGCCTCCAGCTGGTAGCTGTGTTACCTTTAGCAGATGAGGTCTAGCTGGTGGAGGAGGGCTCTGGGGCAAACTCTTGAAGGTTATTGACTGGCCCCTGGTTCTGGCTTGTTCTGTTTCCTCATCCGCTGAGATGGGAGGAGCCTCCATCAGACACTCTGCTTACTATGTAGGGCTGAAAACCTCTAGAGCCATGGGCCATTTCCTCTAAGCTGAAAACCTCTAGAGCCGTGGGCCATTTCCTCTGAGCTGAAACCTCTAGAGCCGTGGGCCATTCCCTCTAAGCTGAAAACCTCTAGAGCCGTGGGCCATTCCCTCTAAGCTGAAAACCTCTAGAGCCGTGGGCCATTTCCTCTGAGCTGATTCAGTCAGCTGTTCACAGCAACGGCATGTGGCTGACATGGCTCTCCACAGGCTCTCTGGGCCTTACAAGGATGATCCCTTGGGAAGCCTGCAGCAGGTCATGGGATGACAAGCCCCTGGGCATGGATGATGAAGGTTATGTAACAATACCCTATGGCTCTGGGTAAGACACTTTGGAGGTTTCAACTGAGAAATGTGGATCTGACATCCTATGTATGCACATGTGAAGTTTCTGGGCAAAGAGGCCTCTGAAACACCATCTTTCTGAAGTATGCGTGGCTCCAGGCAGTGAAGAGATCAGTACCCCTTAGGTGAATTACTCTCAAAAGAATTAAGATACTTCTATCACTTCACGTAACAATTCAACCCCTTCCTGCCACTCACTGGCTTCCTCACATACTCATTAGGCCCAACACTTCCCAGGGTAAGTGGGGAGAGGAGCCAACTCACTTCTAGGAGCTTCAGCTCCTGCACACAGCTGTGCAGCAGCTCCAGGGCACGCTGAGCCACCTCCCATGGTCGCTGTAGGAAGAGGAGCAAGGTGCACTGGCGGGAGAAAAGGTAGCTTCGCAGGTCCAGCAGTGTGGCTTCTTGCCTCTGTATCAACTCACGCTTCTCCATGTCTATGGGCTTACGGAGCACCAGTCCATTCCAGCTCTTCACCGGCTGGCAGAAAAAAGTCAGCCAGTTGGCACCATCTAAACAAACACACACCATGAAAGATGCTGACTTGCAGGCACTTCACCTAACTAAAGTTCCTGCCCAGACCACCAGGTCTCATACAGGAGCAGGCAGCTTTCCGACCAGCTACCACTCCCCTGCCCCACCAATCACCTAGTGCTTTGGGATGGGGTGGCTCCTGTAAGTACACCCATTTGGATCACGGCATTGGTGGTTGAACAGAGTACATAGCATCCTACCATGCCCAAGAGGTCCTGTGTAGGTATACAATGAGTAAGGCAGTCACCTTGATGTTCACAAGCTGTAGAGCTGGGGGCATCTATGCTTACCTTACTCACTTCGTAGCTCCTCCTACCAGCTCCTTGAGGGGAGGTACTGGAGGACAGGATGAAGGACAGGGAAGAGGGTGCAGCAACCAGGGGAAAGGCAATTCCTGTCAGCTTCCCAGCAAGGTCCCCAGGTCTAAATTATAGCCTTGATACTAAATATGATCTTAAAACAAAAATCTATGGTGCTGGAGAGATGGCTCCATGGTTAAGAGAAACTGCTGCTCTTCTAGAGGACCCAGGTTCAAACCCCAGCACCCACACGGCAGCTCACACCTGTCGGTAACTCCAGTTCCAGAGGATCCAACACCCTCACACAGGCATACATGCAGGCAAAACACCAATGTACATAAAATAAAATAAATCATTACATAAAAAAGAATCTATACTAACTCATTTCATCTGTATGATTTGACCTCACAGCCACTCCATGCTCAACCTGGTAACTGACATCATTCAACAGCTGACGTGTCAACCCAGCTTGTAGCCTCCCTGACCACACCCACTGTGATCACCTAAGTGGACCTGCTGCATCAAGCCTGGTGATACCACACAGGCAGTTCGCTTTGTCAGAATTTATGGTCACTGTCATGTTCTATTTAGGCCTCTGGGCAAATGACACTTCCCAAGAGGGGTGGTCTCTGACATCGCTTTTCTCAAATCCCTTCTATGTCCATGACTACTCCTGCTGCAAATGGAGCTGATCTCACTCATGTTCAAAAGGCCACCCCACGAGAGCAGGATTCTGCACTGCTCCTAACTGCGTCCAGAGGTGCTCCAGAAGTCCATGATGAGGCAATCCTTTCATTCCGCTACAAAACTTGGCCTGGGCTTATTTTTAGATTTTAAACTGTCCCACATTACTTAATTAAGATTTTGCAGGGCAAGATTTCTCTGTGTAGCTTTGAAGCCTGTTCTAGAACTCATTCTGTAGACCAGGCTGGCTTTGAACTCACAGAGTTACACATGCCTCTGCCTCCTGCATGCTGGGGTTAAAGGCATGCTCCACCACGGCTCAGCTTTTTTTTTAATTGAGAAAAAACAAAGAAATTGTGAGAAGTATAAGAACAATTTTATATTGAAAAGAAGTGTATATATTACATGGATATGTATTAGAAAAATAAATGTGAGAGGGCTGGAGAGATGGCTCATCAGTTAAGATCATTGGCTGCTCTTTCAAAGGACATGGGTTCAATTCCCAGCACCAGCATGGCAGCTCACAACTGCCTGTAACTCCAGTTCTGGAGAACCTGGCATCCTCACACAGACACACAGACACACAGACACACACACACACACACAGGCAAAACAACAATACACATAAAAAAATAAATCTTTAAAAAAATAAATGTGAGAAACAGTTCCTCTAGTTTAATTAGCAAATGTTTTACTTTGGTTATAGACTGGTATCTAGATATTAGCAGAGTAAGGCATCCAAACTATTATATAAGGATTGGTCTGGACTAGGGGTCAATTAGCGACACTTTGAGACCCATCTCAGAACTACGGCAGGCCCAGGTAAGCTGACTGTCCTAGTAATTCATCATTCCGCAGGTTCTCACCTGTTGCTACAGTCCCTAGACATCACTGCTTCCTTCAGACACAAGGACAAGGTTCTTAAAAACATGTCTAGCTTTGCCTGGGGATTGGGAGGGCAAGGAGAAAACAACCCAGGGGACATCTGCACCTACGCTTAGGAGACAGCTCAAATACTGTGCATCCTTTAACAAAAATAGCTGGGCATTTGATTGGGTCTTTGGAGAGATGCCATGACAGTGCAAACAAGAAAGAAAGAGAAAAATGTCTCAACAGGGACTGAAGAGATAGCTCCGTGATTAAGAGTGCTTGCTGTTCTTGCAGAGGACCCGAGTGCAGTTCCCAGCACCCAGATCAGGTTAGCTCACAATTACTCTAACTCTAGCTCCAGGGGATTCAATGCCTTTGTCTGGCTTTCTTAGGTACCTGCATGTACATGTGCGTATACACAGAGGCATATATGCACATATGGGTAAATTTTAAAAAATCTTTTTTCTAAGAGTCTCAACATATGCTACTGTCTCTATCTAAATAAACAATGAAAACAGGATGACTTATTTTATTTATTACTATTATCAAATTTTTTTTTTTTTGATCACTTGTTTTTTGCAAGACAGGGCTTCTCTGTGTAGCCCTGTCTGGCCTTAAACTCAGATCTGCCTGTTTCTGCCTCCTAAGCACTGGAATTAAAGGCATGCACCAGCACCACCCAGCCAGTTCTTTTATTTGTGTGTATATGTGTATACCTGTTTGTATGTATGCACATATGTGCATGTGGAGGCCAGAGATCAGTGTTGGTTATCTTCAATCGCTCTCTCATTTTTTAGGGCAGGGTCCCCCCCACCCCCGAATCCCAAGCTTGCTGAATGGAAGAGTGGCTGACCAGTGAGCCCCTGCCATCGGACTGCAAGCACACACCAGCACACCCAGCTTTCAGATGAGTTGTGGGGATTCGAAGTCAAGTCCTTGTGCTTCACCGAGTGTGTGTATGAAACAGTGCAAGCCCTTTACCTACTGTCTTTCTCCCCGGCTTTCAACTGCTTTCTATGTGTTTCCATTGTAGTAATTTTGTAATTTTAAAAGAATTTAGAACTACTTAAATGTTTGACAGATCAATGGTGCTCCTGGGATAGTGTCACAGTAAGCTCACAGAAGGAACGCTGAGGGCCGCAGACACAGAAGGACATCTACTCTCCTGAGAACTATGTAACCTGAAAGGAGCTTTGTAAGTGCTTTTACTACTTGAGATTCCTCAAAAAGTGACAATGAGTAATTCTTAATTATCTATTTTATTTCCAACAGGAATGAGAGTACCCCTTATAATTTGCATAAATAACAGCAAATGATTAATTACAGGACAAACAGACTAGCTGAATGAAAAGTAGGGGAACTGCTGAGCAATGGCTTAGTGGTTGAAGCATCTACTCACCCCCAGCTCCAAAGTTGACCACATACTGTGAGAACAGGGCATCCAGCTCGTCGTACTGTACCAGGGCATCTTCAAACTGCTGCAGCATCTCAAAGACAAAGGCAAGCTCCTCCTGTCACCAAAACACCAGTCAGTTCCTGAAGCCACATCAGCCATGGAGAGCAACAGTGCTATCTAGGATCACAAAGCCTCTATAGCACATCAGCCCTCACTCACATAGGAGGATGGAGAACACAAGGGAGAAGGAAAAGCCAAGGCCAGGTCTAGCCTTCCAACAGCACTGGACATAGCTGGTCACAGTGGTACCCATTACCCGAGTTACATGATAACCCAGCCTTTCGCTCTTCCAGGTCCACAGCTGCCTCTTTTCTTGAGCTTCCTACTAATCTCCACACAGCTTATTTTTTGGCCTCTCCCTAGATGTTTATGTCCCCTGTTCAGACTTGTGCTTGAGGCCCTAGAACTTCTGACCCCTGGTGCCGTCCTTCTCCACTCTGACCAGTTTACAGTAGATTCATGAAAGTGATATGTGAATATCACCTTGGTGCTGGTGTGTGCAGCACAAACAGCTGCTTAGTATTTGTTGAATGAAACAACAAACAGGGATGGCCAGGGGCCAAGTTCCTCTCTCCCCACCCTGACCCCAATTTCTATCATTGTAATTACTGTAATTTGCCTTACTGTAAAGGAAAAGTCAGAGGGTCAAACACATCTGTGTAAATCCACACTGAAGCACTCAGATCCACTCCATGTGGTCGCAATCACTGTTCTTACAGCCTGGAGCACCACACGGCACTCAAGGGAAAGGGATCAGGAACACAGATGGAACCCACAGCCCACTTCAGATCCTGACTCCAGCCTCATCAGCCCTTCCAGCTGCAGCTGGGCTGACCAGAAGCCTGGGCCTTTGGTTCCTCATCTGGTTCCTTACCTGGATAGTGGAGTTGTTCCCTCTGAATGAGGATTAAATTCCTGTCTGCAAATCCAACACACTCCTGGCACAGTAACGAGGTTGTGCATTCAGCTGTTACCTGTAACCCAGAGGGGAGCTGCAGGAAAGCAGCTAGCTTGACCTTTGAAGCTGAGGACCCCTCCAGTTCTGTGTCTTGCTGCCTCTGAAAACACTACTAGACAGTGTCTCACAGACACTGCAGGATTCTCCCGATTTCCTTCCTTCCTTTCCTTTCCTTCCCTTCCTTTCCTTCTTTTCTTTTCTTTTTTGTCAAGTGCTTTTCAGGCTGAACAAGAAGTTAATCTTTTTCAATTGTGGTATTAGATTTTTCTTTCAAGATAGGTTTTCACTATTTGGCCGAGGTTAGCTTCAAACGTGTGATCTTTCTGCCTCCAGCCTCTCAAATACTAGGATTACATGCCTGGCTGGCATGCACCAGCTTACCTATACAGCAGTGTAAAGTACATCCACACTTAATAAGCAACATCCATAACCTTTTCATCCCCTCAAGCTGTAGAGCTTGGCCATCCCCTTCATGGCTTGTGTGTGAAACAGGCTACTCCAGGAAGCTGATCTAGGCAGCAGCATGCAGCAAAGCCCTGTGCAGGTTTCTTTCACAAAGGCATAGGTTGGACTCTTTCCTCATTCCCTCCATGGTTGCTCTTACTTTTAATCTGAACTACTTTCAGATTTATAAAAATCTGTTGCAAAGAAAACGATGGTTTGTACAGAATTCTTCGTCAGTTTCCCGCCACACTGACACCTCATGTAACTGCAGAACCATTCTCAAATTCTGAAATCACTGTTTGTACTAAACTATTAACTACACAGCTCTGACTTGAATTTCATGAAATTCATTCATGCACCTAACTCTTACTTTATGTATATGGATGTTTTACTTACATGTATGTCTGTGTACCATGTGTGTGCAATGACCAAGGAGGCCAGAAGGAGGTGTAGGTGTCAGTTACCCCTTGGAGGTGGACTTATAAACAGTTGTGAGCTGTCATGCTGATGCTGAAAATCAAACCCAGATCCTCTGCAGCTAGTGTGCTTAACTGCTGAGCCATCTCTTCAGCCCCTGTATCTTCATCCATCAGTCCACCCACTCTTCTACCCATTCTTTCATCTATCTATCCACACACCTATGCATCTGTATATCCATCCTCCCACCCATCCATCCACTTGCCTCCCCAGTCCATCTAACCATGTATCTATCCACCCATCCACCCATCCCATCATGTATGGTTCAAACTGACCTCTATCCTAATTCCGGCAATTTGTCTTCATCTAGTCATTCCCCTTCCTTGTCTGGAATTCCTAGACTAAGCTTAATAAGCTTCAAAAGTGAGGAGACAGAGCCATTAGAAAGGTGTCTACAATCATATAGAGCTGGATGGTGGTGTCCCACGCCTTTAATCCCAGCACTTGGGAGGCAGAAGCAGGTGGATCTCTGTGAGTTCAAGGCCAGTCTGGCCAACAAAGTGAGTTCCAGGACAGGCTCCAAAGCAACACAGAGAAATCCTGCTTTGAAAAACCAATAAATAAATTATATATATATATATATATACACATATATATATATACACATATACATATACATATATATATATATATATATATATATATATATATATATATATATATATATATATAAAGCATACTCAAATCTCCTGACCTGTGCTAAACCTTCCTAACAACCTTAGATGCTTCAGAATAAGAAAATCCAATTTCTAATCAGGACGGGTCTTCTATTTATTCAAAATATGCCATTTCTTCAGCAATGAATGCATGGCTGATATCTAAACATGATGCTTATGCTTTCCCAGTCAAAAGATGGGGGAAAAGCAGAGAATTCTAAGAGCAAAGGTCCTGTGCCTGCACTACTACAGCTCCGCATCACATGGAACCCAAGAATTTTCCCCTTCAAAAACAAAAGGCTGATTGCAAACAACAATTCAAAAGCCTAAATAATTTGGTGAATTCCAGTAAAGAAATGGCTTAACACAATCCTTTACTGAAGCCTGGAGCTAGGGATGCTCCCAGAAAACACCCTAAACCCCAGTGTCTGGACAACAGTGAACCAGCACACCCATATCAGTCATTCTCCAATGCTGGGCGCCTCTGCCTAACTCACGGCAGACTTTACAAGCCCCTATGTCCAAAAAAAACAAAGATGAATTCAATGAGGTGGGGCAGTGTTGAGCTGTGAGGCAGCAGGAGACCCACAGAACTCACGGTCATCTGCTTACAATGAAAACACCACTCTGGGCTCCACAGCTGGCTCTGAAAGCCAGTAGGAACTAGCCTGAGAGCTGCCTCCCGCCGTCAGAAGAGGCCAGTACCTGAACCATGAAGTATTCACAGAAGCTCCAGCCTGGCTCTGTTCTCTTCTCCCTCAAGGTCCGCATGTCATCCTCAAACTTGCCAAGATTTTTGGTAAAAGACATGAGCAGCAACGTCCTGAGTTTGGTCAGGAAGGCATTCCAGGATTCCTGAGTTCGAGAAGAGTCTTTCAAGGGGTCAGAGAGCACAACACACCTGCAAAGACACGAAGGGCAGGCTGGGAAAACCTTGGGACAACACACTGGCTCAGCTGAGCCTCCTTCCCAAACTCCCCAGAGCCTCTCCTGCTTTTCTTCTCCCATCAGTGAGAGCCCTCAGGGAGGGGCCAGAACAGGGCACTGCTGCCTGTGCAGGAAGCACTGTGAGTCTGCAGGGATGGAGTCAGAGTGGGACTGAAGAGGAGTGGCCCCTGCAGGATGGTTGTGACACAGAAGCCACAGCACCCTCAGTTCCCAATCCTCGTTCTCACACGCCTCACAAACTCTACCAGCTCCTAATGCCCTCAACTCAGGATGGGAGAACCACAGTCCAACTGCAGCACCGGGCTTCACCTCCCCTCACTCCAGCCTGGGTTACTGAACATGCCATGTCCTCCTTCTCCCTCAGCACTCTCTTCTTCACTTGCCGTCTCTTCTACACAGAACCCACTCCACTGGTCACTGAAGTACATCCTGGGAGACCCCTGCAGCGAGCCCTAGCCCTCCCCGTAGATCTGCTTCTACCACCACACCATGACTCTGTAAGGACAACATTAAGACAGATGACAGACAGGTGTGATGCGATTTAACTGCAAGGAGACTGTGCCCATGATGCAAATAAACCTAAACTCAGAAACGATTTTAAAATCTTAATAGGCATCAACAGTTTTCCTTAAGAAAAATCTTATTCAGTTGCTAGCAAACAGCGAAACGAACCAACTCTATTCCAGCACATCCCCTCAGGGACAGCAGCTTCCATGGAACCACCAAAGGTGAGGCAGCATAGAAAAGTCAGCCGTTCCATCACCCACTCAGTAGGCACTGATCCCTCCCAGAAGGGCAGAAGGCAGGGCCAGCCCCACCTGAGGTCACCTGTCAACAGGAGCTGCAATCGCCAACACCCTTGTTGAGCAGCAGCACAGTTTCCTATACTCTCCACACTGCAGGGAAGGAACCTACAACACACTCTTGAGGCAGGCTTTCCTCTACCAGCCCGTGGCTACCTACCTACCCAGCAGTCCCCATGCTGCATCACACTGTCATTCCCTTACTCCTTCCTTGGTAGGCCTTTCAACTCCCACGGTCTCTAGGTCATCATCTGCTTGCATGAATCAGAAAGGTGGGGCCCAGCACAGCTACTATGCAAGGAATGAAGTCTCATCAGGAGACCATCAGTGTTTCCCAGAGCACAGAGCAGTGGAGCCACTGCTAGCAGGGCACATGGGAGGAGGAGCTCCATGGAGGGCCTCATACACTGATGCTACCACCATCTCAAACAATCACTGAGTCAGCATCTGACTTAGCAGTATTTGCCAAAGGTTTGAAGAATGCACAGAACCTATAGCCACACAATTTCCCTTTAAGGTGTTTATCCTAAGGAAGTAGTTAAGGACATTCATAGTATCTAAGCTGAAAAGACACATACAATGTTGTCTAGAATAACAGTAAGCAAACAAGAGCCCAACAGTCTTTGAGGTGTCTAGAAATAACATATGGCTTATTAATGTAAGACATTATAATGTACTGACTAGCAATAACGGGGCAGAGAACTCACAATATACTAAGGTGACAACAGCAGCCATCAATGTTGCACAGAATGACAACACTCTAAAGACACACAGAAAATGCTCTGCCCTAGGTTGCTTTCCCACTTACTTCATGTAGCCTGCCTGTACTTCCTGGCTCATCCCCAACCCCAGCACACCTCCCTCAGGCTCCCAAAGCAGGCTGGCTATACTCTTATAGGTTCTTGCAGCATGGGAACACTCCACTGGAGTGGAAATGACAACCTGTAGCACCAGGATGATGGAGGAAGGACATTGGTTAAATAAAAGATGGAGGAAGGTCATTGGTTAAATAAAAAGAAACTGCTTGGCCCTTATTGGTTAGAATATAGGTGGGCGGAGTAAACAGAACAGAACACTGGGAGGAAGAGGAAGTGAGCACAGACTCCACATCTCTCCTCTAGGGAGCAGACGCCTCAGAGAGACGCCATGCTCCCAGCTCCCAGGCAGACGCACGTGATGAAGCAAGCCGCCAGATCAGACATGCTGAATCTTTCCCTGTAAGACCAGAGCTACACAGATTATTAGAGATGGGTTGATGGGGATATCAGAATTAGCCAGTAAGAGCTAGAGCAGAATGGGCCAAGCAGTGTTTAAATGAATACAGTTTGTGTGTAATTATTTCGGGTAAAGCTAGCCTTGCGGGCAGCGGGGTGCTGGGGACGCAGCCCATGCCGCTCATATTTCTTTTTCTTTCTTTTTTTTTTTTTTGGTTTTTCGAGACAGGGTTTCTCTGTGGCTTTGGAGCCTGTCCTGGAACTAGCTCTTGTAGACCAGGCTGGTCTCGAACTCACAGAGATCCGCCTGCCTCTGCCTCCCGAGTGCTGGGATTAAAGGCGTGCGCCACCATCGCCCGGCGCTGCTCATATTTCAACACCAGGACAGGGTCCAGTCTCCAGTGCAAATCCATGAGACCCGGCTATCAGCACACGAGTCAGCACAGAGCCAGCTGACCAACTGGGCACAGCAGTGCGAGGGAGAGAGAAGTTAGAGCAGGCACAGATGGGCAGTAAGCCACTGTAACGAAGGGATGAAGCTGGCGTTCTGCAACTTCCTTCCAGGAATTTTTAACAAGTGGACTATAAACAGAGAAATGTGTGTCCCACAGCTGAAAAGCTGTTTAGGGAACTCTACACTATTCAAGGACTGATCTTCCCCAGGACAACTTAGCCCAGAAGCCTCTCTCCTTAGGCTGCACACTTAGAGAAGATCTGCTAGGCCAGGAACTGCAGGATGGAGGGGCTGGGAGTGGTGTCCAGCACCCTCTGTAGTTTTCTAGACTGGTTGAGTCAATGGTTATCACTGACATCAACCAAAAAGGGTAAAATGCAAGACACGCTTACCTGTCACTCTGTTTATTACAAAAGTCATTTCTTATTTTGTCCACAATAGAAGTTCGAGGAAGGATGTTGGTTTTGTTTTTCTTCTTGGCATCATTTTCAACTACCACTATTAACCAGTCCACAGAGCTATGCGCTTTCAGAACATTCTGCCACTTGGTGAGGTCATCTTTTACCGTAGCTTTGTACACTTCAGTATCCTAAAAATAAATAAGTCACTGTGAAGGCAAGCTCTCCAATGCATGGGATATCAATAACAAAAAGACACTAGTCACAGCATGTTAAAACATCGGGGCAGCCAGGGGGTAAACTGGAATGGAGAAAAGCCCAGAGGCCTGAGCCTAAAGTGCCATGCTCAGTTTCACACCTGTCCCAGCCCCAGTACATTCTGGCACCCAAAGGCATGAGATACAGCACACAGGCTGAAGAGCTGAGGTCACCCAAGTGACACTGTCCATGAGTGAGAAGGAGCTTTGGTCAGGGTCTGTGCCTAAGCCCCATAAGGCTAACACAGACATGGGTCAGCCAGGAGCCTAGCCTCCTGACGGCTGCCCTGTAGCCTCTAGGAGCTCTAGGGTCCTGATCCAACCTCACGCCCCTTGACTTCTCCACATAAGACCAAGCTCCCTCAAGCTGCCCCAGCTCACAGAAGCTGCTCCTCTCAAACTCAGTTCTACTTCTCTCTCCCAGGACTAACCCAAGTGGTCAGATAAAGCACCCCTCCCCAACGAAGCCAAGGAGCCACAGCACAGAATTCCTCTTGTTGGTTGTTCATCTCTAGTGCTCCTATGTACCATACTTAAAATTCCATTTACACTTAGAAAACTAAAACCAAGATTCAAGGACTGGGGCTGGCTTTGGTGAAGCCCTTGTTCAGCATATGCCTTGGGTTCAACAACAACAAAAGATACCACAATTCAAAAATTTGAGTTAACACTTTTAGAAACAACTATTGTTTAACTACACATACTCCTTTTAAATGTATACAATTTATTTGTTTTTATTTTATGTGATTGAATGGGTGTTTTGCCTGCATGTTTGCCTGTGCACTATATATGTGTCTGGTACTCACAGAGGTCAGAAGAGAGTGTTAGGTCCCCTAGCACTGAAGTTACAGATAGTTATGAGCCACATTGTTGGTGCTGGGATCTGGATGGGCAACCAGTGCTCTTAATTGCTGAACCATCTCTACAGACCCTCCCCTCTCCTTTAACAGTTCCCCCTCACTGTCTCATTCCAGGGCTCTTTGGATTTTCAGCTCTCTTAATACTGATATAGACCCATGCTGATTTTACTGACCCACCAAAAAGCTCTTCTGTTTTTAGGTCCTAGGTTCAAGAAAACTTACCATGATTAAAATTTTTCTTAATCAATAATGAACTAAACAAGACAATTTCAATCAAAACTCCCATGTCTTCTCTCCTCCCCCACTTTCTTTTCCCTCTTCCTGTCTCTTGAACTGCATTTCCAGCTACCGCTGGGTAAAAACTACTCCAAATGGCAACAACTTCTAGTACTACTGTGCCCATAGATGTGCAAACAGAAAATGAGGTTGGGCAGCTGCATGTTTTAAGGTTGGAAGACCCACACTGGGTGGATCTCTAATGGCCTGGGTCCCTCCTCATAGCCTTCTGAGAGCACAAGGTTTCTCACAGCACAGTGACTGGGGTCTGGCCAGCAGATAATATAGACTGCTTTAACAATCACAGCCCAACCAAGCTGAACTAGATGATATATATAAAAGACCCAGCCTCTCAACAGAGAAAAGTCTCTGGGCACACAGAGAAGAATATGCGGAGCAGGGCATACCAGAATAACCATCTTCAGAAAATACATCTTACACACTTGACATACTAAAATGTGTCAGCAAAGGATTACTTCAAAAGAACAGACTATACAATAGGTAAGAAAAGCTTGATTGCCCCATAGCAGACAACAGCTAACAGAGCCAAAGTACCCACAGTGGTGTGTGTACACAGAACATGAAAGGGGGAGACTATTAGGAAATGGTGCCCTGCCAATTTGCTGCCCATTTAGACAAGAAGATTGGATGTCTAGCCCTCAACCTACGTTCCCATCTGCAGAAAGATAGTTTGCAGGAGGATGTCAGCGATCTGAAACATGCCATCACTAGAGCATGTAAAGACAGGCCGCCAGGACACAAGCCACAACACAAGGGGCTCTGCAGCACACGGACAAAGACAACTATTAGGACCCACATTTTACCACCACAATCTGCAAACGGAGTCACAGAGGAAAATGAAGTGACACAAAGCAGAAATAGTATGAACAAGTCTTTGGGAACACAATGCAATCAAATTACCAAAGTTAACTGTTTCTAGAAACTGAGGTCAACCTAGAAAAAGCTAGGTGTGGATGCCCCACACCTTTAATCCTTGCCTCCAGAGACAGAGGCAGGAAGCCTCTGTGAGTTCAAGGCCAGCTTAGTCTACACAGCAACTTTCAGGCCAGCCAGGGTAACACACAGTGAGACTCTGTCTTAAAGAAAAGGAAAGAAAAGAAAGGAGGAAGAGAAGGAAGAGGAGGAGAAGGAGGAGGAGAAGGAGGAAGAGGAGGAGGAGAAGGAAGAGGAAGAGGAAGAGGAGAAGGAAGAGGAAGAGGAAGAAGAAGAACAACAACAACAACAACAACAGGCTATAGAAGAATGAATACAAACAGAAAATTCTTGGTTTGGGGAAGATAGCTCAATGGTATAACACTTGCCTGTAGCATATGAAGCCCAATACCAACCCCTCACAAAAATAACTACCACAATAATAATAATGATGACCATGTCTGAAAAATAAGACACTAAGATGTATTTAAAGTGGCAACCAGAGTAAAGTTTGCAATGTTAAATAAAGATCTGTTATTAATAAAAATTTAAGAATAAAAATTCATACATTTTAGACTAAAAATAAACAGAAGAACAAACTATATAAAAACGAAAGCAGAAATTAATTGGGTAGAAAACAGACTAACAATAAATCAGGCTAAAAAATTGAATTTGTGGATCTCTGACAAACTAATCAAGGAAAGAAAGCATAGACACACAAAGTAAGAACTAAGACCCAGGCACCCAGGTCAGAATAGACCACTTGGTGCAATTCAATGGAAACAATTTAAAACTTAACTAAGATGAGCAACTTCTAAGCAAAGCATAGTCTATCAAAATTAACAAATGGCTGAAACAGACCAATTTCATGGAATCCAGGAAGCTTTCAAGGAAGGTCTCACAGGAAGATACTGCCTCAGTCTCACACACAGAACACCCACACACTGTACAGCCAGCAGCTCCAATGCAACATAAATGGTCTCAGAAAGAGACCATAAACGGAAACTCCCAATTTTTTTATGACTCAAAGATTATATTGAGGGCCTAGAGAGATGGCTCAGAGGTTAAGATCATTTGCTATTCTTCTAGAAGACCCAAGCTGGTTCCCCAGAACCCACATGGCAGCTTACAGCCATCCTTAATTCAATTCCAAGGAACCCAATGCTCTCTTCAGCCCTCTGAGGGCACCAAACATGCATGTGGTACACATACATAAATACATACATACATACAAGCAGGCAAAACAAACACATAAAAATAAATGTATCAGTACTTAAGCCTCATAAAGACAGCACAAACCAGAAGTTACAGAGCAACCTTGTGTGACTAGAGAACAGAGGGCAGAGAGTCCCAAGGACTCCAGTGAGCATTCTCCAGTGTCAGGCTGAGCAGGAGCAACCCAGGTCTGTTTTGATAGGAGAAACACGCCTAGAGCTCCAAGTACTTGTACATACACAGGAAATTGAGGGGAAAGGCCTTTAGGAAAATCAACTTATATTCCTAGTGTAAACTAGTATAAAGTCTTGAGAAAAATGGGAGTAGATGCTGTTTCCTTCACAGAAGCATGTGTCCTAGTCCTACCAACAGAGAGAAGCTAGGGACATCCCAAGAAGGTCAGGCTGAGGCAGAGGTCCCCATGACCTCTCAACAGAGAAACAATTCTACCAGTTAGAACTGAAAAAGTAGAAGGCTCGCTCGCTCTCTCTCTCTCTCTCTCTCTCTCTCTCTCTCTCTCTCTCTCTCTCTCTCCCCACATCACATGATCTGGACTTGGGGTCCAAAAAAGTTATCAATAGGGCTGAGAGATGGCTCAGAGGTTAAGAGGTCCTTCCTTGTTCTTCCAGATGTCCTGAGTTCAATTCCCAGCAACCACATGGTGGCTCACAACCATCTATGATGAGATCTGGTGCCCTCTTCTGGCCTGCAGGGATATATGCACGCAGATGCTGTATACATAATTAACAAATAAATCTTAAAAAAAAAAAAAAAAAAAAAGTTATCAATAAACTAATGCATACAATCAAAGAGGTCACCAAGGTCAATATGAATAAAAATCAACAGGATTCCTACACACAAAAATGAAAACACATGCAATGAAGCCCCACTCACAATCCCAGAAAAAAAGAAAAAGGTAATGCACTTGGGTTGAGATGCATCTCAGTGTTCCACACTGGCCTAGCACATGCTAAGCCCAGGCACAGGCCTCCAGAGTCCTGTTCTATTCAAGTTACAAAACACTGCTGCAGCCTCAAGAGCAGGCTGGAATCCCAGAGGAAATGACTTCTGTATTCACACACTGCTAAGTGCTTATTTTATTACTTAGACCGGAAGAAATAACCCTCAGAACTTCCCCTTAGTTCATGTGCAAGAGAATCCTATCTGAGCTTGTGAATATGCAATTACAAAACACACGTGAAAGCTACAGTGCCAAGCAGAGTAAAGAATGGGGCCTACCAAGTGGAGCAAGTCCTGGTGGGGAAGAAAGAACATGACAACACAAGGTGAACAAGCTCAAGCTCATTAAAACCACAGCTACCAGGGCTCACAGTCAGAACCATGCTATACTCAGGGATTCCCCAGAAAAGCCACAGATAGGTGAAGCAGGAACACAGGGACAATACCACCTGTCTGAGGAACCAGGACAACATAACACCAAGAGAACACAGTCCCATACACCAGATCATGAGGTCACGCTTCCTCTCAGACAGGCTTTCTGCCCCAGCCAGTACTCACGCAGCACTCCGTCCAGTAGATGTGGAGGAAGGGGAAGGTGAGCAGGGCTTTGTTCCCTTCTTTGGGCAGCAGCTCCTCTTTGAACTGAACAAAGTTGGATTCCAGATGAATCATCTTTGGAGCTCGGCCATAGGACCTAAAACAGTTTTTAAAAGTCACTGAGAAAACAACTGAAAAACACAGACAGGAAAGTAAGGCTGTGACAAAACAGGATCATTCATATCTAAGACCTCAAAAACATGCTACTCATGAATAAAAACTGGGCAGAAACCCTGCATGAATGATTACAAACAGCTCTCATGTCAAAGCCCCCTCGTCAGACGGCCTTTCATTTATTCAAGAACACAAGGTACAGTAGCTCAAGGGTTCCCTGAGCAAGGCTGCCCCAAACTTGTGAGAACAGCACTCTCACAGGGACACCTACCCTAGGCTCACTCTAAAAAAGGAAGACAAGTGTCCCAGGTGTCAGAAGTATAGAAAGTTATTTAGCTCTCAAAAACCCTAATGCTTTTATGACCTACTGATATTGCTGCAAAAGAACAGATTTTTGTTTTCTGAGCTCAAATTAAAGAGTGGCACAAGCCTCCCTTTCAACCCAAGGAAGCAGCCAGAGAGACCCATAGGGCACCTGCGGCTCATCGACAAGGTAAGAAGCCCCTGCTGCTTCCCGTGATGCTCTGTGTCTAACAAACGGGGACTGTCTGCATTAACCATGATCGTACTTATATTCATACTTGCGGGCTTCCTATCTGCAAGGTCTCTACTGCCTGTCTTCTCTAAGATTAACCAAATTTCCTTTCCGCATGATTTGTTCTGCTGCCTTCAAAGTTTAAAATCTATTTCCATTCTGCTACTGAACTTCATTTTTACTTCAAAATACTCCAAGCTCCACATATCGCCTGACTTAAATGCACTTTTTCTTCAAAGACGGAAGTTTCCTTGGGATTACTGCTTCTCATCTCCTAACAATCTAGAGACATCCTGCTTCCAGCAGGACTTCTGCCCAAATCCAATAGGCTCCACATGGCTGCCCCAAGGCCTAGCAGCACAGGACCCTGCTGTGGTGGCTACTGTTCACATGCCTGGACATGCGGCCCTAGAGCTCTACACAGAAGAAGCCTCCGGGCATCAACAGAGGTGACCAGGAGTTACTTCCACTCTACAGAGGGAGGAGAGACTCTGAGGCAAGAGTTCCTTGTCTGCACCTCTACCAATCTCCTTCCCAGCTCTGGCTTCTCCCTTCATTCCAAAGTTCCACACTTTGTCACTTGTCACAGACTAGTCTTCTCTGATAAAACAAGATCTAACATTCTATCTCGACTTCTCCAATTGCTTTTCGTCCCCAAAACTATATCCATATCCTACACCTGCTATGCTGTCCCCTTCCTCTATGTCCACACCTGCACCTGCTATGCTGTCCCCTTCTCCTATGTCCACACCTGCACCTGCTATGCCGTCCTCTTCCTCTATGTCCACACCTGCACCTGCTATGCTGTCCTCTTCCTCTATGTCCACATCCTGCACCTGCTATGCCGTCCTCTTCCTCTATGTCCACATCCTGTACCTGCTATGCTGTCCTCTTCCTCTATGTCCACATCCTGCACCTGCTATGCCGTCCTCTTCCTCTATGTCCACACCTGCACCTGCTATGCCGTCCTCTTCCTCTATGTCCACATCCTGCACCTGCTATGGTGTCCCCTTCCTCTACGTCCACATCCTGCACCTGCTATGCCGTCCTCTTCCTCTATGTCCACACCTGCACCTGCTATGCCGTCCTCTTCCTCTATGTCCACACCTGCACCTGCTATGCCGTCCTCTTCCTCTATGTCCACACCTGCACCTGCTATGCCGTCCCCTTCCTCTATGTCCACACCTGCACCTGCTATGCCGTCCCCTTCCTCTATGTCCACACCTGCACCTGCTATGCCGTCCCCTTCCTCTATGTCCATATCCTGTACCTGCTATGCCGTCCCCTTCCTCTATGTCCACATCCTGCACCTGCTATGCCATCCTCTTCCTCTATGTCCACACCTGCACCTGCTATGCTGTCCCCTTCCTCTATGTCCACATCCTGCACCTGCTATGCCGTCCTCTTCCTCTATGTCCACATCCTGCACCTGCTATGCTGTCCTCTTCCTCTATGTCCACACCTGAACCTGCTATGCCGTCCTCTTCCTCTATGTCCACACCTGCACCTGCTATGCTGTCTCCTTCCTCTACGTCCACATCCTGCACCTGCTATGCCGTCCTCTTCCTCTATGTCCACACCTGCACCTGCTATGCCGTCCTCTTCCTCTATGTCCACACCTGCACCTGCTATGCTGTCTCCTTCCTCTACGTCCACATCCTGCACCTGCTATGCTGTCCTCTTCCTCTATGTCCACATCCTGCACCTGCTATGCCGTCCTCTTCCTCTATGTCCACACCTGCACCTGCTATGCCGTCCTCTTCCTCTATGTCCACACCTGCACCTGCTATGCCGTCCCCTTCCTCTATGTCCACACCTGCACCTGCTATGCCGTCCCCTTCCTCTATGTCCATATCCTGTACCTGCTATGCCGTCCCCTTCCTCTATGTCCACATCCTGCACCTGCTATGCCGTCCCCTTCCTCTATGTCCACACCTGCACCTGCTATGCCGTCCCCTTCCTCTATGTCCACACCTGCACCTGCTATGCCGTCCCCTTCCTCTATGTCCACACCTGCACCTGCTATGCCATCCTCTTCCTCTATGTCCACACCTGCACCTGCTATGCTGTCCCCTTCCTCTATGTCCACATCCTGCACCTGCTATGCTGTCCTCTTCCTCTATGTCCACACCTGCACCTGCTATGCCGTCCTCTTCCTCTATGTCCACACCTGCACCTGCTATGCCGTCCTCTTCCTCTATGTCCACACCTGCACCTGCTATGCTGTCTCCTTCCTCTACGTCCACATTCTGCACCTGCTATGCCTTGTCCCTTCCTCTATGTCCACATCCTGCACCTGCTATGCTGTCCTCTTCCTCTATGTCCACATCCTGCACCTGCTATGCCGTCCTCTTCCTCTATGTCCACATCCTGTACCTGCTATGCCGTCCTCTTCCTCTATGTCCACACCTGCACCTGCTATGCTGTCCTCTTCCTCTATGTCCACATCCTGTACCTGCTATGCTGTCCCCTTCCTCTATGTCCACATCCTGCACCTGCTATGCCGTCCTCTTCCTCTATGTCCACATCCTGTACCTGCTATGCCGTCCTCTTCCTCTATGTCCACACCTGCACCTGCTATGCCGTCCTCTTCCTCTATGTCCACATCCTGTACCTGCTATGCCGTCCTCTTCCTCTATGTCCACATCCTGCACCTGCTATGCCGTCCTCTTCCTCTATGTCCACACCTGTACCTGCTATGCCGTCCTCTTCCTCTATGTCCACACCTGCACCTGCTATGCCGTCCTCTTCCTCTATGTCCACACCTGCACCTGCTATGCTGTCTCCTTCCTCTACGTCCACATTCTGCACCTGCTATGCCTTGTCCCTTCCTCTATGTCCACATCCTGCACCTGCTATGCTGTCCCCTCTTTCTCTGCTGCTGCTCTTATGAGTCCTTCAAAGCCTCCATGTAGAGACTTAGTTTCCTGGTGCTGAGACAGCCTTTTATGAAGCAGCATGTATAATGTCCCCATTTCAGAAATGACATAAGGAACAAGCTCAGACTTAAGGAGTCAAAGGCTCTCATTAGAAGCCATCCCACCTTCTCAGAATTCCTGGCCTCCAGAACCACAAGTCAAATAGATTTCTGTTCATATACATAACTCAGCTCATAATGCTGTTTAAAAGCCCTGTCCCTGTGAATAATTGCTAGTTAGTCCTTTACACTCATCCACTGGGACTCGAGGAAAGGGAAGAAATAGAGAACACATTTCTTCTTGTGTCTTCAGGAGGTTTAGTAATGTACTTACCTGACATCCTTTACAGATCACATCATTTCTTCAGGGACTAACCACCCCCTTCCCAACGTCAATCTGCTCAACTGCTTTCTTTCCTTAACAGCATCAGACCTTTTCAAATGTTGAATGATTTTCTCTAAGAGCACTCTCCCAGCACTGTGCACTTGTTCCGTTGTTAGTGGCTAAATGAAACACCAAACTCAATCACAAAAATACTAGACACTCCCTAGACAGCCAGGGTAAGACACCCGCTTTATCACACTAATCTTTTGTTTTAGTTGGGCAAAGCGGGTAGTCGCAAAGAAGACGCACATAAGAGTCAATAGCATACCCACAGGAAACTTAAAATGCTCTAACTAAAATCAGGTCACCTGGACTAGCCAGTCAAAATCCACACATTTTCTACAAGTGTCCTAGCTTACCAGGACAATTTCCTAATCAATGATTTTTGTCTGGTCAAATCACTAGGCCACACACTCCCATCCTCCAACCCCTTCCCCCCCACACACACAGGAGAAACAGGGCAACTAGAGGACTAAGTTACTTAACTAGCTTTGACCTGCCTCTGCCTTCTCTTCTATTTTTTATCTAATTTTCAAGCAATGCCTTTCTCTATGGTTTCTCATCCTTAAGAACAGTATGAGGACAGCTGTGGGGACACACACCTGTAATCTCAGCACCTGGGAGACACGCAGGAGGATTGGTCTGCATAGTGAGCTCCAGACCAGCCAAAATTACAGAGTGAGAATGTGGAGAGGGGGAAAAAAGAGGCTAGGGCACCAAGGCACCCAGGTGGAGAGAGATTCTGGTGATGCAGCGGTAGCCCACACCTTTTACCTGCAGGGCGATGCTAAGAATACAGTTTCCTCTGTAAACACCCTACACTTTTCAGGTACTGATGAGCTAGGGGAAAGAAATCAGTCGTCATTTCTACAGAATAGATCTCTAACTCAAAGAACTGTCATCCAATGTCTAAAACAATAGCTCCCATCCACGACAAGTGGGCTAGACAGGCCAGCTATCCCAAGTACTCAAGCGTCTCAGACAGAAGGATCAGTCAGGACACTGCTCTATCCTGTGGCCTGCACTTCACAGCACAGGCGTTTACTGTCTCACTTGCTCACTCGAGCACCTGAACCCCAAGAAGAATCCAGCCCAAACAGACACCATACCTTCTCCATTCCATTGGTTCTCTTGGAAGCTGCTGAGAAAGTGTCGGATAAATAGAGGTAAATAAATTCTGATCTCCAGCACCTACAACAGGAACAAAGTAAAATCCAGTTATGTCATTTTAAGATAAATACAGAAGAAATATGCTTTAAAGTTTACAATGCTGATATTCTTAGGCTATTTTATATTCAGTAGAGTGGATGGAAAAGCAAGGTTTTTTTGTTCCTAAATTTAAGCAACTTCTTTCAGGAACCTAGCACTTAACACACACTGTGAACAGGGCCCCTCACGGAGCCTCCACAAGGCAAAGAATGAAGTTTGCCTTGGAAGCAGCCTGGCCCAGCCTCCTTGGCTCTGTGGTCACTGCTTTATAAGACCACAAAGGAGCCGAAAACGCCACACAAGCAAAGGAGGCTGAGAAGTAAAGAGACCCTTCCGTCCCAACACAGTCACTCAGAGCTAACAGCACTGAAACACAGCGACTCCATGTGATCACACCCATGGGGGCATCCCCAACTAAGAAGAGGAAATGCCCATGATCCCAACTCAAACTGGGTACTTAATCTGTGATCCCCTGACACTGGTGAAATTGGAGGTGAGCAGGTAGGGGCATAAGTTTGGCCTGGGAAGTTACATATAAATATGTCTGATTTCACACTGGCACTCAGCAGCCTGCATCCTAATTTAACAGAACTTAAAAGTTCATTTGGCTCTCCTGAAATGACAACATGACCATAACATACACAAACTAAAAAGGAATTGTTTACTAAGGACAACTAAACTGTTATACCCAGGGTCCACTTTACGAGAAAGCACTCCCCTAACTGCCTTTATTGATTTTAAAGAGGAGATGGGGAATTGATGTGAGCCATTAGCACAGTTTCTTATTTTGCCATCATGAGCCGAAAGCAGATCCTGAAGATTCCACTGCAGCGTCAACTCTCTGGGGAGAGAACTGGTGCATCTGGGCACCTGCGAGTGCCGGCCAGTGTGGCGCTGGAGGGCTGGCTGCCTGCTCCTGACTAGCAGCACACGCCTGCATTTTGTGCTTCCTGTGCCTGTGCAGCACGAGACAGGAAAGGGAAAGGACAGCTCCCCAGCAGGGCCAGCAAGGCCAGGGTGTGGCTACACGCACCACCACCACCACCACCACCACCACCACCAAGCGAGACCTGGCAGGAGCCATTACAGTCTGCTGTGGTTTTTATCCTGTTCATTTACTTGCTAGTCATCTCTCTCAGAAATCAGTAAAGAAACCCCCAAGTCATTCTCCACAGGAAACCACTCCACAGAAAGGCCTGTAAGGGCAACCTGCAGAACAACCCTTCCTGCATTCTGTAACTGACTAGCCTTTAGCTGTTTCCTGTTTGAGTGTTAGGGGCCATGCACCTGCCTCAGCTGCCACACTGTAGGATTTAACTTGCGTTAACACCTGGCTTCCACTCCTATCAGGAAATGAGTTTTGTCTTCCAAGATCGCAATGTCTCTGATGTCTGAACTGCAGCACCTCAGAATAGAGCCTCGATGAATGACTGGGTCTTTGGAATTGATAATTCAGCTGGAACTAAGTCTTAAGGGGGCAGGTCCTAAACCCAACCTAACAGTGTCCTGATGAGAAGAAAGTATATAAGCTCAGGGAGCCACCAGGGATGTGAGCAAAGGAAATGGCACTGATGAGGCAGGGAGAGGGGGCCTGGAGCCCAGCCCGGCACCATTTATCCTGAACTTGTGGTCTTTCGAGTAGCCCTCACTTATCAAAGCCTCACTTTGATAAGAAGAGTAAAGTCTTCTGAGCCACTGAAGCCATAAATGAATAAGAATATAAATACAGGGCTGAAGAGATGGTTCGGTCTGCAAAGTGCTTGTCCCACAAACATGAGGACCAGAGTTCTGTCCCTAAGAGTCACGTTAGAAAGCTATCATGGGGGCACATGTTTATAATCCACCCTGGAAACAGACGGACCCTGAGGCTTACTGGCCACCCAGTCCTCTAGGCCATGAGGTGAGTTTACAGGAAGGTGAGAGACTCTGTCTCAAATAACAAGATGAATGGCTCCTGAGCAATGACACCTGAGGTTGACCTCTGACCTTAATGCACAGAGGTGCACACTTACCCACACACACACCTGTACACACAAAAAGAATATGAAGTCAAGCCACCGTAAGTATCTCAGATCACACAGCCATTACTATTACTATAGTCATAAGTATTTGTATCAGTGTTACAGCAGAGAAAGGTGCTTTCCCCAATGCCTGACAGAGAGTGCTGACATTTTCAGAAGAATTTAATCTCCACTCACAGGGAGGAGATTAAACGAGCAACATTTCTTCCTAGATTCCTGAAGCAGCTCACTAGAGAAGGGAGTGTCTCTAAATCATGAGAGCCTGGCTCAGAACAACTTCCTCTGAGCAGCAGGCTGTAACAGGCAGGCCAGCTGCTCCTAAAACTGTTCCTGATGCACAGCTTCCAAGTACCCTACCCAGAAACCTCTGTTCTACCATCCTGACTCAAAAGGCTATGAAAAGGGCCACCTCCAACCCATTGATTAGGAGGCCTTCCAGATTACCGCGAAAAGGTCATGTGAAACACTGCCATGAGCAAAGGTCTCCTTCCCTGTGGACCCCAGTGCTCGGAGCTGACTAGTAAGAGAGTCAAGAAGATAGGTTAGGCCGTCTACAAATCACAGTACCAGAGAACTTGGACCACAATGAGGACCCTAAAAGACACATACATGGATCTAATCTACATGGGAAGTAGAAAAAAGACAAGATCTCCTGAGTAAATTGGGAGCATGGGGATCATGGGAGACGGTTGAAGGGGAGGGGAGAGGCAGGGAGGGGAGCAAAGAAAAATGTAGAGCTCAATAAAAAAAATCAATAAAAAATGAATTATTAAAAAAAGTTGGATAAAAACTAAAAAAAAAAAAAAAGCTAGGTTAGGGAGTCATACAGAGACCTGACTGGTGAAACACCCAGTTACAGGGGTATGTTGGGCCACCTAGACTGAAGTCCCTCTAAGCACAATGGAGCCAGACTAAAGGGTAGACACAGAAGTCCTCAAACATTCAGTTAGAGTAAGGAGTGGCATGAGATGGCTGTGCCCTGTGCAAGGGTGGGCACCGCCTCAGTGTGCTGCTTGGACCACCAACAGCCCTGAGGCTCAGAGCAGAAAATTGCCCACAGGAGAGCCAGAGCTGAGACTTCTACTGATACAAACTACACCTGAGGCTTCCCCAAGAGCACATGTTCATGCCTTGCCCAGGCAAATTAAAACTCTGGACATTCAGAGAAGAGGAGGGCTAATTACCCTTGGGTGGGGCCAGAGAGTGCTAGGAGCACAACCAACAGCACCTCTTCTCATCAAACTAGGTGCCCTATGACCCAGGCAACAGCAGAACACTCTGGATGGGGTTCCCAAACAGCAGAAAGCACATCTCAGAGTTCTGAAGCCAAGGCCCAAGAAGAGAGGCACTGTTTGATTAGGGCTTCCAATCCTCCTTGTCAGTGTCCTCTGGCGGTGGAAGGGGTGAGGAGGTCGTGGGCGCTTTGACAAGAGAACTAGTAATCTTTGTAGGGATCTGGTCCAGCACACCTGAAACTTCAAGTCGGCCTGTGAAGGAGGGCCACTGTATAGACAGGAACTGCAGTGGGGGAGGGAGGGTGCTTCCCAACAGGCCACAGTCAAGTAGCTGTTAAGGGTCAAAAAGTGCTCTTCTAGGTCAGCACTTTGACCTGGGAGACCTGTGTTAGGAGGAAGATCTTCAGTGCTCGCAGACACTGTCCCTCAGTAAAACCTGAGCAACAGGGGCCAAGCCATGGACAGCCAAACCACTGTTTCAAGAGGGGATTGTCCTAGCCGGGCGGTGGTGGCGCACGCCTTTAATCCCAGCACTCGGGACGCAGGCAGATCTCTGTGAGTTCGAGGCCAGCCTGGTCAACAAGAGCTAGTTCCAGGACAGGAACCAAAAGCTACAGAGAAACCCTGTCTCGAAAAATCAAAAAAAAAAAAAAAAAAAAGAGGGGATTGTCCTGGCTCTCACCAGCCACATCTATTTTGAAAGTTAGATGAGCTCCAGGGACCACTCTGCTCCACAGCACTCACAGTGGGGAGCAAGGACAGACTTTAGCTAAGCCAGGGCTGGACAAGTATGCATGACTGGAGGCACTCGGCCAGGGCTAAGACTCACGTTACCAAAGAATCCTGCCACCAAGGTAGGAAACACAAGAGTGAGACTAAACTAAGATGATCCTCCAAGAAAGACCCTAGGGTTCCGTTTCTGAACAAAAGAGTCAAAAGAAATGCACACTCTACCTAATACATGCTGTCTATACACCTTCAGATAGCTGTTTTCTACACACTGTCGCAGAGTGAACAAGATCTGCAGCCCAAATACAGGCAGCTCCCACATGGCCAGAACATCTATCTCTCTGGACGGCCAATCTTTGAGCCTAAGCATGTATGTTCTTGATCCGACAGCCAACACACATTAATCTCCTGAACAGCATTTGCTAAGACAGACCTTCAGATGGACAGTAAAACACCCAAGGACACAGGCTGGAAAGTTACCTCAGCCTGTTCTCAACTACTAGGGAATTTGCTGTAACACACAATGTCAACACTATAATAAAAAAAAAAAGTCACTAATAAAAACTTCACACTGGAAGCTGTCATAGGGAAATCTAGTACTAAACATATAACCTGACCCCAATGGTCCTTCAATGACCTGTCCCTTCGTCATTGGCTGTCACTATGCCTGTCCCATCTAGCCTTCCTCCTGGTCCCTACTCTGGTCCATGCATTCATCCACACAGGCATGTTGCATACATGCACATGCTCATGCACACACTCATGCACAGGCACACACAGACGTAACAGTGAGCATTCCCACACGAGGACTTTTCCCCTGTTCTACTCTATGCGACAATAGTTCCCTCAGTAGGAGTGATGAGAGGGAACACAGGATGGTGCCTTTGCGGCCACAAGCTTTATGCTGTGGAGTTTTGCAGAAAAGGAAATGTGACTGACACATGAATACCAGTCTCAAGACACAGGTGCCAAGGTCCTTTTCTGTATATGCCAGCATCACTTAACTAAGGAGACAGCAGTCACCTTCAACAACTCACAGAGCCCAGGCTAATCTGGAAGCTGAAGAATCTCAAAAGGAAAAGATTGCATAACTGCGTCACAACATAAGATCACAAAAAGCCCTAGTCAATGGTAGCTTTTTAACATAACTTTATTTATTGTTATTACGCGTATGTGCACTCACATACACATGCATTATGTGAGCATGTGAGCACATATGCCACAACAACATGTGCAGGTCAAAGGACAATTTTCTCTTCTGCAGCCTTCAAAAGGTTCTGGAAATTGAACTCGGGTCATCAGGCTTACATAGTAAGCGCCTTTACCTGAGAAGCCATCTCAAGGGCTCCAGTTCGTAGATTCGTTTTTTGATTTTTTGACTTTTTTTTGAGACAGGATTTCTTTGTATAGTCTTAGCTGTCCTGGAACTTAACTTTGTAGGCCAGGCTGGCCTTGAACTCACAGAGATCCGCCTGCCTCTGCTTCCCAAGTGCTGAGATTAAAAGCGTGCACCACCAGCGCTGGGCTAGCTGGTAGGTTTCTGTCAAAGCAAACAGGAACACTGTGGCCACCTGGGTGAGTGCTGTATGTTAAGAAGAGCCCTGCCTTGGACGAAGGGTTCCTTGTTTCTTTTCTCATGTTCTCCCCTCATCACCCTAAAGCCTTTGTTCAAAAACAACCTTCTCAATGGGGTTTAACTGCAGCTTCAGCACTGCACAATGAAGAAAGAAAATAACCTGGCAAATCCAGCAATGGGGCATAGCACCTGGCATGGCCAGAAACAAGACAGACATGGGCACAGTGGAGCTCCTCAGGCTGGGCCCACACTCCAGGTACAGCACAGTACAAGGCACACTGAGGGAAAAGCAGAGGTGTAGAAACCAGTGGAGTCGGCAATATCTCACCTGAGAGAGGGAAATAAAAATGTTCACATTCTATTTTAGATTATATGTTTAAAAAAAATGATGGGGGGCTGGAGAGATGGCTCAGTGGTTAAGAGCACCGGCTGCTCTTCCAGAGGTCCTGAGTTCAATTCCCAGCAACCACATGGTGGCTCACAACCAACTGTAATGAGATCTGGTGCCCTCCTCTGGCGTGCGGGCATACATGGAGGCAGAATGTTGTGTACATAATAAATAAATAAATCTTAAAAAAAAAGATACTTTAAAAAAATGATGGGGGAGCATTGCACATGGGCCATGTGTCTATGTGGAGGTTAGGGGACAGGAGTCAGTCCTTTCCTCCACTATGTGGGTCTGAGGGATGAAACTTCAGCAAGTGACTTTACCTACTGAGACATTTCATCAAGCTTACTATTTTATATAGTAAGAGAAACCATTTCATAAAACTGCATTAGGATACTTAGGTGAAGGAGATGCCAAAGTAGAGAGCAGAATTCAGTTATCCCTTAGATCTGAGAGACTTGCCCCAAATCCCAATGGATACGGAACTCCACCAATGCTCAAGTCCCTAACATAAGGCGGCACAGCACCTGCACGGAACCTACACACACTGTTCCACACACTATAAATAGCTCTAATGTAAATGCTGTGTAAGCCTCAGTATACTGATTACATATAGTGTCATAAGTTGAGTTACAGATACAGGGGGAGAGTTCCCCCCAGAAAGAAAGAATGTATAGAAGATAGAATAGTTGAGTAAATAAAGCCTTGTTGTATTGAATTTTAACTCCAACAATCTTGAAAATACAAAAAGACCCCACCGAATACACCTAGTAATGAGCGTCCAAGTCAAGATAAGCTTGTAGACTGCATTTCTATTAAAAGGAAACAAGGTTCCTTGGATGATGGTGGCTGCAGATCGGAGGCAGGAAGCACACTGATGCAGCAGCAGCAACAGCAAGTGGCCAAACACACCAAGGATGCTCATGATACTGGAAGAGCTAACTGTCACTAAGGAGAACAGTGAGCCAGGTGGTGAAGGCACATGCCTTTAATCCCAGCACTCAGTGGGCAGAGACAAGCGGATCTTTTGAGTTTGAGGTCAACCTGGTCTACAAGAGCTAGTTCCAGAACAGCCAGGGCTGTTATACACAGAAACCCTGTCTCAAACATTCCCCCGCTCAATAGAAAGAGAGAGAGAGAGAGAGAGAGAGAGAGAGAGAGAGAGAGAGAGAGAGAGAACAGTAGGGCAGCTCTGAAGACACTTTTGTGAAGGGCATACCAAGTACTATAAATAGGCATGTATAAATGCTTTTTAACTCAAGTATTCCTACTAATAAATGAGGAAAAACCACTCAAATTAGAATCTCACCATTTTACAGTCTTTAGGAATTAGTGGAAAGACAATAAGACATCGTGTACCTGCTGATGGAGGAACACACCACCAATAATGAGACAATCTTGCAAAAGCAAAACAAAAAGGAATAAAATGTTGAGCTCCTAGCTACAGCTACTAAAACAGTGAGACTTCTGAAGGACAGCTGCAATAGGGCTGCAAAAATACTGGAAGCAGAAGGAAGAGGGGAGCAGAGGTTCTAAGAGAATTAACTTACTTAAAAACTTCATTTAGGAAGCTGGAAGATGGTTTTGCAGTTAAAAGCACTGTTTAGATCTTCCACAGGACCTGGGTTCAAATCTCAGCACCCACAAAAGCTAAACAACTTTCTGTAACTCCAGTTCCAGGGGATCTGATGCCCTCTTCTGGCCTCTGCTACACTGCACAAATGCAGTACACAGGCAAAAGACCCATGCACATAAAATAAAACAATTTTTTTAAAAAAGACCTTTATTTGAATACTAATCCAAATTATGTTTTTAGAAAAGTTAAGGCACACAGGAGGCCAGGTATGGTAGTGTACAACTGTTACTATCCCAGCACTCAGAGACAGAGGCTATAGGATCACGAGTTTGAAGCCAGGCCGGGCCACATGGCAAACATCTGTCTCAATGGACACAGTGAGTTAAAATTCACGAGCTCATATTTTTAAAAAATGCTTTAAGTGCAAATTTTGTAGCTATGTTTTTAAAAGCTTGTATCTTTGAAGATTATTTTTATTATTTTACAAATTGTGCGTGTGAGTGTATACACACACACACACACGTATGCGGGGAGTGTGTGACTGTAGAATCCAGAAGATGGTGTTAGGACCCCTGGAGATGGAGTTACGGGCAGTTGTGAACTGTAAGTGGGTTCTCTCTTAACCACTGAGTGATCTTCCCAGCCCCTCTAAAAGGGTCTGCAGCTCTGACAAAGCCACCGTCATCTTAACCAAAGAGAAGTGGAGACCCACATCTGTGTGCCTCCACTCTCAGATCTGTGTGCCTTCTACAAAGAGGGAAAGGTCCTCACTGCTTTCAAGGGAAGTCATGTTATCAGTAAGACCCCTAACCCATTTCAGATAAAAAGGGCCAAGGGGCTCCTAAGTCTCTGAGAAACTCCTAAGGAGTCTGGACTGACCATAACAAAGAGGTTAATTTAGGGCTACCAACATGATCTTAGATACCCAACAGGAAAGCCCAGCAAAGAGTAATGTAATTAGCAATATCCCAAAGCAAATTTCTACCAGCACTGCCCAGATTCTCAGCCCGACCTGGGTAAGCCAGGGTCTGGCACGTCTAAAAGTTTACAAAGCATCGTTCAGGTGATCACTCCAGCCAATGTAAAAGACTCTACCGACTTGTCAGGACCCTGTTCATCGGTACAGGTTAAAATCCTGTCTCCCACAAAACACAGGAGAGGCAGGAGAGCCTATTCAAGTGGTAATCAATTAAGGACCTGCACTTTCTCTTCAAGAGACCCCACAGAAGCCTGCTCGGATCCCTCTACATGCCCTTCATGTACAGAACACCCTAACCCCTTTGGAGCAGCCATGGCCTCCATCTTTCTGGGTACTATAGCCCACTTCTCATAAGCCTCCTAGATGAGACAATGCAAACCTTCTACCAAAATTATGCCAAGTACGGTTCCCTTTTCATGGCCTGCCAGGAACTCCTGCCAAGTAATCAACTACAGACAGGGCCGAGCATGCAGCACCCTTGCTCAGCTCAAAGAAGCTACTAAAGAAGAGACTTCCAACCAACCCCCCAAGATTGGGCAGAGCATGGCCGTGTGAAAGGAAGGCCATGATGGAGAGATCAAAAGGAGGAACGTGTCCCCAATGCAAGCCTGGTCTGCAGCTCCATTCCACCCACACTGAGGAAGAGTGAATGGTTCACCAAACACATCGGAAGCAATCCTATACCACAGAGCTGCTCCATCTGCATGGGGGAGATTGCATACACAGTGGTTTGCCCTAACCAACAACAACCAATCAGGACTATCCTCGTTTACATGTGGGAATTACATGCCAGGAAACTGCAGCCTAACCAAAATGTAGTCCACGCTCACTGAAGAGGGACTCTTCAACAGCCCGTCATCTCACACAAGGTGTCCTACATCCACCACCGCTCTCTCCATGTGCGATATCAGCAGCTCTCAACCCGGGGTCGCGACCCCTTCGGGAGTCACGCATCAGGTATCCTGCACATCAGATATTTACATTATGACTCATAACAGCAGCAAAATTACACTTATGAAGTAGCAGCAAAATAATTTTACCACAACACGAGGAACTGTATTGAAGGATCACAGCATTAGGAAAGCTGAGAACCACTATTCTAAAGAACATGGGTTCTTCTAACAAAAGAGGAGCCAGGGAGATGATTCAGGGGATAAAGTGCCATGTCTGGCCGGACATGGTCAAAGGTGGCTGTGGTTGTTTGTAGGGTCTGCAACTCTAGCACTGACAGAAGGAAGGTGATGGGGGACAAACAGATCCCTGGAACACGTCTGTCAGTCCATCTAACCAGTCAGTGAGTACAGAGTTCTGAAGAGACCTGCTCTCAAAAGACAGGGTACAGAAGACACCCAATATCAACATCAATCTCTCTCCTCCTCACACATGCACACACACATGTACATGCACACACACAAAAGGAAAAATCGACAGTAAGAGAAGATACCTTCAAATATGTAACTGATAAAAAGGTGCATTATCGGGAAAATAAAATTGAATAACAATTCAAAACAAACATTTCACTACGGGCTGTAGTGTGGGGCACTCATCATCTGGAGACTGAGGCAAGAAGAGCTCCAGTTCCAGGCCAACCTGGACTACACAGTAACACAGTGAGACTGTCTCAAAACAAACAGAGAGAGAGGAATCTTCCACTACAGGGAGAAGGCAGACAACAGGCTGTCAGTGAGGATGTGGGAAGCTGCACAGTGCCAAGGATGTTAAACAGTATAACCACTTTGGGAAGGAGCTGGCACTTTCCTAAAAAGCTAAACATAAGCTCACCATGTGACGCAGCCATTCTCCTAGAATCCTCTATGAAATAAAAACGCAAGTCCACACAAAGACCTGAAGCAGGACTACAAGAGCCAAAGTATAGAAACAATCCAAAAGTCCACCAACTAGTGACCAAATAAATGGGAGGCAGACTGGTCACATGGTGGCTCCCTGTTCAGCCATCGGTGGAAGGAACTGCTGACGGCAGAACAAACTAATGCACAATGTCTCTCCAAGATGCCAAACACAGAGTGCATGTTGTGATCTTGCAGATGACTGGAGTGACAACTGCATCTTCTGAGGCCTCTTCTAAAAGCCAGGTGGCTCCCCCAGCACAAGGCCAGCCTGTGACCAAGAGGCCTCGGTTTGGCTGTGATGTTAATTGTGCACTGACTTGCAATGAAGAAAACTTACCCAAACACAGTTGCCGCTAGCTTTCAAACGTGCCCCTAGCATACCGGTTAGGTTTGCTTTACTGGATTAACATGTATTCCCCTACTTAAAAGTCCAAACAGAATGGGCAAGTTCAGTTTACCTAAGAACAAGCCAAGTAGTCTCTGAGAGTTTTCTCTACAGCTTTTAGTGCAGAGGAAGAGAACATTACGGCATCAGAAACGTACCTCATGGAAGCGTGAAGAGATACCCACAGGATGTTCCCTGAGAGAACACGCACTCGCTTATTTCATCTGCCACACAAACAGACTCAGCACCCAGCACTTGCCAAATGCTATTCAAGGTGCCAAGAACACAGCAGTGAAATAGATCAAGCCCCCTAGTCATGAAGCTTTACACTCTAGCCTGATTCAGTGTGAAGAGAAACAATAAGCAAAGACAAAAACAAATATTTCTCTTAGGAGCTCTGTGCCAAGAAAAATGGGTGACGTCAGTGGGATCCCAAACACAAGTGAGGTATGATAGGCAAAGCAGGCCTAGGGGTCAGTGACATTTGAGCAGGTACCACAAGGCAGGCAAGGAACTAGTGTGTCCCCAGAAGCTGGGAGAAGAGGGAGGCAGAGAATCAGAGAGTGCCACAGAGACCACTAGGCCAGAGGCAGGGGCAGACTCTACAGCTCCAGGCAGCCTCAGAGGCTAGCTGGGGAGGGGTGGGGCTCTTGAGAGGCCTTGGAAGGTTCTTCGGTTTCTTTTGGTTTTCATGGTGCTAGGGTAGAGTCCTAAGCAAGCAGACACCACTGAGCCATAGCTTAGCCTTGGGAAAGGGGGTGTGATAGCAGCAGGCCTGAGCTGGGGAGCTGAGTGTTATGCCTTCTCTGCAAGGTGGAGTGGATACAGGAAGGCCACTGCAGGAATCCCACAGACAGAAAGAAGGGCCCACTATAAAGGTAAGAAAGGTGACTGGATCCTAGACTTACTTCAAACACAGTAAAATATTTGCTGAGACTGAATCAGTCACGAGAGGGGGAAAGTCAAAGCCATCAATCTGCAACTTAAAAACAAATGCTCTCTTAGACCACGTTCTGTGACTAGGGGAGCAGCTTGTGAGCAGACATAGACAGGTGTGACCTGGATAGAACAGGCAAGAAAAGGTGGGACACAGAAGAACACTTAGAGGAGGCTAGGGGGCACAGAAAGGTGCCAGGGAGTCCTTCAGCCTGCAGTCTCTCACCCCACCCCCTGCAGGTGGGGCACAGAGCTCACCCTGTGATGCCCCAGGAAACCTCACTCACACTACTAAACCATGTCATTCACAGGAAGACACTATCTGCCAACAAAGAACTTTGCTAGTACAACAGCCTTTCTGTGACTGCCAGGACAGACGGAGGGAAGGTCTTACTAAATACAATAACCAGATGACACTCTGTGACATTCAAGACACTGAGACCTGAAAAAGTTTAGGGATCTCTTCCTGGCTAGTTTCTTTTACATACACTGATTCCTCTAACTTCATGTCAACCTAACTGTCCATTTCACTGCTGAGGTTCTCCAAAATAAAAATGGCCAAATGGCCTGGAAAACACAAGAACTCCTAACCAGCATGGGTGGACGGCAGGCAAGCCTACACAGCCAGGTTTGCTAAAGCAACCCTGTAATCTCAAAAGTTACTTGAAAGGCTGAGGCAGGACTATTCCAAATTTAAGACTAGTCTGGGTATCTTAGGAAGTCTCAAAACGTAAAGACAGGACTGGATATACAGCTCCACAGCTAAGCACTTGCTGGGCTCCTGTGAGAGCCTGGGTTCTAATCCCACCACTGGGGAGGCAGGGCAGGTGATTATATGGTTTCCTCTTCTTGCCTGCCATACCTGCAGAACCCCTCTGCTCCCACCCACACCTATATTTACTTTTTTTTTTTTTTGAGACAAGGTTTATCTATGTAGCCCTGGCTATCCTGGAACTCACTCTATAAACCAGGCTGGCCTCAAACTCAGAGATCGTTTGCCTCTGCCTCCTGGTGCTGGGATTAAAGGTGTGTGCCGTCACTGCTATGTTTACTAATTTTAAGAAAAACACACTTCACAGTTACTTTGTTTTGTACTTTCAGACTGGGTAGGAAATCCAAATTTATTAACTCTCACCTCCAGGGGAAAGTCCAACTCCAACCAGGTACAAAACACAGCAGACTCGCTGGTCTCTGCTGCCTTCTTTCTCCTTTCAAAACTACAGCACTAGACCTGTCCCTGGTGAGCTGCTATCTCTTAGATGTTTCATGTCCCAAGGTGAACACATGTGCTGCACCACGGAGGAAAGCTACAGACAGTGGGACATCAACTGTCTCTGCTGCATGAGCACACGGGTCTCCCCTAACAGATCTTGGGTCGGGAGTCTGTCTTTCTTTCTGAAACAAAGAAACCTAGTTTTGGTTTTTTTTTTTTTTGGGGGGGGGGACTAAGCTGAAACTTAACATGTAAACCACTGGACCGGCTGGATTTCAGTATCACTGAGCATGTTTCATGATGAATAATCTATGGTAGCATCTAATCATTCTGATGAGGTGATTCACTGGGCTGCCCAGCTGGCACCCTGCACATTCCACACAGGGCACAAACAGACCCTCTGTGGACGGGGTCTCTCCTCCACAGCCCATAAGGCAGGACATTAAGAATCTTCCAATTATGGTTAAAAAACGGCTTTGTAGCCTCAAAACATTAACTCAGCAATATTTTCAAACAACAATCTCTTCTGTTTTGCCCTAACCTTTTGAGAACTTTCCATTCTTCCCATGCCCACAGTCTAGCAGATTCACTGTCCAAAGAAAAAGGCAAGGAGGACAGCTCAGCTCATAACATGCTTGCCGGGGAAGCGTGAGAATCCAGGCTTGGGTCCTAAAAATCCATGTGAAAAGCAAGCCACAGTGACAAGCTTGTGACCCCAGCAATGGGGAGGTGGCTACAGGTATTATTCCTACAGCTCGCTAGTCGGCAGACTAACTGGAGAGCCCCAGGTCCCAGAGAGAGACCCTGTATAAAAACAAGCCAAGGTAGAAAGTTCTGGTGGGCCAACTCCTGAGACTGATCTCTGTTCTCCACAGGTAATGAATTCGTACATCCACGAACATACACAAAAAGATAAACATGAACTCTGCTTTCATCTTCAAATGAACAGACTGGCTGGGTTCAAGGAGATCTAAAGTAAGAACTTTTTGAATAAGATGAAACATTGTCTGGTGAGCAAACACGAAGAGAATTGTAATGTGCAGCATTGAAGTGTTGTTAAGAGTGAACTGGCCTGTGGGTAGACGTCTGACCTGCTTTTACTGCTTCTCCTTCAAAGCATAAAAAGATAAAGAAGGAATGAAGTGGAACCAGGGTGAGTGCTCGCCAAAGCTCCAGTCCCAGGAACATAAAAATGGCATCGAGTGTACACTGTCAAATCAGGTTTTCCAAGTGAGAGAAAGAAAGAAAGAGGAAGAAAGAAAGAAAGAAAGAAAGAAAGAAAGAAAGAAAGAAAGAAAGGTTTTACTTTAAAGAGATTGTTTTTACCTTTCTCTGAAATCACTTTGTTTTCTGAAACTCCAATGAAGAGTTGTACCTTCCAAAACGGGGACACCATCCGCACACTTTCTTACGATGCTACCTCAAAGCCATGGCATTCCCCACCAACATCCCAAACTCCAACAGGCCTACAGGAAGGCACACTGCACGCTACCACTGTCCCACACACAGGAAGGTAAGAAAGGGAATATCACACATTTCCAAGCACTAACAGAGTAATGAATCCCTCCCCTTTAGTCACAGCAGATACCTCAGAGCATGGAGCTTTACCTTCAGAAGGGTACTGATAAATGCTTCTGAGGGTTGGAATGCCTATGCTCAAAGTTAAGGGCGGGAAATACAACCAGGTGCGTGGACAGTGCTCCAGGCAGTAAGTGCTTATCCGTGATTCCTACTGTGCATAGCACTTGGGGGAAGTTCTCAGTACCTGGAACACATTGGACCCAAGCATGAATCGGGTGCAACTTCCCTGAGGGGACCAGGGAGCACCTGGGCAGGGTGGGGAGCCTCCAGACCAGATCTGCCATATCTGTCCACCTGCCTTCCCATGAAGTCTGGCACGGCTTTCTTTCAGCTGCCAAGCATTCTGGAGGGGAAGGAGGGGGAGTGGAGAGAGCTACTGCTGAACTATGCAAGCTTCCCAACTCTAAGGGAGACACATCCACTTCCCTGAGAAAGTTCACCTAGAGACAAAGCAGTGAAAGTCTTTAACTATGAAATGTCTGGGAGGCTACAGGAGGGGGCTGGGAGGAGTATGCCCATTCCTCCAAGGGCCCAAAGAAGAGAGCAGAGCAGGGTGTGCTGGGGACCTGGGGAATCCCGGGACCTAGCACCAGGTTTTGCAAAGAGCGTTTCCTGTTTAGAAAAAGTACCTTCATAAGGTCACATACACGCTGAACTTCCAACAGGCAAATATCACACCTGTGATATCTGAGAGACTATACCTACACCTGTACTTTGAGAGACAACACTGCAAGCCATCAAAACGTCAACTAACATGTCAACACTTCCCATGAGTTCATGGTTTGCAAACCTACTCAATTCTTAAGTCATGCGTTAAAAATGGGAAGAATTTTCTTTTTCTGTAGCAGAGAAACAATCCCTCTGCGCGGGCACGTATGCACGCACGCAGGTATGTGTGTATTGAGAGAAGGGACAAGTGCACAAGGATGTGTGTGTGTGTGTGTGTATTAAGTGGGAGAAAGAACAAGAGCAGAAGAGGGTGTGTGTGTGTGTGTGTGTGTGTGTGTGTGTGTGTGTATTAAGTGAGAGAAAGAACAAGTGCAGAAGGGGCTGTCCGAGCGGGAACTCGCTAGTAGAGCAGCCCTGCCGTCTCAGGAAAGAGCCTGCAGGCACAGGAAGATTCGACCGGCCAGAGCTGGGTGCCACCGGCCACTCCGGTTACTTGAGGAAGAGCACCTGCGCGCTACGGAGAGCAGGGGCCTGCCCACCGGGGCTGCGGTCAGTGCGCAGCTCAGCCCGCAAAAGAGCCGACCCGCGGGGAAGGCCGGCCCGGTCCTGAACCAGTAGCTCTGACAGTACCGAGCAGCACCCATTGCTCGGCACCGGCTGCACAGCGGGTCGAAGGTCACCGGTGGAAAGGTCGGAGATCAACTGTGTCAGCCTAGGTGGGAGCTGCCCCGCCCAGCCGCGCCCCCCCGACCCGGTCGGCCGCACTTACAGGTGACGATGGGCTTGTTCTCCATGGTGTAGACCACCGGCGGCTGTGGCTCCTCAGGGGCGTCCATGAGCGTCCGGCGTCACCGGCCCGGCCCCCCGCCCCCCATGGGTACCCGAGGCCGCGCGGGGCCCGCTGAGCCCGCGCCTTCGCGCTGCCGGCCCCAGGCAGCTCCTAGCCGGCCGCCCGCCGCCGCCGGCCGCGTCCACTTCCGGCCCCGGCGCCGCCGCGTGACCACTTCCGGGGCGCGCGCCTCAAAGGGGCGGGCCCCGCCGCCGCCTGCCCTCCCACGGAAAAGGCCGCGTGCCGGGCGGGCGGAGCGAGGCGAGGTTGCTGCTGCTGTTGCAGGGCAGGAGACGGCTCTGTCTCGAGGCTCGGGCAGTCCCGAGGGCTGCGGGAGACAGCGGGTAGTGCACCTGCCTGCGCTCCGGGACCCGTGCTTGTCACCTGCCCAGGCTCCGGGACCCTTGGACCCTTGGTTGACTTCGTCTTACCTCCCTATATTGGATGAACCTCATCCTCGCTCCTATCCGTGGGCCTCCACTGCCACTCCTTGCGGGATTCCCGCTATACCCCAAGAGAGCTTCCTACTTTCCGGCCTCTGCAGGATGCCTCAAAAAAATCCATCAAAACCTTGGATCGGTTTTTACCTCTGGACGAGCTCAGCTGCGCTGTGCCAAACTGAGTCCCTGCACGCTTGTTAACACTGATTTGCCAAGTGTGCTAACTCAAAGCAACGGAGATTGAAAGCGTTCCCACCCACCCGCTACAGCTCAAAATCCTTTGTGTGCACCATCCCCTTGCAGGCCAACTTCCCACTGTCCTTTCTTACAGTTTGTTTCCTCGTAGAGTCAACACTCAGTACTCTTTCCCTTGGCTCGCCAAATGTAGGGCTATGCTCTTCCCGGGCCCCACCTTCGCCAGCCCTGACCACCCATATCTGGTACTACTTTGAAGTCACAGGGTGTTGGGAATGCCGCAAAAACCAAATCTTACTTGGAACTGCGTAAAAATAAAGCAGATAGACCTATGGGAGCTTTCGCAGATAGAATTCAGTGTGCACATGGAATGTCTGAGCATGCGTGTTGGTGTGGACTTCGGGCAACTGATTAGGGCAGTCGTCGCTGGCAGAGGGGTCCAGAGACTGCAAAAGCTCCCAAGGTGGTGGCCCTTGTTCAGTTAAGCGTGTGTAGGATGACGGTGCAAAGACACAACTCGCCCCTCTAATGGAATAAGAGATGGTTTATTTTGGCACTAAATTTGAGTGACCAACCTCCCAGGAAACAAGGGTTTGGAGAACTCTTCTGAGGCATCCCAAGCAGGTTACCCCAGGTTTCATGTCCCCCCACCACGGAGGCAGTTTGAAAAAGTTTTATAGTAGCAGAGCATAAAAAGTCATAAATCAAGACAATTTAAAATACATTTGTGGGTACATCAAAGACGCAGTGACAGCAAGATGGAGGAATCTCTCCTGCTGGTCTCAAGTGACATTCTTACTTAGCTCTGGAGTTGATGGAAGCTAGTCCGCTAAGTTGATAGGCTCCAAAGGTTTTTAATCTATTGGTCACAGGGTGCTAGTTCTGGCATGGGCAATTGTTAGGAATAATTCTTAAGAAGAGTCTCTCCGCCGACACAAATAATTCCAATCAGACCAAATTAGACCAAATAAAAGATGCCCATGTTTAATGCAGTGCTCCCGGGTGGCCCCAAGAAAGCCTGGCGAGGGGAAGAAAGCAAGGGAGACCACACAAACCCCAGAGACCACATATTCCTTCTTTGGGCAGCAGCCTAAATAGCCTATAGGAGTGGTCCTGACCCTCCCTGGGGAGGGGTCACTGCTCGGCAGGCTTTCCCAGAGGTGTTCTGACCATGGCAACTCCCAGGAGAGGGCCTTAGGATGGCTGCCAGGGCCTGGGGTGACACTTCCAATCAGCAATGAGTGGCAATTTAGGGGGCGAAAGCCAGGCTGTGACAACACAATTAGCCTCCAGACCTTCAATGTCACACACTCCCTCCATCACTGTAGTTGTAACTAGGCAGCCTTTGCACACGTAGCTCCTTTCCAGGAATTCTGGTTCACAGAAATGAGCAACAGGGACACTCAAGGCCAAGCAGCAGGACATTCCGCTGAGAGGGTAAAGACCCTGTCCCCAAGCCACAGGCTGCCTCTACAGAGTGACAGAAGGACTTCTGGTTTACATGCCAGCACAGTTTTTGGCCCTTCCCCTGCTTTTTTTGTTTCTAGCAGCCCTTTAACAATTACAGTCGATCCTTAGCCCTATATCAGAGGCTGTGGCAGTCCCTGCCCTCCAATAAAGCCTACAGCAAGGACTGGATATAATCTGATCGAGTTGGAGATGGAGTCCTGCCAGTTAGAGGGACTGGTGAGGGAGGCACCTTGAATAGTCTTTAACACAGACAAACCTGCAAAAACCTCAGAGACCAAAAGGGGCACATAGACTGGGCTGGCTCCCACGAAACAGAAGTTGCCAAGGAGAAGAGAGTGAGAGTAAGACGGGGGGAAAGTTAAAAATAATAGCAAAAAAGTCACAGTGAGAGCTATTTATGCACAGGTTAGAAAACTTGGCAAAGCTGGGTGTGGCGGCGCGTGTCTTTAATCCCAGCGCTTGAGAGGCAGAAGCAGGAACATCTCTGGGAGTTCAAGGACAGCCTGGTCTACTAATTGAGTTACACAGAGAAATCCTGTCTTGAAAAACCAAATAAATAAATAAATAATAAATAAAATAAAACTTGGCAAACTCTGAGTGAGATACTGTGGAGGTTTGAAAGAAAATGGCTTCCAAAGGGAGTGGTTCTATTAGGAGGTGTGGTCTTGAAGGATGTGTGTCACTGTGGGGTGGGCTTTGAGGTCTCTTTTCTCAGGCTTCACTCAGTTGGCTTCCTGTTGCCTTCTGGTTAAGATGTAGCCAGCACCACATCAGCCTGCAGGTGCCATGTTCCCCTTCATGATGATAATGGACTGAACCTCTGGAACCGTGAGCCACCATCTCAACTGTTTTCTTTAAAAGAGCTGAGGTGGTCATGGTGTCTCCTCGCAACACTAAAAGCCCTAAGACAGACACATACAAAGATCACAGGCAGGTGAGCTACTGCAGAGCAGAGCTGAAGAGGGAAGTGTAAGGCAGACAAAAAAACATGGGCATTACCTTCAAAGGCATGATGACAAGGGTGGGGCTTGCTTCTTATCAGAAGCCGGAGATCTGAAACGAGGTGGAAACTCATTACAATTTTTATTTATTTCGTGTGTTACATATGTGTGGCACAGGCACGTGTACGTGCTGTGCTGTGCATGTGGAGGTCAGAGAAAACTTTCAGGACTCAGTTTTATCCTTCTACTCCAGGGTCAAACTCAGATTGTCAGACTCAGCAGCATAAGCCTCTACCCCCTGAGCCAGCGCACCTGCTCTCTGAAACAGTCAAAATACCAAATTTAAAAACACGTCAGCTTCGAACAGTACCAAATGCAAATTATCCTTCAAAGTAGCAGCAGACAATAAAGACATCTCAGGTGGCCCGAGGGCAGAGTGTGCAAGACCCAGAAGACCTCCTCGGACAGGGGAAAATAGGACCAGATGAAGACACTGAGGCGCAGGAAGGAAGGCACCAAAAACAACCAATAAGGTCTGGAGAGCTGGCTCAGCACTTAAGTGCACTGACTGCTCCCCACAGAGGTCCCATGTTCAATTCCCAGCAACCACATGGTGGTTCACAACCATTCATAATGAGATATGGTGCCCTCTTCTGGACTGCAGGGAGACATGCAGGGAGAATGTTGTATCTATAATAAATAAGCAAATCTTAAAAAAAAAAAAACAAGTTAAGTAGTGGTAGTATGTGCACCTTTAATCCCAGCACTGGGAAGGCAGAGGCAGGAGAATCTCTATGAGTTCCCAGCAAGTTCGAGGTCAGCCAGGGCTACACAAAGAAACTTTGTCTCAAATAACCAGAAGAAAACAAACAAACAAACAAAAAAACAACAAACAGTAAATATGAAGTTCCAGGCTAGCCCCTCTAGCTGCTACTCACTTTTTTGTTTTATTTACTGTTTTTACATCCCAACCAAAGTTTCTCCTCCCTCCTTCCCCCCAACCACTCTTCCTTCATTTCTCTTCAGAAAAGGGCAGGCCTCCCGTGGGTGCCAACCAGCCATGGTACATCAAGGTGTAGTGAGACTAGGCACTGCCCAGCTCTCTTCGCTTCTTTATTAGATTGACACGGGGCCCTGAAGTGGGAAATTCTTTAATATGATAGCAAGGACACAGATGGTCACCCCTATAGCTAAACCGCCAGGGAAAGGAGTCAAAAAGATTTAGCTGACTCGATGAACGCAAAAGACAGAAGGGACTGACTGAGAAACGGCCTCTCAGTTAAGAGCATTGACTGACCTTCCAGACACCTGCATTTGATCCTCAGCACCGACCTGGCAGCAAACAGCCATGTGGTTAACTCCAGGCCCCCCGAGATCCTACACCCTCTCCTGGCCTCTGAGGGAACCAAGCGTGCACATGGTGCACAGACACACAGGCAGGCAAAACACCAGGCACACCAAAAGAGAAAAAAGAACAAAAACATAAAAACAAGAAGTGGACAGAAGGCGGCTGCATAGCCCAGTACAAGCGGAGCATGTGCCAAACCCTGGATTAATGGCCAGCGCCACAAAAATAAACATGAAAGAGAGAGGAGGAGGAAGGGAGGGAGGAAGGGAGGGAGGGAGGGAGAGCTTGTGGTGCTGAATTGAGACTGGCCCCCGTAGGCTCATATGTTTGAATGCTTGGGCCCCAGGTATCAGAACCATGTGGGAAGCGTTAGGAGTGTGGCTTTGTTGGAGCACGTATAGCTTTACTGGACTAGCTGCACCACTGGAGGTGGGCTCTGAGGCTTCCAAAGCTCACATCAGACCCAGGCTTGCTTTCTCTTTCTCTCTGCCTCCAGCCTGCAGGTCAGAGGTGAGCTCTCAGCTACTGCTCCTGTGCCATGCCTGTCTGCCTGCCCTCCACCACACTCCCCGTCATGATGGTCACAGACTCACCATCTGTGAGGTAAGCAAGCCCCCAGTTAAGTGCTTCCTTTTCTAAGTTGCCTTGGTCGTGGTGTCTCATCACAGTTCTCCGGTCACTAAGACAGTGCTCACCGTACACTAGCCTTGTTGTGATCTATTCACTACTTTTGTTGCTGTAACCAAATACCCGATATGAAGAAGCCTAAGAGAGGACAGAGCCAGGTGGTGGTGCAACCCTTTGATCCCAGCACTCAGGAGGCAGAGGCAAGCGGATCTCTGTGAGTTCGAGGACAGCCTGGTCTACAACGTGAGTTCCAGGACAGCCAGGGCCACACAGAGAAACCCTGGAGAGGGGAGGGGGGAGGGTTTATTTTGACTCATGGTTTGAGAATACAGCCACCATAGCCAGGAAGGTATGGTAGATTATGGTGGCAAGAGGATATGGTTGAAATTCCCTACATCTGGGCAAATCAGGACCAGGGCTGGGGGTGGGGTGGGGTGTGGGATGGGGAAGTGACCAACCTCAGTTTGATTTCTCCTTTTCCCTTTTAATTCACAGGGAGACCCCAGGCCTTGGGATGGTGACACTCACACTGTGGACACGGCTTCTCTCTCTCTCTCTCTCTCTCTCTCTCTCTCTCTCTCTCTCTCTCTCTCTCAATTTTAGCTAATGGTGTAGCTGGGTAGGAGAAGACTTATTGAGTAAGCACAAGGCTATGGGTTCAATTTCCGGCCTCTTGATTTCTCGCTCACATATTTCCCCTCCCCCACTATGTCACAATCGCTAAAATTAAGTTAAAATTCAAAGTTCCTAGGAACGAAGGTGTGGGCTCCACAGCCTGCTCTCCATGTCTCTTGTTTGTCAGGACAGACAGCGGAGTACATCCGGTCGCCCCAAGGAAACCCCCACAGCTGCTCCTCGTGAAGATGTGGGCACTGGCTTGGAGCCAGGGCAGCGCCACAGGAAGGTTTTCCTTCCGAAGGGAGGGATGACTAGGGTGAGCCTGCAGTCTGTGCTAGGTGGCACTCTGGCTCCACTGGCCTAGAAGTGGGCTTTCTGTTCCCATGGGAACTTAGAAAATACTTGGACTTGGCAAAAAACGGTTCCATTGATTCCTTCCCTTTTCTACTAGAAAATGCTGCTTCCCCCATTAATCAATACCCGTGGGTTTTTCCAGATCCCCTTCTCATGAGACAGCGCTTTGTTTTGATTTGTTGGTTTGGGAAGCCAATGGGCCCAGAACGGTCTTTCCCGATAGCTCATGATGTGCTCAATTATATGCTTAGTTATTATGTATGCTTTATGGAAGGGAAGACTTTGCTTGCCCCACCTCCAAAGTTCAGGGTAAAAAAGAACGGCAAGTCAGCAAATGTTCATAGCCAGTTTACTCAGGGTGGTCCCAAATTGGGTACAACATAGATGTCCTTCAGTGGGTGGACAAACTGGAGCCCAGCCATACCTTAGAACACTAAGTCAGCAAAGAAAAGGAATGAACTCTGTCGCTGCAACAACCCGGGGAGTCTCCAGAGAGCACGCTGAGAACCTCCAAGCCTTGCTGCGTCAAGCATGAAACATGGGTGGAAAAACAAACACCAGAGAAGTGGAGAGACCAGAGGTTGCCATGGAATGTGGGGGTACAGTGAAAGTGGGGAGGCTATGAAGGATAGTTTGTGGGATCCCCCTGGAGAGGAATGGCCTGTAGCAGAATGGTATTAACAGTATTGATGTTGGTAACTGGTGTTTTGGTTTGGATATGAAGATCCCTCCCCCAAAAGACTCACATGTTGATGGCTTGGCATCTGGTTGGTGGTGCCATAGAGAGATGATTGGATGGTGAGCTCCAATCTATTATTATTATTATTATTATTATTATTTGTGTCTTTCACATCATGCCCACCCAAAAGAAAATAAAACAAGTTAAAATTTAAGAGAAAAGAAAGAAAAAAAGGAAGAAGGAAAAAATCTCGCCATGGAAGGTGCAGTGTGACACAGTGAGTCTCGCAGTAAATCCCTTTATCCATACATCTTTACACACAGGTGTTTATTGCAAAGAATCATTGGTCTGATTTGAGGCCCCTGGGCTCTGCTGCACCATCATCACTGGGCCTCACTGGGACTCTTCCTGGACTCCCATTGTTGCTGCCCTGTGTCTTGGAGATCCTGCAGCCCTGGATCCACAGGACTGACACCCCACCCCCACTATGCCCCATACTCCAGCAGATCACAGATGGGGTGAATATTGGGGTGGGCCAGCACATAACCCTGGTTCTGGGCCTGAGTGGCCGTAGGGCTGGTCAGCCCCTCAGCTCTTCCATCTTTGCCACTGGGGTGGAGAGCGCCAATCTTCTTGACTAATAACCCAATGACTGCTTCCTAAGTGAAGGGACTGCTGAGAGGTGGAGCCTAGGTGGAGTAAAGAGGGCTTGCCCTGTGACCTATGGCCTGTGGCATATGCCCTATGACCGAGTTTCATTTCTGTTGCTGGGATAAAGAGCCACTTAGCAGATAGAGGTTTATTTTTACTCACAATTCTAGACTACGGTCCGTCAAACAAGCGAGTAAAGAAGCAGGGACAGCTAGTGACATCCTGACAACTGTCAGGAGCAGAAAGAAATGGAGCCCATGCCACTCCTCAACTGACATTCTCTACATTCATACAATCCAGGGCCCCAAACCAGGGAGTGGAACTGCCCACTGTGTGTGTGTGTGTGTGTGTGTGCAGATTTCTTCTGCCATGATGCTCATTCAGCCTCCCAACAATCCAAAACCACGGACCATGGAGCCCACCGATGACTGGAAAACTGAGCCAAAATCAACCTGTCGACCTTTAGGTCATTCTTCACAGGTATTTGTCACAGTCATGGATAAGGACCGGACACACCTGGTTAGAACATTGTCCGCAGTTCTGTAAAGATTTGACTACCACACCCAGCGGGGAGCAGGGACTTACGAGCCCATCCCTCCTCTGAGGACTGCCAATTTGTATGCTCTCAAAATTCAGCTTAGTGTTTTATTTTATTTATTTATCTATCTCTGGCTATTTGAGACAGAGTCTCTCTATGTAGCCCTGGCTGTCCTGGAAGTTACTATGTAGACCAGACTGGCCTTTAACTCACAGGGATCTGCCTTCCTCTGCCTCCTGAGTGCTGGGATTAAAGGCGTGCACCACCACGGCTGGCTGTCAGCTACTATTTTGAGAAGCCACCCAACTTGAAAGGGGTATTGTCTGAATTTCAGGTCATTCATGAGGTGTCTCAGGCATCTCTCCCCCCCCCCCCCCCGCAAGCCCCTCATGAAATCTCTAGGCATCTGGGAGCATCTGCGCATGCAGGCCAGACATCTGACTCAGCCATCCCCTGGAGGACGCTTCTCTGCTGGCATTTAACGAATGCTTCCCTAAGGAGTATTCATTAGGAGCTCAGAGAGTCTGCCAGGGAGGTAAAAACAGTGACAGTTATAGGGAGATAAGCAAATGGCATGCAAACATTATTCTCCTGCTAAATTAAACTAAGTCCAGGGCGGGAACAGAGTCGAGGTGGTAGGATGTGAGAACATACATCCCAGACTGCCCAAAGGGAAGATGCTCTGAGAAGCTGTGGCAGCCACTCCCCAGGGCAGCAGGGATACCTTGGGGGGTATCCCTACCACATACACCCACTCTCAGACCTCTTCTTCAGGGTCTCATCTTTGCTGGCCCTGTTCTGTGTGCTCTTGTCAGAGGTGGCTCTCTGCATCTGCTTGTGCAGGCACAGTGTGGCTTCTGACGTCTCTTAAATGAGTATCAATAAAGAAATCCAACCTGGCCCTGGGGACAGCGGTTCCCGACACTGTTCGATGTTTCTATCTTTAGCTCAGCTGTCTTTTTCCTTGGCTCCTCACTCTCTCCCACCATGCCAAGCTTATTCCCGGGAAATCTGTCCCTGCCTGTGCCCATGAACCTCAGGCCAGGAGCCACCACTGTACTGAGGTCCTCACCTGAGCTTCACCTCAGCCAGGGCTGTTGTCCTGGAAGCCAAAGCCAACTTAGCCACAGGAGCGAGGCCAGTGCCTCTCACCCCAGCCCCTGGCCTATCTCCAGTTGAGGTGACACAGCAGACAGCGGTGATAGCAAAGACCAGGAAATGTTGAACTACCCAGCCTGTCAACCTCCGAGAACATGAAGACTTCACAGAAGAGGTCAGACCAGGGCAGTTGGCTGACCTGGACGGCTACAGTTGTTCCTATGTAATTGGTGCCATCCATTGTCCAGCCTGGGTGGCCTAATGGTAAGAGAAGAGCAGTCCTCCTGAGGGCACTGAGTGTCGGCTGTCTGGGCCACCTGTTCTCAGCTTACCACAGGAAGGGTGCCCAGCTGGAGTGGTGCCTCCAAGACTGCCATGGGCGCCACCCTCCTGTCCCAAGCTGAGAACCTTCTTGGCACCACCAGGAAGGTGCTGGCACAAGGTTAGGAGAACCACGCTTGTCCTTTGCTCAGTGTGGCCGTATTCAGCTTCAAGGGGATGCCACACAGTCCCTGGGTGGCTCCTGGTTCTCCTCTGCCCCTCACTGTCACCCCCGGGACAGGGCCCTGCAAACTCTACTGTAATGGAGACATGTTGCTCACTGTTATGCAGCCCAGCACCAGGGAAGCAGCAGGTCACAGGCTCTTGTGAGTGTTCCGGGTATCGACTGTTCCAGGGCTGGGCTGGCTCAGAGAGTTGCTGCCAACAGGTCTGCTTTGAACCTCATCTGTTCTCACTCATTGCCCCCAGAAAGCCCAGTGTCTCTGACACGCTTTCCATACAGAATTCAAGTTTGGAAGAGCAGGCCCACAAGGGGCTGGTGGTTCTTCTAGCAAGCCCCCAGTACTGTGGCTGGGGCCAGGGAGCAAAGACCTTCCTTCCTCCCCAGCAGCTGGCTGTCCCCTCCAGGACAGAGCAGGACCAAAGTGACAGACATCATCATACTGGCCTATGTCCTCTGAGGCTTGCCATTGTTCACCTGCCCTGTTCCCACCTGGGATGTCTCAGCAACAAATTCTTTTTTTTTTAGATTTTATTTATTTATTATGTACATAGTGTTCTGCTTGCATGTTTGCCTGCATGCCAGAAGAAGGCACCAGATCTCATTATAGAACAAATTCTTTATGCCATTCTAGCTTTGTCTGGCGCTCAGAGCCGATCCTGCCCATCCCCCACCAGGCTTTGTGAACATCCTGCCCAGGTTCCACAGAGGCTTTGTGTCCATGCCCTCAACCTAAGCAGACAGTGAAGTCCATTTCTAGAGTCTCCAGGGAAGGCAGATGTGCCATCTCTCAGCGCACAGATAAAAGGAAATTTTTGTTGAAGACCCTGGGGTGGAGCAGGACGGTTCAGTGGTTAAGGACACTTGCTGCCTCTTCTATTTGGTTTCTGGTGCTATGATAAACACCAAAGTCCGAACTGAATTTGGGAAGGAAATGGGGATTTGGCTTATAGATTAGAGTCAGGACAGGAGCTCAAGGCAGGAACCTGAAGGGAGGGGCTGAAGCAGAGACTCTGGAGGAACGCTGCTCCTTGCTTACTGGCTTGCTCAGCCTGTTTCTTCCTCTTCCTTCTTTATTGTATATCTAGCGTTCTGTCTGCATGCATGCCTGCAGGTCAGAAGAGGGCACCAGATCTCATTACTGATGGTTGTGAGCCACCATGTGGTTGCTGGGAATTGAACTCAGGACCTCTGGAAGAGCAGCCAGTGCTCTTAACCACTGAGCCATCTCTCCTGTCCTCACCCTACTTCTTTATACACTCTAGGATCCCCTGTTCAGGGATGGCATCCCCCACAGTGGGCTGGGCCTTCCCCCATCAACCATTTATCAAGACAACATTCCACAGACTTGCCGACTGACCAGTCTCATGAAGACAATTCCCCACTTGAGGTTCCCTCTTCCAGGTGACTCTAGTTTGGGTCTAGTTGACAAAAACTAACTAGCATACTATTCTCCCAGGGGCCTTGAGTTAGGTTCCCGGCACCCACTTTGGATGGCTCACGCCACCTGTAACTGCAGATCCAGGGGATCTGATGCCGTCTTCTGACATCTATGGGCACCTGCAGTCGCATGCATGTACCCCCCCTCATAATTAAAAAATAATAAAATGATTTTTTTTAAGAAAATGCATCCGGTTGCTGAGTGTGGGGATACATGCTGTAATCCCAGCTTCTGAAAAGTGAGAGACTAGGAGATTGCAAAGTTCAAGGCAGTTGTACTAGTCAGGGCTACAGATGCTGTGATTAAACACCATGACCAAAATCAGCTTGCGGAGGAAAGGGTCTGTTTCGCTCACAGTTCTATATAACAGTTTATCATCAAAAGCAGTCAGGGCAGGAACCAGGGACAGGAGGTAATGCAGAGGCCATGGAAGGGAGCTGTTTACTGGCTTGCTTATCATGGCTTGCTCAGCCTGTTTTCCTGTAGGACCACCAGTCCAGGGGTGGCCCCACCCACAATGGGCTGGGTCCTCCCCCACCAATCACTATGGCCCCACCCAGAATGGGCTGGGACCTCCCGCATCAATAGCTAAAAAAATGCCCTACCGATGCATCTTATAGAGGCATTTTCTCAATTGAGGTTCCCTCCTTTCTGATGACTCTAGTTTGTGTAAAGTTGACATAAAACTAGCAAGCACAGCAATGCATCAAAATCCTGTCTCTAAGTAAAAACAAAAAAATCTCTCTGTACTCAGTGGTAGATAGATTGCTTGCTTAGCATGCACAGGACCTTAGGTTCAAACTGCAGACTAAACAAAGAAAAATTTCACAAAGATGATTCCTAAGATTGGGGTGAGGGGCTTGGTGGTAGACTTTGCCTAGCATGTTTGTAACTCATGGTATACTCTCAGTTCTGCAAAAATTAATACAGTTTTTAAAAGAACACATATTCGAGATGGGTGTGGTGGCTCATACCTGTAATCCTGGCCCTCAGGAGGCTGATGAAAGAGGACTATCAGAAGTTCAAGGCCAGGCTGGCCTCCAGAGTAGGACTTTGCCTCAAACATCAAAAGCAGCAGACTTTTCCAAGAGAAACAAAGAGAATGGCTGAGCAGGGCTAGGAGCAGCCGCATTTGTTATTTTTCTGTCGCTGTAATAAATCCATAGTCAAGGTAACTCACAAAAGGAAAGTTTATCTGAGCTCATGGTTCCAGAGGAACTAGGGACACAGCAGCAGGCAGCTGTCACGACAACAGGAACAAGAAGCTAAAAGCTCACATCTTGAACCATAAGCCCAGAACAGAGGGAATGAACAGGAAATAGGAAAATATATAAACACTCAAAGCCTACGCCCAGTGATGTTCTTCCTCCAGCAAGGCACTACCCTCATGAAGGTTCCACAGTCTTCCCAGACAGTTCCCAGACAGTGCCACCAACGAGGGACCAAGGACTCAGATATCTGAGCCTGTGGGGGATATTCTCATTCAAACCACCACAAGTGAGGCTGAAGCTGAAGGTGAACCCATCCACAGCCCAAGTACCTTGTCCACAGTGCAGATGTTAGGGACATTCTTGCAGCCGGCAGCAGGGGGCAGCTCCTCTTCTCGTGGCAAAGAAATACTCAGAATGATCTGCAGACTAAAATGCCCAGGAACTCCCAAAATGGAGGATGACACATTACACAAAAATTAACAAAATTTGGAAACTAAACAAAGCCAAACAGGTAGTCTACCTGCAAATCTACAAAGCTCCTCTTAACTCTCCACTGAAGGCCCGCCCCATAGTACACATAAACCCAATAACACTAGTTCTAAAACCCGGATGATGAGTTCACTGCTGGCAGGGCTTAGAGCAGGCCTCATAAAACAGTTTTGACCCAAATTTTATTCTTTTAAAGGAAGAACGAGAAGAAATGAACCCAGCACTGACTTGAAAGATTAGAAAATATTGTTTAAATGAAACGAGAAGGAAGGAATCAATAACAATAAAAGCTGAAGTCCCCAATGAGAACAGAAAGGCGGACTAACTTGTCGCTTGGATAAGCAAAGGTCAAGCAAAACTTTTAAAAGAAGAGAAAAATCAGTACTGAAACAAGAAAATGCTTATCCCTAAAGCTAACATTAAATTTTAAATTAGGATGAAATGTTGTTTTCTGGGGGGAAAAAAACTGACTTTGGAGCATTGTGGGGAAACTAAATGGATCCTTTACAGAGAATAAACCAAGAAGGTTTGGAAGAATCCTTTCCCTTCCCCCTCCCCACCACAATACCACCTGACCAGAGAGTGTCCCAGGAAAGTCTACCAGCTGTGAAGCCCAGAGCCCAGGAAAAGCATGAAGACAGACAGCTGCCTCTTATGGCAGCTCTGTGGCATCAATCCGAACCCCAGCAAAGATGGCACACCTAAGGAAGTGTCGTCACCAGCACACCTTTCCAGTAGCCAATGAAATGTTGGCAGACTGTCCACAGCAACAGTAAGGATGACTCCGGTCACAAAGTGAGGTGTGTCACAAAAAAACTCAGAAGCTTGCCCCTGTCACCCCTCCTATCAAAGATGTGAGAAGAAAACCCTCATGATTGTCACTGGAGTTTGACTGTGCCCCCAATGCCCATTTTTGGAATTTAATCCCTAGTGCAGTGCCAGGGTGGGCTGAGTGGCTGCATTAGGTCCCAAGAGCTCTGCTTACAGAAGGGTTGGCGCTGCAAGGCTGGTCTCTCTCACTCCGACTGGTCTGTTCTGCCACATTTTGGCACCAGAATTTCCAGTTCCCAGAACCACAAGAAATACATCTTGACTGTTTGTGAATTACTTTCCTGTGGAATTCTATCCTAGGGCAACTCTCTTGTTCAGCGTTTCTTCCTGATTCTGAACAGGGAGACATATGCCATCTCTGCATATGTAAATACCAGCCCCAAAGCCTGCTGGCATGTGCAGTTTAACCCGTGCCAGTATCAGGCCAACGCAACTTAACAAGAGGGGGAAATTGGAGATGTAAGAGCTCTTAGTAAGTAACGAGCACTCACCTAGACCTTCGTGGTCCCCTCTCAGCTGCAAGCTCAGGGGTGTTATAACCACCTCACACTGACCGATCTCGTTCAATCCTAACGGCGCCAACACAGAACTCTTCAATACTTTGCCATGAATCCATTAAATAGACCGGGTAATAACTATGCTACTTCTAGGTCCCAGATAGTCAAAACTGAGTCTTCATAGAGAGATAACATGCCTGTCCCACACCACGTCACTCCCCTGTCATTCAGAGACCCTTCCCATAGCCAGATGATGCCCCCAAGTCTTCAGACCAAGTGAGGGTCATCCCAGAAGCCAAACACATGACTAGTAAACAGCAACTCATCTTTTCCTAATCAGTCCTGAGCTGGCACATCATAGGGGACAGTATTCCCTGTACTTGGAAGCCCCAGAGACACCCCCACACTGCCCTTCCCAGACTTCTACCATCCAGCTAGGAACAAGTTCAACCACACTGCGGCTCGGGTCGCTGTTTATACTGCGCAGGTCCATGGAGAGCAGGGAGGCTACTCATGGAGCTGGATCCTTGTTCTTACCCAACAAGCTGCTGAGCCAAAGACCTAGGGCAGGAATGGGGGAGGGGAGAAAAGAGGAGAGGTAGTAGAAACTATCTGTCCTCACGTAGGCCACTGGTCCACCATGTCTCCAGTTACAGGCATCTGGGGACAGCGGAAGCCCAGTGGAGGGAAGGGGAGAGATCAGGGAGCATGAACCCAGGTGATGGAAGAGGTCGGGGAGCAGGGGTCCTGGGCTGGGCTGCTGACTCTGTGATGTGATGGTGGAAACACACTGTCTAAGTGTCACTCTCTGCACCTTGGGGACAGGACATCTAGAGATATAATGTGAACGGTCAACTGACCAAATCCAGCAGAAGTCGCGGGGCCTAAGTAAGACTCTAGGACTGTTGAACAAGAGGACCAAAAAGCTAGTGTGCTTTGCTTGGACCCTGTACTGAAATCCACTCGGGGCCACGAGCTGGTGCCTTGCAGCCTCTGGAGGAAGGCAGATAAGCGATGGCTTCTGGGTGTGCTTCCTGTATTTGGAGACTGCCACCTTCTGTCTGCAACCCTATCTGAGCAGCTGAGGGTTGTCCTTGATCCCAGAGGATACATGGGGATCCTGAGCCCCACAGACAGGGATGTTGGGGAGCTCATAAACTGGGGTAAGGCTCTGGCAGATTTCTGGAGTGAAGGAAAAGTAGGCAGGCTTAAGCCAGGTCCCCCGCTCCCTGAGCTTTTGTTGGAGATCATGGGTTCGATCTTCCTCAAAGCCAAGGAGCTGGCAGGAGCTGTGTCATGCATTTTTAAATGGCCATTAGTGGAGGGCAGTCTCTAAATGGGTTGTGCGGGCCACAGAGGCTCCAGCAGGCGCTGGAGTGGCCATAGGACACAGTTATGTTTCAGCCTCCCAGCAGGACTGTGGTGTGCTGCCAAGAAAACACTCCTATTTACCCTGGACCAGCACAACATGCCCCAAGATGGCATCTCAGGCCAGGCCAACGAAAGCAACGTAGGCCAGCCTGATTGAAACAATTCTTTAATTGTGTTGCTCTCTTCCCAGGTGATTTGAGGCTATGTTAAGTCCACAATAAAACTAACCAGGAAAAGGACAAATGCTTAGAACTCCCATGGGCACAGGCTTCTCCTTCAGGGACTTCCATCCTCCATTGTGGCACACTGGTCCCGAGAGACCCCATGAACACTGGCAAGGCAGTGACTTCTGATTCCAGAGTGGACACAGACTCCAGCTACAGGCCTGCTTTCCTTACTAACAGCCTCTGGCAGCATCAACATTAAAATTGTTTGTTACATTTTTAAATGTATTTATTTAGGGGGATGAGATGATGCCACTATGTATAATATTTGTGTGTGTGTGTGTGTGTGTGTGTGTGTGTGTGTGTGTGTGTGTGTAGTCAGAGATAATTGGGCCCCATGGATAGAACTTGGGTCATTAGTTTTGGGTGCAGACACCTTTACCCGCTGAGCCGTCCTGCTGACCCTAGTGCTACAATTTAAGAGCTCTCTTGGAGCCAGGCTTCTCAACACAGGACACCAGTTTACATCAGGCCTAAGCAAAAAAGTCATAACTGCAGAAACCACGCATCTATCACTGACTCCCACATCGGCTCAAGTAGATGGCCCAGAAGAGGGCCAGCCAAGGTCCCCCAGCCTAGCCCTAGGGCACAGCGGGCAGATGTGCTCAGTCACCAGCTGGGTGTCCCGTCTCAGTCACCAGAACAGAGCATAGATTGTTCTCTCAGCCCCAGAAACCCACTTGCAGAATTTGTTTCATCCCTAGGAGAAAATCAGACAGCAATTGAGGACAGATCACCAACTGAGAAATGAAATACTTTCTTTGGATTTCTTACCCAGAAGAGCAGAAGGTGGAGAATGTCTTAAAAACCAAGAGAAGGGCTGGAATCTTTGGGAATGCAAACTTGTACAACAACTCTGGAAATGAGTATAGTAGTTTCTCAGAAAATTGGGAATCAACCTACCTCAGAATCCAGGAATACCACTATTGGGCATATACCCAAAGGATGCTCAAAGTTACTACAATGATATTTGTTCAACTATATTCATAGCAGCATTATTTGTAATAACCAGAACCTGGAAGCCACCTAGATGCCCCTCAACCGAAGAATGGATAAAGAAAATGTGTGCTCTTGGTGACTGGAGAGATGGCTCAGAGGTTAAGAGCTCTAATTACTCTTCCAGAGGTCCTGAGTTCAATTCCCAGCAACCACTTGGTGGCTCACAACCATCCATAATGAGATCTGGTGCCCTCTTCTGGCATGAAGGCAGACATGCAAGCAGAATGCTATATATGCAATAAATAAATAAACATTAAAAAATAAACAAATGTAAAAAAAAGAAAAAGAAAATGTGGCACATTTACACATTAGAGTACTACTCAGCAGTAAAAGAAAAATGATATCTTGAAATTTGCATGCAAATGGATAGAATTAGAAAACACTATTCTGAGTGAGATAACCCAGACCCCAAAAGATGAATATGGTATGCACTCACTCATAAGTGGATACTAGCCATAAACAAAGGATATTGAGCATATAGTCAATTATCCTAGAGAAGCTAAGTAATAAGGTGAACCCTAAGAAAAACATATATAAATACACCTGGAAAGTTGAAATAGACAAGGTCGTCTGACAAAATTGGGAACATCCGGGTGGGGAAAGAAGGGAGGGTGGAAGGGGAAGAGGAGAAGTGGAGGGGCAAGGAGAACTTGAGGGAATGGAATAGTTGAGATGGAAAGAGCTATCTAGATTGAGGAAACCATTATGGGGCTAGCAAGAAACTTGGTTCTAAAGAATTTACCAGGAATCCACAAGGATGACCTCAGCTAAGACCCTAAGCAATGGTAGAGAGGGTGCCTGAACTGGCCTTGCCCTGTAGTCAAATTGATGACTATCTTAAATATCACCATAGACCCTTCATCCAGCAACTGATGGAAACAGAGGCAGAGACCTGCTTCAGAGCACTGGCCTGAGCTCCCAAAGTCCAGCTAAAGAGTGAGAGGAATGGGAATATGAGCATAGGGGTCAAGACCATGATGGGGACACGCACTGAAACAGTCTACCTCAGCCAATGGGAGCTCACTGACCCCAGCCAGACTGGGAAGGAGTCAGCATAGAACCAAACTAGCCCCTCTGAATGTGGGTGATAGTTGCACGGCTGGGGCAGACTGAGGGGCCACTGCCAGTGGCACCAGGATTTATCTCTACTGCTTGTACTGGCTTTTTGGGAACCTATTCTCTTTGGATGGATACCTTGCTCAGCCTAGATGTAGTAGAGAGGGCTTTGGACCTTCCCCAAAGCAATGTGTCTTGCCCTTTCTGAGAAGTGGATGGGGTGGGGGTGGGGTAAGTGGAGGGAATGGGAGGAGGGGAGGGAGGAGGGGAGGGAGTGGGAACTTGGGTTGATATGTATAATGAAAAAAGACAGTTTGTTTTCTTTCTTTTTCTTTTTCTTTCGTTTCTTTTTTTTAAAGAGGGGCTGGAGAGCTGGCTCAGCATCTGAGAGCACTGGCTGCTCTTGCAGAGGGCCTAGGTTTGATTAGCAGCCACTTGGCAGCCAACACCATTTGGATTTCCAGTTCCAGGGGATCTGATGCCCTCTTCTGGCTCCAGTGGGCTCTGTGCACACGTAGGGCACATACATACATGCAGGCAAAGCACTCGTAAATGTAAAATCATTCCTTAAAAATCCAGAGGAAGTAATAATAGACTATGGTTATTCACACAGCTACACACTCCTTTTAAAACCAAAATAGGGGCATTTTCTGAAAACCGAAATTGAGTTTTTACCATAGGAACTGCAGAACTGGTTCGTTCACACTGAAGGAACTTTGGGTGGAAACATTAAGATCAAAACCAGAGCAAGTATGGGGTGGCCCCCAACTATAAACTGACTGCTTTGCAAACAAAAGGACCTGAGTTAGATCCCCAGAACTTCCATTTTAAAAATGCAAAGCACCTGGGAGTCAGAGACAAGCACAGGACTGAGTTCATCAGCAAGGGACGAGGGGCGTGGCTTGGTGGGACTGGGGGCGTGGCTCAGTGGTAACCACTTAGCTTAGCATATACAAGGCCTTGGGATCCATTCTAAGCACCCCAATGCCTAAAAGTCAGCTGCAGGGTCCCACATCTGAAGTCCAGGCACCCTGGAAGCTCACAGTTATTCTGAAGCAATCTGAGTGGCAGAAGCAAGAGAGACCCAGAATCAATGAGGTGGAAGGAGATGCCAACTCCCCAAAGTTTACCTCTGACCTCCACACATGTGCCCTGGCATGCACGTGACCCACACCCAATGATAATAAAGAAAATCAAACAATTCTTGAAAAGCAAAGGGAAGAATAAATAAAATGGATTTCATTTAAATGAAATACAAATCTCAAAGACAATGTAAAGAAGAAAACCAAGCTATGTGTGTGGCTTCTACATGCATCCGTGGGAGCAAAATTAATTCATCCAAGCTACAGAGTGTGCATGAGCCACCAGAAACAGCCAACGGCATGGGGAGGAGAAGGAACAGTCTGAACCATTCAGAAAACGGGCCCCAGGGGTGACTCCACGACCTGGCTTGGACAATGACTAGGTAGGGATGGGTAAGCCAAAGCTACTTGTCACCTCTTGCTCCATCCCAGTGCACTTGAGCCATGGCGAGTTCACCACTAATCTGTGTGCCAACCCATGGCAATGCTGAATCTTTCAAAAGGGCATGCTTATTTGAGAGGGACCCAAGATGAAGAACACAGAAAACCCAGGTCTCAGATCCAACTCCCTGAGGTAGGGTTTGAAGGATATATCGGGCAGAGAAGCAGGTGCTCTGAGGATGGAAACAGGAAAACGGAGGGCAAGGCTCTGAACATGTGACTCTCTTTGGGACGCATACTCAGAACGTGGTGGCATCATGGTAATTACCGTACTCTAACAATGCAATCCATTGTCTGCCATCTATTGGGTCCAAGTGAAGGGTCAGTGGCTTCAACAGTCACTGAAAAGTAACTCCCCCTGACCCCCACATGAAGGCATTGCCCCAACAGAGTTGGTGAAGTAATGGCATATAGCTCACCTGTGTGACTGCCAACTTTGACGTTTTCTCCCACATTGACTGATTGGCTGATGAACACGCGTATATCCGGAAGTCAAAGGACAATGGAGAGCAGTCGATCCCCGCCTTTCATCATATGGGTGCTGGGGATCGAACTCAGATCCTCAGGCTTGGCAGCAAGCGCCTTTGTTGTCTGAGCCATCTCATTAGCCCCAAAGCTGGTGATTTCAAATACCAATGAAAAGCAAGAAATGGAAAACCAGTAGGTTTATGGGTTTAGTCATGTGTCTCTTTAGTTCAAGATGGACAATGATGTCATTCTGATGTGGGTGGCAAATCTGGAAATACAGGGCCCCTGGGGGCTCCTCCTGATATCTCACAGCAGGCGCCTTCCACAGGTGCCTCCCCTTCTCCCCTCTCCCCTCTCCTCTGCTGCACTGGCTGTGTACTCTGGGCCACACACAGAGGACCTGACCCTGTCTTCCAGCTGGCTTCTAGCAATGGGAGCCCAGCAGGACACAACCCCATTTGTATATTGCAGAGGACAACCATTGGCTTGAGCTAGCCTAGTGGACAGGTGGATCTGACCAGTGAATTACAGCCATATGGGACTCTGCTAGGAGGAAGTGACCCATTTTAAAACATCTGTTGGAAAGAAGCCTAATAGCAATGGAGACCCAGGAAAAGCTGAAAAGCAGCCCTGAACACAGGTGTGAATGGTGGGTGTGCGCGAATGGTCTGGCCCAGGGGACACATTAGGCAAAGGAAAGCTCTTGTCTCACAGCAGAGCCAAGGCCGAGCAACAGCATGGTTACCTCAGAAATGTCCCTGGATATCTGGACTTCCTCTCTGGGGTCCTTGGTCATGGTGGGCATCTGTCTACCACCGAGCTGCTACTCTCAGATTTGTACAGGATGGTTTCCAAAGCCTGCTTCCTAACAGGGTTTTCTTCTAAGGCAGACAGGATTCTCTCATTCTGAGGTGTGCACTCACGTGTACCTGTGCCTGTGTTCCCGCGTGTGCTGTTTGTGTGGGTGATCCATGTGTGCTTAGGGGCATGAACATGTGTGGGGCTTCCCAGAGTTCCGGGTGGAGGCTGAGCTAGTGCCACTGCACTGACGCTGCCCTGGAAGGACATATCCCACAGCAAAGGACACGTGTCCCGGGCTGTTCCCGCAAAGCAGGACAGCACAATTCTTGCGGTGCAGTTTATTTTTGGAAGACAGACAATACAGAACTGGAGCAGCCTTTGGTTTGTTCTCACAAGGCCTTTGCCCTGCCCCCTTCTTTGCCTTTGGTTTTCTGAGATGAGGACTCACATAGCTTACGCTGGCACTGGGCTCTTTACCCCACTACCTCAGCCTCCCAATTGCTAGGATGATCCGTGTGGAATACTATGCCTGCTTTATGTGGTGCTGGGGTGGAACCCAGTGTTTCGTGAATGCTAAGCTACACCACCAGCTGAGCTACAGACCCAGCCAATTTCCCTTTTAATGGAGAAGTGGCTCTTTGTTATCTTCAAAGAAAGAAGGTAGCTTTTTATCAAAGTAGTTCAGGATATAGGCCTGCTGATTTTGAAAACCATTCATTCCTCAGCGGTGTTGAACTCTGAGAAAAGATTTATCTTTATGTTTATGAATGTTTTGTCTGCATGTATGTCTCTGTAACACATGTATTCTTGGTCCCCAAGGAGGCAGAAGAGGGCGCTGGATTCTCTGGGAGTTTTAGATGGTTGTGGGGTACCACGTGGGTTCTGGGCATCAAGCCTGGGTCTCCTCTGGAGGACCGCAAGAGCTCTTAACTGCGGAGCCATCTCTGCAGCCTCCTCAATGGCTTTTATGTATACAGTGTTCTGTCTGCATGTATGCCTGCACACCAGAAGAGGGCACCAGATCTCATTACAGATGGTTGTGAGTCACCATGTGGGTGCTGGGAACTGAACTCAAGATCTCTGGAAGAGCAGCCAGTGCTCTTAACCCCTGAGCCATCTCTCCAGTGCCTCAATGGATTTTAAAACCCAATGTGGAGGCTTGAGCCCCTCAGCATTTCACAGGCCAGCTGAGTTCCCTTTCTACTGCCCAGAGTAGAAACCCTGGGCTATGGGGCCCTGAGACAGTGCTGCTAGCTGAAGGGAGAAGAAAGAAGGCAGGGCACGAGGGGTTGGAGAAGGTGGCTCCAAGGAACAGGAAGCATGTGAGGGTTGTCTCCTCCTGGAAATCTATGCAGACCAGAAAGAAAGAGGCAGAGAGTCACTTTCTCATATATTGTGGACATTTTATCCCTCGTTCACAACAATGTTTGTAATAAACAATTATGATACCTATGCATTTTGCCTAGAAAGTTCCACCAAGCAGGCGTGCCACACTGCCTGGGTGACCTTCCACGTGCTGCGGACAGGGAGAGCTTTGCATAGCAGTCAACACAGCCGGGCAGTAGATCCTGGGAAGCATAAGTCAGCTCCCAGACCTGGACGTCTTCCTAGAGCATGGACTGCTGTCCTTACCACAGAAAGCTTGTGAAGAGCAAACTTGTAAAAAGAAGTGTACAAAAGGAAACATCCATATAACACAGTTGCACCCTGTAGACAAAGCATCCCTTTGAGATTGCCCACAGTCAGAGACGGCAATGGGAAAGAAGAAAAGAAGCTCAGATGTCCGCCCACCCTCACAGCACGAGATCAGAAGAGTTCGTGGTTTGCGTGGCTCCAGAAAGAGCCAGTCCTGTAGTTAGAGGACTCGCTGGTACAGACGCGGGGAGGGGCAGGCCTTGAGGCAAGTCCCGTTTGATTGTCACAATGTTGCTACTCTGAGACAATAAATACAAGCAGAGCAGTGCAGCTCTTCTTTGAATCAAGTAACTCCAGTTTAATAGAATACAATGTAGTGCATTTCCGGGCCTCATTCACAGTCTGCCTCTCTCCCAACACCTTTGCAGCAGAAGGAACCCAAAAAGCTAGGGAGAAAAGAAAACTCCAGGAGACCTGTCAGAACAGAGTTCACAGTTTTCGCAGGTCTGTGAAGAGATGATACCACCGTCTCCAGTGGCTGCTCTCAGTGGTTTACTTCTGGAGTGGTTTGTAAGAATGCCACCGTTCCCCTGAATCAACTGATTTCAAATGCCTGTAATAAACTCCGATCCATATGTCCACCCTATCAGCCAAGCTGCTCACCCAAAGCCTGAACTTGCATTTTCAAATCCTGGCCCCTGTAGGCAGGGGTCTGGGGCCTGAGTGTCAGCACCCAACGGACAGCCCCGTGGCAAGACTCTGGGACAAGGCCTAAGGCAGGGCAGGGATACCCTCACCCAGGCCCAGGTGCCTTTGGTGTGGGGCTGGCCTATAGGCCAAAGATGTGTATAGAGAGAAGGCAGGAGGCATCTCAGGTGCGCCATTCTAACCCTGAGCCTCATGACACTGCGGGGGGCTAGAAGCCACACCAAACGGCTAGCACTAAGCATCACATGCATCTAGCTAGTGGTGGGGTCTGTGTGTGGGACAAACAGCTGAGGTGCAAGTCATCAGGGCTAGAAAGGCTACTTTTGGCTTGTCCTATAAGGTCTCAGGCAGAGACAGGGCAACATGCAGGAAGAACCACTTACTCCATCCTGAACCTGATACAAAGTAGTCCTGGTGGGCATGGATGGTCTCCTGACGTCTCTTGCACTGCATATGAATGTAACCCACTGCAGGGTCTAACCCTGACTTTTCCTGATGGCGTAAAGGCAGGACTTGAGAAGAGACAGAAAAGATTCTCAGGGCAAGGTGCACAAAAAGGGGGGGAGGGGAGTCAAGGCATCGTGGAGACACCTTTCTACAAGAAAGAGTTGTTACATTGTTGTGGTATATTATCTAGCAGCCTGCATGGTCAGAGCTCATCAGACCGTTTCGAGGACAGGGCCTTACAGCATTGCAAATGTGACTCATGGATACAGTCACCAAATACCCACAGATAGCAAGTGGCTTCTTTCTCTGGGTTAAAGGTCTCATCAAGAGGAGTGCCGCTGATCTCTGAACTGCCCACATGCTGACCATTCAGCCTCCCTAGCTTATTGTCCCTGCTTCTTGCAGGACGGCCACCAATGAGGATGCTAACACAAAGCCCTCAGAGGGAGCAGCCAAGTCCCTGGATGCTCTGTGTGGATAATCTCCAGGTGGGTACCATGAAACACAACTGGCAGTCAGGAGAATGGCAGCCACAGTTGTAGCTCAGGACAGCTTCAGAGAGGCCTACATGAGGTACATGGTGTATCCAGGGACCAGGGGTGAGAGACCACCTGAACAGTGGAAAGGTTTATCAGGGAGCTGGCAGGCGCCCTCATGTATCTGGCTCTTGAGCCTGAGTGGTAAGGAGTCCACATCCCAGTCTGAGCTGACGTTATGGGGTCTCCTCCGCTGGGGAAGCTGAAGTAGAGCCAGTCTAGCAGTCCAGGCCCTTCCTCCCAAGGCCACCAAGCACTCCAGTTCCAGAATGCCTCTGGCTCCTGAGCCTACTGCTTCTAGCAGGGGCTCCCTGAAGTCTAGCAAGCTGCTACAGCAGCACCTTCAATCTGGATCCAGGCATGACATCAGCCATGCCTGTAGCAGGCATGTGAAGCAGGGTGTGAAGGAAGAAGAGAAGATCATTATTCTGGGATTTATTAATTTAATAGAAAAATCAAAGAGGCTCTCCTCCCCGTATCCTTCTGAAGCAGATGAAAAGCAAAATCCGACCCCACCGAAACAAAAAAACCCCAAAACCCCAAAACCACCCACACCCACATTCCTAGTGTAGTTTGTATTGCTCTCAGAAGCGCTGCGTTCGAGATAAGCAGGGGGAGGCCTAGGAGAGCAAAGCCTGCAGCCTGGACTCCTCGGGCCATTCACAAACTGATTTCAAGACTCAGGGCTTCTGAGGAAGTCAGAGGCATTAGCGAAATGGTGAAGGCTCTGAGCTCTCTTTATCCGGGGCCAGGTGCATGCATGGCAGGCCCACTGGCCTGTTTCCTTCGCATTTGTGAGGTGACGGTGGGTGGGGGGAAGGACAGAGACCTCAAGCAGGCAGAAAGGCAGAAGAAAAACCCCATCAGAAAGGAAGCTGGCCCTCAGGAGTGCCCAAGATGGCTCAAGAGCTGGCAGAGGCCAGGGCAGGCAAGCCTTCACCTGGAGGGAGAGAATCAGTGTCTCGGTTTGCTTGACTTAACCCTTCACCCTTACAAGCAGTCGTGATTGTTGCCACCGCCCAGGAGCAAGAGGAGCAGTCCACAGCCACTCTGTTGTGCACGGACCGCGGAGGCCAGGAGCATCGTCTGTAAAGTGGACAAAGCTGCCATGTGGAGTCAGGCCCGGACTACTCTCAGGCTTCTCCAGGTCTCCTTCTTCTGGTGTGCCCTGTTAATCTTCTCTGCCTTTACTCTGAACTCTGGCTGCAGTATGCCAGAAAGAATACCCGGTTTTTCCTTGTTAGAAAACGCGAAATGACTGTAAAAGGGACTATGGAAGGTTCCAGACAGAAGGTAAAAGTATATGACGCTGTTTCCCGAGGACCTAGATCTCCCAGAAACCAGGCAGGCCTTCCTGTGCTGAGTAAGGAGGAAAATGTGCCTCTAGGGCCAGCCCACGGGACCCTGGCAAGGCACCAAGTGCAGGCAGAGGACCCCTGTTGTCTGCCAGGACAGCTTCTGTCACTGAAGTGGTATTGGGCAACGGTGGATGTGGATGGCAGCCATGACACTTTCCTGGGCAGAGGCAAGAAAGGATGAGGGCAGGGAGAAGCTGCGAGCCAGCCACAGACCAATTTGTAAAAATAAATTCTAATTCTAACAAGCACTAAATGTGTCTGACTGAGAACAAGGAGGCCTGATGGTGACACCACCTCCTGAAGAGTGTCCCAGAGGAGTCCCACAGGCTGGAGCCCCCAGACACCACAACTTGGAGGTGTGGGGCCCAGGTGCAGGACTTCAGCCTGCTGGCTACAGAGGACGAGGGGGCCATGGACCTGTATGGAGGTGCTGTATGAACTCAGGGATTCCACATTCTGCAGAGTTCTTGGGCGTTCACTTTAAAAAGAGACATAAGGTGCTTAAAACACAGCCTCCAGAGAGGCAGTGCCAACGGTGCTGCAGAGGATGGAGGGGTGGTCTTCAGCCCCTGGACAGAGCAGGGGCAAAGGGGCCAGATCTACATTCAGTGTGTGCTTATCTCTAAGACTTCCTCCCCCTGGCTAGAAGCAGAGGTGCTAAGCAGGGCAGGACAAATGAGCTCTGTAGGAGAAGGATCCAGCTGACCTGTCCCCCAATGAGGACAGCGGCACCCATGAAGAGCCAGTGTTCTGGGGTGCAGGGCACAAGGTGGGGGGCAGGTTAAGTTCCCAAAATAACAAATAAGAAACAAAAGCCTCATTCTAAGTTTAAGAAGGGAGAGCAGCCAAGGCCGCCTCTTGGAGGCAAAGTTCTGGGGGAGCCCCACAGCCCCACCACCTTCCCCAAGCCCGCCTCTGTCCCCGCAGAGGGCCGATGGGACCCTGGGTGCTGGCTGACCATCTTCACCTGGCAGCTGAGTTCTTTGCTCTTGGCTCAAGTTTTGTTAATATTAGTCACCAGTTAATAAGAAAAATAGTCTCTAAGTGTCTCTTTCCCTCGTTCTCGTGTGTTCTGTTTTTAATTGAGTTAATTGGATACCGCGTCAGGTTATGGGTGTTCAATCACAGCATTAATTATTCCTTTTTCTTAAGCTCTTGGTTGCCATAGCTGGAGCCTTTTTCTATCTCGGTCACTCCTATCAGTCTTCGGACTCCGAAGGAAGCTTTAAAGACAAGAGAGAGAAGGTTAGAGGCTAGCCTCACGAGGGCACCCTTGCTGGTCTTGCCATTCCCTACCCCTAATCCCTTCCTCTCAGTGTGCAGCCGCTCTAGAACAGGAAGCCACACTAGAGTGAAAGGAGGGCACAACTTCCACAGCCCAACATGCAGGAGCCTCCCAGGGTCACCATGATAAGCCATCAGCCCTGGGTGGTGGCCCAGTGACTCCAGCATGGGAGCTGGCATATCTGTGCTTCTTTTACCTGCTCCTACAAACCCCAAGAACGTCAGGATGAGGAGAGGGGATCCACTGGCAAAGACACCCAGGACAAAGCTGAAGAGGGGGGACAGTAGGATGGTGGCCCAGCACAGGAAGTTCAGGAGGGTCCACGGCCTTCGGGCAGGCTTGATCGGCTCTCCTGGGAATGTGCCCTTCTGCTTGTACATCTCTTGCAAGGCGTCCTGAGAGTGAAGGGGAGAACAGGAAGTTGAGACTGTCAAATGGGACCCTGATACAGGAGAAAACTCAGCAATAAAAGCCACTGGCCAAGACACAAGCCACAGAATAAAGCAGACAACACCCTGGTACAGGAGGAGCAGGAACCACTTCCGCGGAGGACCTTTAGTCACTAGTACAGAGGACGTGTCATCTGGACCCAGGAGTTAACTAGGAAATGGCCAGTCAAAGCTGCATGTGGTCACAAGTGGCAGATGGCTGGCTGGTTCAGACCCTAACAGTTACCAAAGCCCAGGCAAGGGATAGCAGCATGGACCTGCTTGGGTGCTGGGCCTGGCCACAATCCACACTCACCTCTCATACCATGGCATCCAGGGACCAAACTTAGAACATTATCTTGCAGAGCAAGCACTTTTACCCACTGAGCCATCTTGATGGCTCCACACCATTCCTATATTGTTTTCCTCCTCCTCCTCCTCTTCATCCTCTTCTTTCTTTGTCTTCTTCCTTCTTTGACATGGGATCCTTGGTAACCCAGGTTGGTGTGGAACTCTCCACATAGCTGATACTGGCCTTTAACTTCTGCTCCTCCTAAGAGGCTAGGATGTTGGAATAGCAGGCATTAACTGCCACCAGCTACATTTTCTTCTTGAGAGGTGTACTATCCTCTCTGTGTGTGTCTATTTATCTATCTACCATCTATCTAAAACTTAACTGACATATTTATGGGTCATGGTCTCTCTCTCTCTCTCTCTCTCTCTCTCTCTCTCTCTCTCTCTCTCTCACACACACACACACACACACACACACTGTGTAAGGAGCAGAGGCTGGCTGGGCACTACCTCACATCTGCCATCTATTTGTGTTGAGAATAACTAGAGTCCTCTCCACTGAAGATTCTGAAATTCAGAGTTGATATCAGCCACGCCAGTAATCCTAACACCGCTTTGGGACGTCCCACGCCATCAGCCACACCAGTAATCCTAACACCGCTCAGCTCTAGGATGTCCCACCCTTCCAGTCTTCTACCCTCTACTATGGTGAGACTGGCTTCCATCGGTAAGGGAGCATGGGCTGTGTCCTCCCGTTCCTGGCTGGCTTTACTTCTGCACTATTCCTTCATTTCCATCCACGTTGTTCCAAATGACAAATTTGATATGTAGTGGCTGAACAGTGTTACCCTGTGTTTTACACATCATATTTTCTTTTCTTTTTATTTCTCTTTGTTTTGTTGTTGTTATTGGTTTTTCTTTCTTGAGGCAGGGTTTCTCTGTGTAGCCCTGGTTGTCACTGAACTTGCTCTGTAGACCAGGCTGGCCTTGAACTCGGAGATCTGCTTGCTTCTGCCTTCTGAGCCCTGGGATTAAAGGTGTGTGCCACCACCATCCAGCTTCATCATAGTATCTTTATTCGTCCATCAGAGGGTGGGAGGACTTCTACCATGAACAGCACTGGTAATGCTGGCTGCATGTGCCTTTGGCTCTCAAATTAAGTTTTCTCCTGATAAGTCCCCACAGGAGGACTTCAGGGTCCCATGGTGGTTTAGCTCCTAGAGTTTCTTTGATTTTGTTTGGATTTCTCTTTCAGCGAGTTCATTTTGGGTATATGGAAATACCTTTTGGACACTGGTTCTGTACCCTGAAACTTTAGGGAATTTTCCAGTTCTAACATTTTGGCAGTTCTGACTTTTGTGAAATGGAAAGTTGTGCTGTCTGAGGACAGGGTGGTTGGATTAGCCTCCTTTCCAATCTGGACTTCCTTCACCTCCTTCTCTTCCTAAGCGCTCTGTGAAGTGCTATGCTGGATAAGGATGCCTCGACAGACGGATGTGCTGAACCCCAGGACTCTTCCATCAGGATGATGAGTCTGTGGCACATGGTCTGAGCTGTGTGAGCCAAGAACCTTTTACACCTTCTTTGGTGGTAAAGGAGATGGGCATACGTTATCCAGGTTTCTAAACAGGTGCACATGAAGCCAGTAAAACCAACCTCATATGATTTTGATTCCATTTGTTGGTTGTTGTCTTGTGTTATTTTTGTTAATACTAATTCCATTGTTTTGTTTAATCAGTCTTGACCAGAGTTTTCTATTTTATTAATTTTTTTTTTGAGATAGGGCCTCACCATGTCCAACCTTGGATTTCCTGAATGCTGGCCTTGAACCTCAAACCTCTGTCTCTTGAGTGCTGGGATCAAAAGTGTGCTCCTCTACACCTGGCTCCTTCTTTATTATTTATTTAACGTGCATTGGTGTCTGCCTGCATGTATGTCTGTGTGAAGGTGTTAGATCTTGGTGTTACAGACAGTTGTGAGCTGCCACGTGAGGGCTGGAGATTGAACCTGGGTCCTCTGAAAGAACAGCCAGTGCTCTTAACCTCTGAGCCATCTCTCCAGCCCCTTTGTTAATATTCTTGAGAAAAGCGTTTGGTATGCAGTGGGAACCTGATACACGGTAAGCGCTGCACACAGGGCACAGCCCACAGCACCGCTCTGCTGGCAGGCTGATTTTGTTCTCCACTTGCCCCAGGCCTTTCTGCTGCTTCGTTCACTCTTCTGCAGGCCTTCTTGTCTCCACTCTCATCGTTACATGCTCATTCATTCTGTATCTGCTACTTCTCAAGTCCCTCTGAGGACTTTGATTGTCCTGCCAGGCATTGGCAAGGCTTTGCTGCCATGGACATTTTGTCTTGTGGTAGCTTGCAGCTGGCCTTCACCTGGGTCCCACCTGTACAAACCCTGAACAGTCTGCCTCTGGGGTCACCTCCTCCAGTTGTGCACGGGTCTCCCTCAGGAACCTGAGGGAGCTCTCTGTATACCACTTTCTATTCCAGTGTCTCCATCTACTGGAACTGAGGGTGGGCCAAGACAGTCACCAGGGCAACACTCTCCAGCACGAAGGAGGAGGAAGTCCCTAGGCTGACTTCCTAGAAGGTGGGGTCTCTAGGGTGGTAGCATGGGTCACATGTAGTCACTATATAGTAACACGGGTCACACGCAGTCACTATATAGTGACATGGGTCACATGCTACCACCTTATAGTTCTGTGCAAAGTCACATCTCACCATCTGATCCCATGGGGCTACGAATCAGGACTTTGGGGGAAACCAGCAAACACTAGCAGAGTGTGTATCATCAGCATAGGTCCCTTCCCCTCAGGTCTCGCTCTCTTTCCTCCTTGGTCTCTGGAGCTCCCTTACTTCCTTGGGAGCTGCTCAAAGCACTGGTAAGGACTGTTTCCCGCAGGCTTTTCTGATCATCTGATTTCCAACAATGCTGAAATGGACACCTATTGTCCCAGGAAGTGAGCATAGGATAAGCATGCACTTTGGAGTGAACTGGACACATGGGCCCCATGACATAAATATGCTGTTGTAAATCTAGGGGCTGTCCACAACATAGGCATGTTATTGTAAATCTGGGTCATGTCTGTTACACTCATAAAATTTCTTTAAAAGGCCATCAACACAGTCTCACACATGGGACACTGTGCAAGGCTTCTGCACAGCTGTGCACACCAAGCACCGGGCCAGATGTCACTCTTCATTGGAGGGCTAATTTCTCAAATTTTAAGAAAAAGAGAAGAATCTAATGCAGGTGAGAACTACCAGTGCTTGTTGATGTGGGATTCATCTCTGCACGCTGTGAATATTCTTTATTGACACTGGTTAATAAAGAAGCTGCTTGTGGCCAATGGCTTAACAGAATAAAGCTAGGCAGGAAAACTAAACTGAATGCTGGGAGAAAGAAGGTGGAGTCAGGAGAAGTCATGTAGCCACTGTGTAAGCCACAGTCACATGGCAATACACAGATTAATAGAAATGGGTTAATTTAAGATATAAGAGTTAGCCAGAAATACGCTTAAGGTATTGGCCAAACAGTATTGCAATTAATACAGATTTCTGTGTGATTATTTTGGACATCTGGATGGCTGGGAAATGAACAAGTTAGCCCCGCCCCCAACAGAGAAGCATGCAGCACCTGCCTATCCTCCTTACCACCCCACCTGCTTTGGAGGTAGAAGATGGGCAAGCAGGAGCCTTTACCTTCTCCTGGTACAGCTTGTGAAGCCACTGGGCTGCGTCATTCTCATCTGCGGGGATGTCTTCCAGGGGGAACCTCCTGTCGTGCCAAGAAGATTAAGAGCAACGTGAGAGAAGGGAAAACTTCTGCTCGTGGTTGGGAGGGAGCGAGTGAAACCAGCAGGCAACAAAATAAGTCTTGGTGGTCAGCCGACACACTGAAACCTTCTGGGCTCCCACGAGGGCTAAAAGATGCCTCTATATCTGGGGACCCTTTGAGCTACCTGCCTGGCAGAGCATGCCTTGACTTCCCCATAGGGTGATTGCAGTGGCCTTGGTCTCTCCTAACACAGTCACTGTTGGAGATAATCAAGACAAGGTCTGGGCCTTTGACCTTGACTGTCACCCTCACTGGGCTGAGGGAGACTGGGAGATGAAGAAAGCACACTCTGGGCAAGTCTATGAGACTTCTTCCAGAGAGGTCTCTGACCTGACCATTTGTTGAATCCATTGATGGATTTAATTTTGAATAACTTTTGGGAGGCCCTGTAACTGTGTAAGGCCCCTGGCTGGGGTGTGCCTCTAAAAGGTATATACTGGCCCCCTCCTGTCATTCTCTCTGCTTCCTGACCACCACGAGGTAAGCAGCTTGGTTCTGCACAAATGCTCCCTACCCCTGATATTTGAATCTCTCCTTAACCCCCACAATAATGGAGCCAGATGACCATGGTCTGAACTCTGACACTAGGAACTAAAACACATCCCTCAGGTTGTTTATGCAGAAGTGACAAACACAAGGTGAGTTGAAGTGCCCAGAAAGGAGCAAGGGAGGGGAGAGAGAGGAAGGAACAGAGGAGGAGGGAGGGAGAGAGACAAGCAGAAGTCAGCAAGGGAGAGATAGACAGGGACAAACACTGCTCCTGGGTTAAAGACTCTATAAGGCCAATTAAACAAACTTCAAGACTATGGAGAATTCAATGTGCAGACTACAGCCAAATTATCTTCAATTATTTTCAGTCTCGTACAAAGCCATCCACTACCTACCCTGTGTCTGATCTAGCATCCTGGAGACTATCAAAAGCTAACAATATATTCTAAGCAGATGACCAGCTCCTACAAACCCAAAGGCTAAGATGCCATGAGCTAGCTTCCGAGACCTGTAGTAGTCCCTTGCTCTACCTGTGGCTCCTATCATGCATGTGATAAATACTTCCTAACTTTCTCTGGTCTGTAACTAATAATAATATCACATAACTACTTCCACAGTGGGAAACAGCATTTGGAGGAGACTTCAATGTGTGGTTTGGGGCCATGGTCACTCATACCTGACTCTAAAGCAAACCGTCTCTTATTCCTTTTGAGATGAGGGCAGTTTCTGTGCCAATAATTGTTGAATTATCTCGGCTCGAGAAATAATCAGGCTAGCTAAAAAATAGAACAATTATATTTTTCTTTATTATAAGGGGCAAACTCACGAAACAGGAATGAGAAGTCTGAGCTCAGCTGTGTAGAGCAGGAACCACAGAGACAGAGAGCACACCAGGGCTGCATTTTTTCCAGGTACCCAGAAAGTCACGCCCTAACTTGGTCCCACCTCTTAAAGATAATTGGCTGACAAAGATTCCCCATCAAATAACGTTTTGTTAGACACGTGGATCACTGCTTCAAGACAAAACTACATATCCCAGGAAGGAAAAGTATTCAACATTGGGAAATTTTAATCTCAGCTTACAATAAATGTTTCCATGTGGACCCTGAGCTGTCTTAGCCCCTATTCTGGGAGTCTGTTGGTAAACAAACAGGTGGCTGCCTAGCAACTACAGGTGAAGCCTTTCCCAGTCACGTGGCTCAGCCCTTGCTGTGGAATCCAATCAGACTGTGAATAAACAGAGAGTGTGAACTACACAAAGAAGTGTATGGAGACCTTTCCATCACTTTTCCACTGGAGACCCGGAAGAGATAGACATGCTGTGCCCATGCCCCACAGCTCACAGGGCAGGTCTGGGAGATGAAATTCTGCCACATATGGAAAGTACATATCCTCACCTTCTAGAAGCATCTGATGGCAATGAGCATCATTGCTCCCAGAGGAGCATCTCAACTACTGTGCTTGACTTGAAATCACAGGCTGAGAGAGTGATGCTGAGCCACTTGTGGGGACAGTCAGCTAGGACTCTGTCACCACCTAAGAATAAGTGTTTGCGTCATAAGCTTCTTTAAAAAGTTAGGCCCGAGCTGGGCTCATGGTTTTAATTCCAGCACTCAGGAGCCTGGTCTGCACAGTGAGTTCCAGGGTAGCCAGGGCTACACAGAGAAACTCTGTCTCCAAAAACAAAAGGCAAGACCCAGAGCTGGGTGTGGTGGCCCACACCTTTAATCCTAGCACTTGGGAAGCAGAGACAGGTTCCTGGCCAGCCTGGTCTACATGTCAGGTTCTAGGCCAGCCAAGCCTACATAGTGAGACCCCATCTCAAAACATAACTATTATTGGAAGGAAGGAAGGAAGGAAGGAAGGAAGGAAGGAAGGAAGGAAGGAAGGAAGGAAGGAAGGGGAAAAAAGAAAGAAGGAAGGAGGAAGGAAGGAAAGGAAGAAAGGAAGGAAGGAAGGAAGGAAGGAAAGGAAGAAAAGAAGGAAGGAAGGAAGGAAGGAAGGAAGGAAGGAAGGAAGGAAGGAAGGAAGGAAGGAAACTAGACCCATTGGCATATTCTTGTAATGCCAGAACTTGGGACGTGGAGCAAGGGAATCAGGTGCACCAGGCCAGCCTCACAGGGAGGTCCTGCTTTCCACAGGGAACTGCAGTACTTCACAATGCCCAGGAGGTGGCAGAGAGCACACAAGACTAGAGTGATCAGCGCCCTCCTCGTGGAGACACATCCCATGTCCCCAGGTGACATGGGAACTCCTAGGCATTCTGCACCCTCTGCATGCTGTGTTTTCTGGTGTGCCACATGCTTCACACCCTAGAGTTCCCTTTGTTTCACTACTCTTGTACGCTGAAGTCATTATGAAGTCACATAGGGACACTTAAACAAACACTGTGAGTCTGTGCGGTCACCAAGAAGACTGCTGGAAGAATGGGGGGGTATAGACACAAGGTGGCTACACGCGACAGGTGCTTTGCATCCAGGGGGTCGAGGGAGGCCACAGTTTCATCTGTTTAATGTTTTAAAGACTTCATTTGCTGGATGTAAAGGGAACTATGAGTAAGGGGGAAGGGCTGTGATGAGCATGGCTCTGGCTTGGTGGCCCTCACAGTGGCCCGCGGTTCTTTCTTCCAGAGAGAAAAGCCACATGAAATGCCCACAGCCTGAGACAGATCTGTGCATTTAAAGTAAGGCCCTCAGGGGCTGCGGCTGTGTAGGCTGTTAGGGACCTTTCCACCTCAGCACACACACCCAGCAAAGTACCACTGCAGGCTCAGAGCCACATCAGGGGGAGAGGCAAGAGCATTTGAGCAGACAAAATTTAAACCTCTGCCTTCCAAGGGCTCCATCCACGTGTGGGGGAGGAATTGACACAGTCAGTGGGTGTAGCTGGGGGGGGGGGCACCTCCTACAGCAAGAAGGCTATAAGGCTTAGACCTCCTTCATGTCTCTCCCTGGTGTGTGTGTGTGTGTGTGTGTGTGTGTGTGTGTGTGTGTGTGTGACGCCACATACACATTCACACTACCATATACATTATGAAAGAAGTAAAAATAAAAGCAAACGCTGACAAGACGCATGTAGATGAGGTCCCGCTGGCTTCCCTCTCTTGACAGCTACAGCTTGAGCTCTAGTTACCCTGAATTTCCATGGAAGTACTCCACATCCCAAGGCTAACACAGGCATGCCAGCACAGAGAACAGAGGGCCCTTGAGGGTACACACATGCAGGCTTGCCCTGTCACAGCTTCTAGAGTGCTATCACCCTCAAGGGAGGCTGAGGGAAGGCCCTTAGATGTGACTGCAGGGGCATTCTGGATGATGGGAAGGGCATATCTGTGCAAAGTCCATGGTCAAGGGCAGACCAGCCAAGGCCTCTGCAAGCTCTTGAGATGCCCACTGAAATATAGCGGGACACAGCTACAGAAATATCACAGAGGAAGTATCAGAGATGGAGGAGGCCTCCTAGTCATAGCTTGGTGTCCCTGTGGGGGCACTTCAGCTAGATGGTTGGCTGGGCAGCAAGAGGGGCTGGATGAGTGGGACCTGGAGCAGTTAAGCCAGGGACAGAAGTGTGACTGACCTCTGAGGGGCTCACTTCTGGACATGACCAGATTCTCAATCATCGTCATCTACCCTAGCACTATGGTTTTGGTCTCTGCTGTCTCTTGAAGACTATGAATTAGCAGCTTGGTCTCCAAGGAGGCCCTACTTTAAAAAAAAAAGTGGGGCCCAGTGGGAGGCCCTGGGTGATGGCCATCCCTGGAGGGGTCAGCACCTTGGTCCTTCCTCTTTTACCAACTGGTCGATGAGGCGATTGCTATAATCAGTCGTGTGTTGTGTTCCTGCCATTATGTGCTGACTCCACACTGGACCAAAGCAACAGACTCAACCATAGACTGAAACTAAGTTTCTTCTAAGTTGATTGTCTCGGGTGTTTGTTACAGTGATAGGAAGCTAACTAACACACCTGGCATTGGAAGCCACCTAAGGCCCAGGGTTAATCACCATAGTCCCTTGGGTGGGCTGGACCCTTGCTGGAAGATAAACAACATGAAGGAGAGAATTAGGCTCACTTGCTGACTCCAATCCAGGGCAAGTTCCCAGGACAGGATACAGGGTCCTGAACCTCAGTTTAAAGCCCAGGAGAAAAAAAGCAACAAGCTCTTTGCTTACGTTCACAGCCTTATTTCTGGAAGCTCCCACACAGTGTAATTTGTAACCAACATGAGCTCAAGTCTGCTTAGAAAAACCAAGCGCAGGTGTCAAACGGAAGCGATTTTGGGTGGATTATTTCCTCAGGAGACACAGAGAAGAACATCACCTTGGCCGTGGCTCCAGTCAACACTGAGACATGACTGCACCCACACTGTCTAAGGCAGGCTGCCGTGTGTGAGGTCTCAGAGCAGGCAGTTCCAATGGGTCCTGACAGTGTATGTGTCTAAGAAGATGACCAAGCAGTTCCTGAAGGCGCCATCACCTGGGCTCTGAAGAGCAGGCAGGGCCTTCCCCAATCAGAACTCCCTGGAGATGCCCAAGCCACTATCTAGAAGTTACCAAGCCAGATCAGAGCCACCTGGTGACAGTCCCACTCTACCGGGGGCTGTGCAGGAGGTCCCATGTCACTGGCTGAAAGTGAGAGACCAGAGGTTAACATTAGTTCACTAGACTGTGTGACTGGGAGAGCAACTGACAGTGGCGGGATGTGGGACAGAGCTTTCCTCAGAGAGACATACACGGTATCCGCTGAGACTGAGAGACAGACAAGAAATGACCCTCACACTGATTAGGGGAACACAGCTGGGGACACTAGGGACTCTGGTGTTGCCATCTATGTCCCACATCTTCAGGAGTACTGCGGAGGGTCAGCCTCGTCAGGGCGCTCACCTCACACACATGTCCGCCTCATATTTCTTCCCATAGAGGATTCCCAGCAGGGACGGGTTCTTACTACTCCTGAAGTTCAGGGTCACATCGTAGATGGCTCCAGCTGTGGGGAGGAGGCAGGACCAGTGAAAGATGGATGACGGGAGACACTCTACAGTAGTGACATCACCACCAAGCAGAAAAGTCACTTTTACACTGGGTCTGCCCCTCGACATGCAGAGCGGGGATGGAGGGGCGACGATCTTCACTCCCGGCTGGCTGCGGCGTGCTCAGACCCTCTCTGCTGATGGTTCCTGCGTGCCCAGTGCTCTTCAGCCCTTTCTGTGGCTTCCCTAACTCCTCCCAGGTGAAGCAGACATCTCTGATCTGACTTCTTCTTCCCATGGCTTGCAGTATTTACTGTGTTACTTTGACAGTTTTCGACTAAGCAGCATTTTATCATCCGCAAAGAGCTGCGAGATCTGAAAACATGTCAATCCTACTTCCTCCTCCTCCCCTAGGCTTTGAGTGTATCTTACACTTTATAGTTTGTATACTTTTTAAAGCTTTTCTTTTCTTCTCTTTTTAAAACACAGGCTTACGTAGCCCAGGCTGGCCTCAAACTATGTTGCTGAGGATGACCTCGAATTTATACAGTCAAAAGTGATCTTCCAACCCTGATTTTATCTCCTGAGTACAGGCCTGTGCCACAATATCTGGGTTTATGGGGTTCAAGGACATAGGACCTCATGTATTCTAGGTAAGTCTTCTACCAACTAAGCAATATCCCCGGCTCCATTTAACTTCTTGCTGCATAACAGTAGCCTAGAAGGTAGTGGCAGACTCCAGTTTCTCACCATGGGTCCCGGTCTCCTACCTGTCCCCCGGAGGCACTGGACCGCAGTGGTAAAACCCTTGGTCCGGGGCAGTAGATGGTACTTGAGTGGCGGCAGCCCCTTGGAGGTAGCCACCTCCATGCTGATGCGGTGCTTGGTCTCTGTGAAGCGTGTTCCTTCGCAGTAGAGAAGAAACTAGGTACAGAATGAACGTAGGGTAGGGAGAGGCAAGAGGGTTATTCCAGGCCAGCAGGGAAGGAACCAGAGCCCTGCCAGGCAAAGCCCCTAACATTCTGGGTCTCACATGCTACAGCAGCATAGCACAGGCTGCTGGGTGCACAAAGAACTGAAGCACAGAATCATCCAGCGACAAGCATGTGGTGTCATTGAAGTGGCATTTTATTCTAGGGCTGCAATCTGCACTCCCATCACACAAATGAATGCATACAGAACGGTTTTCTGAAAGAACTATCCAGAAGAAGAGAAACCTGAAGGTGTCTCTGAGCAGCAGCCTTTATCAGAAGACAGAGCATCTGTTGTCCCTGAGAAATGTGAACTAAGAGGCCAGGTTTCCAAGAGTAGACAAGAAAGATGAGATTTGTTATGGCTCTCCCATCTCCCTGCACCCTAGGAGGGTGTGTGCCAAAGTTAGGCTTGTAGCAGAGGGAACAGATGAAAACTATGTCCCAGGAAAGGCGCCAAGTCTGAAAGGTCAGGTGAGATGGTCTTGTGGGTACATGTATGCACAGATGTGTGTGTTAGACTGGCTGGCCAGTGAGTCTCAGGGGGTCGCTTGTCTCCACCTCCCCAGCGCTAGGATTATTCGCATGCGCACCACAGCCTGGCTTTTCTGTTTGGGTGCTGGGGCTCAGACTCAGTTTCTTATTCTTGTGTGGCAAACACTTTACCAAATGAGCCATTTCCCCAGCCAGAGATCCTACAATGTATGACTTGGGCCATGGCAAACACACAGGAGGACTGAGTTGCCCCCCTCGGCCACCGCCATCTCATGGTACATGCAGCACACTCACCCACATGCATTCTGGGTAGTCCGCCAAGCGCTTCAGCCCCTCTTTGACAATGTCCCGGTCTTCCTCCCATTTCCTTTTGCAGAATACGATCTCCAGAAAGTACCACGTCCAGCCGATGAGAGGCACGCACAGCAGCTCCCTCTTAGCCAGCACCTTGGAGCTCTGCAGGGAGCAGGGAGGCCAGTGGCATCTGTCAGAAGTGGGGAGGGCCTGGCCGGAAGCCCTGACAGCCACCCCAGGGGCTCAGGCTTTACTTTTCCTGGTTCAAAGCATTTGCCATAAACAGGACCCTGGCTTATGGATCAGCACACCTCAAGCACACTCAGGGAGGGGACTTCAGAAACTGTTCAAGAGTCAAATTTTGGGAGGAGGGCAGGTGCACCAGGATATGGAGGATAACACCTCAGTTCCAGGTCCCTTTTTTGACCTCCATTTTCCTGCCATGAGTTAGGGGCTTTGGCTGCACTGAAATCCCTGGCCCTCTTCGTGTCGTTTAAATTCATCGGAGGCCACTCAGCTAACTGCAATTATTCATTTGGTCTTGAGTGGAATCCTCTGGAAGGTGAAAGGTGCTGACAAGAAATGAAGTCACAGCTAGTCCCAAGAATAGGCAGGAAACTGAAGAGGGTGCCACACGGGGAAGACACACACCCCATCTCACTATTAAGGGGGCAAGTCAAGAAACCTCCAAGGGACAAGCCTCTACAGTCCTGGGAGCTTCAGATCCCAGAGGTTTCCTCCTAGGGCCCTATTTCACCATTACTCCTCCAGACCCTCCCCGAACCCCCTGGGAGTCACCCCCAGACCCCATCGCTCACCCCCAGCCCCTCCCTGACCCCATCACTCACCCCCAGCCCCTCCCTGACCCCATTGCTCACCCCCAGCACGCCAAACCGCTCGCACATGGTCCACCCACAGAGGAAGTCGATCTCGAAGTTGTGGTTAAGGATGACAACTGCGTGCTCCTTCCCAAAGCGGTCCACGGTGGCCTGGTCGGTGAAGAGAGTGCACTCCGTGCAGGACCACCACTCCAGGAGCATGACCAGCTCTGCGGGAGGGCGGGGTCAGCACTGCGAGATGCCTGCCCAGCGCCCCCCTCTAAGGTCTCCGCAGGCTCTGGGAGTGCAGTCTGAGGGCCACTTCCATTTTCATCTGCAGGGGAGCTTCCTCCTAGAGCTGAGCTCCCAGGGCTCCTGCTTCTAAGCTTCCCCAAATCACAGCTGTGTAGTCTAACGGGAGCTGGGTGGTGGCAGACAGAGGAAGCAGGGCCTGGCAGACCTAAACGGACCCCACTGCCTCAGCGCGCAGCCACCATGGCACTAGTTTGCTCATGCGGAAGGAGGGGGGCTGTGTCCTCACTGACAGGCAAGGAGAACACCTGCAGGGCTGTGGAATTAGCAGCTGGAAAGTGATGATAAGGTGGACATGTTGACTCTTTTGCCTACAACTTTCTCTGGTGTAAGCTGTGGTTCATACACAGTTTTGCTCACCCCAGGCCCAAGGAAAAGCTCAGATGAGATCTACTGCTGCCCAGGAGGCTGTAGGACCCCCAAAGGCATGGAACGGTGCGTGGCCAGGAGTGTGGAGTGTACTCAGTAGCTGACCCAGCATCTCCACCACAACACAGAACTGAGCCTCCCCTGCCTGCAACTCATAGGCCAGTGGCAGATTCAGGATGGACCAGGATCATAGTATCGCCTGTCCCCTCTGGAAGATTTAAGGGAAACACATGTTCACTTTCATAAGGTCAGGGCCAGACAGTTCCATGTTAAGAACTTTGCATGTGTTTGTTCAGGAAAGAATCTGGACATAAATGAGTTCTGGTGGGAAGTACAAGATGGCAGGCAGGCGTCCCACGTGCACCCCATGGTCTCCAGTGGGAATCACACCATGGAGACCAGGCATCTGAGGAGCGTGGACCAGAATAAAACTGCCACCCAAAGGATGGTCACAGGAAGATCCATACTTCTGACTCTGGCCACTGCTCTGAGAGAATCCCAGAATCCTCTGCAAAGAACTGTCTGTTGGGGATGGAGCCAGCGAACACTGCCTGCCTCAAACATGGAACCCACAAGCCTGGTGAGGCCTCGGGGGCATGGGAACTCTCATCCAGAGGGATGCCAAATGGCTAGGTGCTTTAGAACATGGCAGAGGTAGGGTCCTTAATGTTTTCCAAACACATCAGCACATGGCCAGATGGGCATCCCATGCGTGTGCCTGAGAGCCACGCGTGTCCACACAAGACACACAGCGGTGGCTCTGCCACTAGAGAGTGGTGACAGTCATCACCCTGCAGCCCAGCACAGGGTACCACCCAGTCACAACACAGATTGAAGCTCTGAGCACCAGCACCCAGAGAGTCCCCAAGGACGTGCTCTTTAGTCACCAGGTCAGGGCCCTGAGAACTGGCTTCTCTGCCCTTCCTGGGACACGTGCTGTTCTGGCTTCAGAGTGTTACTAGATGCGGGAGGCTATGATTTAGTGTTTCTTTGTAAACATTTGTGTGGCCTTGTCACCCGGTCACACAAGCACAACAGCATTATGTGTGGATGTGGGATTCCTAGTTCACCCTTTGTGAAACAGCTGTCCCCTTTTGAGTCAAACTGAGGAGGGGACTCGGGCAGAGTGTTGTCACTGATGGGGAGGGCATAAAGGTGCAGAGCCTGAAGACACACTTCCCTGTGAGATGACACATGCCCTCTGCTGTGACAGCCAGGCATAAACAGCAGCATATTGAATACTTATTTGTGTATCTGATTTTTTTAAACTTAGAAATGCAGTTGGAGGGCTGGAGAGATGGCTCAGAGGTTAAGAGCATGGACTGCTCTTCTGGAGGTCCTGAGTTCAATTCCCAGCAACCACATGGTGGCTCACAGCCATCTGTAATGAGATCTGGTGCCCTCTTCTGGCTTTCAGGCATACATGGAGGCCGAACACTGTGCACATAATAAATAAATCTTTTAAAAAAGAATATGGTGGTGATCGACTTTTTTTTAAAAAAAAAAGAAAAGAAATGCAATTGGAAGAAGGTTCTCTGGTACAGAAAGACCACTCATTTTCTCGGTGTCTGCGTGGGCCCCCTGTGGAGAGATATGGCCAGTACTAGCCTTGACAAGACAACCTGGTGACTTGGGTCCATATGACAAGACAAGACGAAGGTGCCGTGGGGAGTGCACATCTACAGAACTTTCAAAGCTGTATTCTTACTCTGCAGAGCAACTGAGTCAACCTGGCTTCCTGTAAACTGCAGGTAGTCACACCCAGGTCAGTGCCGCTCCCGGTGCACAGGCTGTGAGTAAGTGGCTGTCTCTCCAGGTTTCTCACAGAAATGCGCTCTCATGCACTAGTGCATCTGACAGACAGTGTGTGGCAACATGCACACACTCGTGACTAAGGGCACTCTTGCTTTTTCCTGTGCACTGTGATGTGAGCAGGCAGAGGGCCATGCGACACTGTGCTGGAGTGGAGGCTGGCTCTCAGCTCACTGAAACTACTCTCCTTGTTTTTGCTGGTTTGCAAGCACACAGAGGGCTGTGACGTACCCTGTGAAAGTCTAGTGACACAGCCCACTATGGAAATACCATGCACTTGGCAAGTCACATGGCCTGCTATGGAAATATCGTGTGGTTGAGACTAGTAAGGCTACTCTGGACACCTGTTCACAGGGCTCCTGGGAGGGTGTGACCTCAGGGAGGATTGAACTTCACCTACCTCTATTCTGGGATGGAGAGTCAGGTGTGGCCCTGTCCTTACTGCCCCTTGAGAACCCTGGCAGGAGACGCTTCCCTTTCCCACTGGAGAAGAACCTTTGCACAATGCCTGTGGGCGGAGACACTTACGGCTCCAGAGCGAGTAGGCCAGGCGGCAGTTGATGCGGCGGTATAGCTGCTTGCTGATGGGCCAGAGGGCCAGTGTGCACAGCTGGGTGAAGTTGATAACCAACCCACTCACCACAAAGACGAAGCCAATGAGCAGGTGCACCACGAACTGGGTCTTCAGGTAGGCAAGCAGGCCCATGGTCGCTGCTCAGGGGCGGGCGCACGGTCCTTCACTGAGAACAGCCGTCCTGCAAGCACAGGGCGCAATCAACGGTCAGTGGATGCAGGGACTCAGCATAGGCTGTGGCCTGGGAAGCACAGTCCTTATTCAGGGCCCTGAGGAGGAGCTGCCCTGTGCCTGGCTCAGAGGGAGGCCCCTCTGGAAAGCTGAGGAACTACATTGTCTATGTGCATCTCACACATCACACACTACCACCACACACACGCACACGATGGCTCTCTGAGGCTGGACTGTTAGCAGGATGGCCAGCTACCAGGCCCTAAGGACATGTACACATCAGGTCTCGCTCTTGTGATAGAAACTGGACCTCGTGCTGTGTCGGGAGCCTCAGCTCCAGCCAGATCTCCAGGTGACCAAAGCCTGTGGCAGCTTAACTGTGACTGTAAGAACATCCCAAACCACTTGGCTAAGTCACCTGGTCCTAGAGAAATTAGTTAAACCAGAAGTAGAAGATGAATGCATTGCCTGAAAGGGCAAAACCAGAACAGGGATAACCAGAACAACTCTCAGACACACTGTGCTCCAGGGCCCGGTACAAACACTTCTCACCACAACTTGTCAATGGTCATGAAACCCCGGAGCGGATGTTCTTAGGACTGTGTGGAAGAGGTGAGTGACCAGCAGCAGGAATACTGAATGGTCTGTTCAGGGTCACTCGCGGAGCAGCAGGAAGAGATTTTATTATGGACTTTGAGGCTTAAATCTAAGCTCACATCCCAAGAGCAGTCCTCACAGGCAGGGCCTTGGGCCATGTGCAACACAACAGCTCCCTCCCACACAGTACAGGATGGATCTGCACAGACCTCAAGATACAAGGGGTCAGAGTCTCCACAGTCATCCCCTGGCACTAGCCTCGTTGTGACAGCTCTGAGCCAGCAGTCCCAGGAAAGGGACAGCCCTCATCATCCCATACTCATGTCATGTCTCGCCCATTGGTTTTGTGGCTTTCCAAGGAGATGCGCAGGCCTGTGTCACACCTCCAACCCCACAGTCAGGGCCCCAGAAACAGACCATGATTTTTCATAATGAACTTCAGCGAGGTCTTACACACAGTCACAACACACTCAATTTTGGGTGGCAAGTTTCAATGGCCAGGCAGCCACCACCAATACACAGAATGAGTCATTTAGGCTGGTCCCACCCAGACCCTGGTTGTGCCCATCTCTACTCTGACAGCTTGACTTTTATTCTTTTCCAAGGTGTAGAATGGCAGAATTTGGGCCCAGATGGCTTGGCGTCACACTGCTGAG